>NW_006408582.1:9919804-9929071 GCF_000296735.1 Chrysochloris asiatica | reverse complement strand
CTGCTGGCCAACCAGGTCTCCACCAGGGCCTTCCATCTTCTTTTGAGGCTTCCTGTATCATTCAATATTTTGCCCATGCTGTTGTTGTATTGTTGTTAGATGTCACTGAGTCAGTTCCAATTCATAGCAACCCTATCTATACCTAACAGAACAAAACACCGCCTAGTCCTGCACCATCCTCACAATCATTGTAATGTTTGAGTCCAATTTTGCTGCCATTGTCTGACTTCTTTTTATTAAGGCTCTTCCTCTTTCTCTGATCCTTCACTTTACCAATCATAATGTCCTTCTCCAGGGACTAATCCTTCCAGACAACAGGTCCAAGGTACAAAGGCAAAGTCTCAACATCCTGACTTCTAAGGAGAATTCTGGTTGTACTTATTTGTTTTTTGTTCAAGATAGATTTTTTTGTTCTCTGGAAGTCTTTGGTGCTTTCAATATTCTTCTCTAAAACCATATTTCAAGTATATCAATTCTTCTACAGTCATCCTTATTCATTGTTCATTTTCTAAATTTCATATGCATATGGGGCGGTTGAAAATACCACGAGTTGGGCCAGGTGTACCTTAGTCCTCAAAGTGACATCTTTGTTCTTAAACACTTTAAAGAGGTTCTTAGCAGCAGATTTGCCTAATGCAGTCTCCCATTTGATTTCTTGACCGCTGCTTCCATAGAATCCTTCAATGGTAAACTGGAAGCTTAAATTTTTCCGTCAGTGCTTTCAGCTTGCAAAATGCTGAGCATGTTCTCATCCTTTGGTTTTCTAACTCCAGGTCTTTTCACATTTCATTATACTACTTTCTCCTTGAGCCATCATTTGAAGTTTTCTGTTCAGCTGTTTTACTTCATTTCTTCCATTCACTTTAGCTACTCTAGGTTCAAGAGCAGCTTTCAGAGCCTCTTCTGATATGCACTTTGGTCTTTTCTTTCTTTCCTGTCTTATTAAGGACCTTTTACTTTCTTCATTTATGATGTTCTTGATGTCATCTCACAACTCCTCTGGCCTTCAATCTAATGACTGAACCATATGCTTAATGAGTCAAATCTGTTCTTGAAATGGTTTCTAAATGAATGTGGGATGTACTCAAGGTCATATTTTGACTCTCACGGGCTTATTTCAATTTTCTTCCACTTCATCCTGAACTTGCAATGGATGGTCTATTCCACAGTCAGTTTCTGACTTTGTTTTTTTTTGTTTGTTTGTTTGTTTGATTTTTAATTGATTTAAGTGTTTCTGTACATTCAATTTACAAGTGCCATGATTTATGTATTTTATACTTTTTTATAGTATAAATTTATTTTGTTTGAGTACTATTTGACCGCATGTTACAGGAACCGTTTAAATTATTTTCTCCCCCCAGTAATTTAGTGTTTTGTTGTTTTTTTTTTTCCATTGTGAATTAATAGAATGTTTACAGGGGAGCTCATCAGTTTACATTCAATAAATCATTGTGATGATTACAATCCCCTCCATGCACCATTAGCTAACAGTATTTACCCCTATTAACCCTTTTTTTCTGGAAAGAGATATGTTTATTGCTTTAATAACAGAACAGAACATTCCTCTATCAACACTTGTTATAAATATCCGCAAGCACAGCAATCACACACAATAAAATTTCAAGGCAACATTACTGAATGTGCACCATTTCCCCTTACAATAGCATTTTTTGGGGGGTGTGAGCTATTTTCTTTCTTTTTTAAATTTCAAGTCTTTTTGTGTTTTGTTTTGTTTTTTATGTACACAAAAACATGCAGGAAGGAATATATAATCTTTAAACAACCAAAGAGTACATTTTACAAACCAGCCTCCTGCCCATCAGCACACAGCCTTTCACCTTCCATGAACCTAGAGTCCTCACATGCTATATCTCTCCATGTCATCACCTTGCCTCTGTCGCTGGTGTTGCTGCTTCTCTGGTTGAGATCTGGTTGGGATCCCACATTTCACTCATGTTCCTGGAATGTAAGAGTAACTACTCCCCCCTTTTTGTCACACAACTTCTACCTTTACACTTGTGACAACTGCAATTAGTCATGATAACAATTACTTTTGATTAAAAAACTATTGAATCAAAAGAATCCTATCCCCATCTCCTTTCACCGGACCCATCTATACAAGATGAAAACTATTCAGTGGGGATTCTACCTCTCTGAAACTAAACTCCCTCATGAAAACTTGTAAGCCAACCACTTTATTACTTTATAGTGCACCTCCCCACCCCCATTTTAGGTAGCTGATGTCTAAGTTGCCTGCCCTATCGATGCTGTGTACTGAGGGAATAGATTTGATCCTTGATTTGAAGACTTCTTCCCTCTCAGTTGGTATTTTGTGCTACACATCTCTAAGTAAAGGTCAAGTTCATCAAATTGTAGCAAATTAAACTTGTTTCCTGCATCAAATTTCTTTATCTTCCTCTAGTGAAGTTCTGCTTATTAAGCCATCGAAGCTAGGTCAAACGAGTACTATCTGCAGGTTTGGGCTTTCTTGCTCACCTCCCTCCACTTCATATCAGCTGGACACTTTACTCTCAGCTCTAGTTCCCAGTGGCTAGGTCCTGTCCTCATTTTGGCTGATGATACTGAGTTTTTACATCTTCTCTTCCTATAGTCAGTTTGATTCCTGTGTATTCCATCAGGGGAAGGCTATGTATGTAACTGCTGTTTCTGTTGTTGCAATGAAGAAGTCCTTGGTACTGCAAGGTTTTGTCATGAGACCGCCAGCTTCGTTTCTATCACCACTGCCATGTTTTCCTACTATTGTTCCTTCTTTGTTTTCAACTTTTGCATTTCAGTCACCAACAATACTCAATGCACCTTGATAACCTGTTTGATCGATTTCAGACTGAAGAATTTCATAGAATTCTTCAGTTTCTTCATCATTGGCCCTGGCCAAAGTTAAGTTGATGCTTAACTTCTAATAATAGTTTTTTTTAAACTGGTCTTCCCGGTAGGTGTACAGATATTATCTTATCACAGACTGCACTGTATTCAAGATAGATCTTGACTTGTTCTTTTGGTGATGAATGTGACACCATTTCTCTTGAATTTGCCATTTCTGGCACAGTAAACCATATGATTATCTGACTCAAAATGGCCAATATGTGTCCATTTCAGTTCACTAATGCTTAGGATATAAATCTTTTTAATTTTTTGGGTAACTTTTTATTGTGAATTGAATGAAGGTAAACAGACAAGATCATCAGCCTTACTTTCAACTAATCACGTTTTGTTTCATCTCAATGATTACCCTCCCCTCCCTGTAACAACAGTTACCCTGTGGCTTCACTTTTACATCTTAATTTTCACAAATGAACAAAATAAAAATATTTGATGTACACACACAAAACAAAAAATATATATTCATTTAAATGTCCAAAGGGCACATTTCGCAAGCCAGTCTTCTGCCTGCTGGCGCACAGCCTTTCCCCGTCTGTGGACCTTGAGTCCTTAGCCGCTCTGTCTTTCTACGCCATCGTCTCTGTTGTCACTGCCTTTCTGGGTAGGATCTCAAGCTCCACTCATGCTCTTCCCTCTTGATGGTCCTAGGGTCCACTGTTTCTGAAATGAAAGATTAACTACTCCCCCCTTTTAGTTACACACCTTCTATAATTACAGCTGTGACAATTGCAATTAATCCTGCTAACAATTACTCACAATTGAATCATAAATTCCTCTCACCATCATCCCCCATCCCCTTTCACCAGATCTATCTGGAAAAGAGGAAAACTATTCAGTGGGGATTCTCCCTTACCCCCTTCATTCTGAAGCTAAGCACACTCTTGAAAGCTTGTAAGCCAGCCATATGGTGCCTTTATTGTTGCTGTTGTTAAGTTCTGACTCATAACAATCCTGTATGGTGAGTTTGAACTGCCAATCTTGCAATTCAAACTGACTTTGCAGTCCAGCACATTAGCCCACAGCACCACACCAAGACTCTATGCCTTTATAGCCAATTTTCGATAGCCAATGCCTAAGTCCCTATCAACCTAGTGCACTGAGGAAACAATAGGATATAAATCTTTATGTGCTCCATTTCATTTTCGATGGTCTCCAATTTTCTTAGATTCAAACTTTGTACATTCAACATTCAGATTATTAATGGATGGTTGCAACTGTTTCTTCTCAGTTTGAGTCATGTCCCATAAGCAAATGAAGGTCTCAAAAGCTTTGCTCCATCCATATAATTCAGGTTGACTCTACTTTGTGGCAGCAACTCTTCCCCAGTCATATTTTGAGTGCCTTCCAACCTGAGAGACTCATCTTCTGGCACTATATCAATGTTTCATTGCTATTAATAAGGTGACTGTGGCTAAACCCTCAAAGTAGGCCTGCTATTCCTTCTTCCTAGTTTTTTCTTAGACTAGAAGCTCCGCTGAAGCCTGTCTACCCTGGATAACCCTGCTGGTACTTGAAACACAGGTGAGATAGTTCCCAGCATCACAGCAACACTCAAGTCACCACAGTAAGACAAACCGACAGACAAGTGTAATGAAGTGTTTATCTATACCTACATTCCATGCTGATCCAACTGTGAACTACACTTGGTCTTTTTTGTCCTTTATCAGCTGGTCACAAGAAACACTACAATGTTAATGTGAGATGAGGGAGAGTTACCTATACAAAAACAATGGTGATCACGGTGGAGATTTGAAAGTTTTAGGCATCAGCTCATACAGCTTTCTTATACCCTCTGACCTTGCTTATGCCCAACCCCAGATGTAGCACTTCCATCTGGCAATAAATTGCCTCTTACTCCTTCAGGCCATGTGACTCCGTGCGTCTGACAGAAGCCAGTTCTTAATAGGTAGTCTTGATATCTCACCACCAGCTGCTCAACATCCAGGAGTTGCTTTTCAAACATAAAATCCTCTGATGCAGATGGCATAGCTCTGCTCCAGAACCCAAAAGATCTGTATGGTGATTCTCCTGTTGGTGCTTTCCATAAATTCCATGTGGCAACTAAAAAAAAAAAAAAATTGTGGTGAAATATACTTTAAAAAAACTATCACCAATTCAATAATTTTCCATGTGGCATCTTTTGCCACCACAGCTACCCTCCTTGGTTTCTGTTTATTGTATACATTGAGCAATACTCTTGTTGACTGTTCATCTCTCTTGTCCTTAGGGATACCATGTTCAATTAACTATCTCTGCAGCTCCCCATGGGTCAGGCTCCCTGGCTGCCACTCTAACTTTGCTGCTAATTATGATAATTGTCTCCACTTTGCCTCTAATGGCTAAGTGCCACCACTTGGCTTCTATTATTTAGGGATCATGTCATCCCCATTGCTAAGGGAAGCCAGTTACCTAATTGCATCTCATACCGTTGTCCCGGGCTTACTGAAGACAGTTATTCTTGAATTTCTCACTTATGTTGGTGCCTCTCTTACCAGTTCATTTCTTTTTGCTTCAGTGAACAGCATGGTCTCCTGACCCTCCTATGGGAAATGGCTGGCTTTTAAGTTTTGTAGCTTTTGATTCCTTCTTCCTTCTTTCACCATTTTTTTGGGGGTTTTTTTGTGTGTGTGTGTGAACTCTGGTATTTCCAATAATTTAGTGTCAATAACTTCATACCAGCATCTACAGGCCATCCTAAGTATGTTATCACAGTGTCCAAAGACTGTAGGTTCACAGTCTTTAATACCTTACAAAGGTATTAAATACTGCAGTGTACCCCCCATCAACAAGTGTTCCTTTATCCAATTTCATGTTTCACTCCTCTTGATCCAGTACCTGTAGGATCTACTCCCACAGAAACCGGCTCTTGGTGGTAAAGTTTGGTTAGGTGTTTTTGGGCACAGTCCCTTGCCTCTCTTAGCAGATCCAGCACTTCACTGGCTAGATTATGCTGGGATTTGACCTTAGTTACTGAGTTTATGGCCAGGATTTGAGGTGGGTATATGTTATCTTGAACGGTTGAGGCCTCTAAATTGTCTTCAAGTAAATAGAAAATTCTAGCCTTTAATAGGGTTGAGTGAGCCACTTCTTTAGGCACAGAAAGTTCAAGTGAGTCTAGGAACTTAAGATGTTCAAATATAGATACCAATATCCTATTTTTCAGGATCCCATATCTTCCCAATCAGGCCATTTGACCTTTGGAGCTCTTCTACACTTATAAATATGGGTTGTACCTGAATGTAAAGAAAACAAAAACCCTCACAATTGGACCAATTAATTATATTATGATAAATGGAGAAAAGATTGAAGTTGTAAAATAACTTCATTTTTCTTGGATCCACAATCATGGAAGCAGGCAAGGAATCAAAAGATGTATTTCATTGGGCAAATCTGCTTCAAGAGACCTCTTCACAGTGTTAAAGAGCAAGTATGTCTGTTTGAGAAGCAAGGTATGTCAGACCCAAGCCAAAGTATTTTTCAACCATCTCATATGCATGCAAAGGTTGGACAATGAATAAGGAAAATCATACAAGAATCATTGCATTAGAATTATGACGCTGGCAAAAAATATTGAAATTACTCTGGACTGCCTTAAGAACAAACAAATCTGTCTTAAAAGAAGTACAGCCACAAAATTCCTTAGAAGCAAGGATGGTAAGACTTTGCCTCTTGTTCTTTGAATATATTGTCAAAAAAGACAAATATCTGGAGGACATCATGTTGGGTAAAGTGGTAGGTCCAGGAAAAAGACGAATACTTCCAATGAGGTGGATTGACACAGTGGCAACAATAATGGGCTGAAACAGAACAACATTCTGTGAAGATACCACAGGACTGGACAGAATTTCATTCTGTTTTGCACAGGACTCAACAGCATCTAAAACCAACAACAGCAATAGTCCTTAGGATTCTCTGTCTTTCATGCTCTACAGGTTTGACACTTAGCCTTTATTGATGACCATCACTCATCTGTCAGTTTGTCATCTGTGGGTGGCTTGTATGTTGCTGTGGTGCTGTAAGCCACACCACTGTTATTTTAAATAGAAGCAGGGTCACCTATGATGGACAGGTTTTAGCAGAGCTTCCAGACTAAGGCAGATAAATAAGAAGAGACGGACTACTTCTAAAGGGTTGGAAGATATAGTGTTGGAAGATGAGCCCCTCAGGTTGGAAGGCACTCAAAATATGACTGAAGAAGAGCAGCCTCCTGAAAGTTGAGTTGGCCATAATGACATGAATGGTGGAAAGTTTTTGGAGCCTTCATTTGCAGATGCAGCACAATTCAAAATGAGAAGAAACACCTGCAAACATTCATTATTAATCAGAGCATGGAATGTTTGAAGTATGAATCTAGCAAAATTGGAGGTTGTCAAAAATGATAGGGAATGCCTAAAGATTGATATCCTAGGCATGAGTGAGCTGAAATGGACTGGTATTGGCCATTTGTAATCACATTCATATGGTTCACTATGCAGGAATGTCAAATTGAAGAGGAATGATGTCACATTTTTTGTCAAAAGAACATTTCATGATCTAAAAGTTCAGTCCTATCTGTGATAGGGAACTATCAATATGCCTACATGGAAGACCAGTCAATACCACTATTATTCAAGTTTATGCATGAACTACAAAGTGATGGTGAAATGGAAGATGTCTACCAAACTCTTCAGTCGCAAATTGATCAAACATGAAACCAAGATGCATTGATAGAGGGCAGGGCTTGCTGACAGATTGGGGAGAAGTGCTTTGCAGACCTCTGACAGTAGTAACACAGAATACTGGATGAACCAGCTTCAGGAGACAGTCCCAGAACTATGAACTACATATAAGGAAAATTTAGAAGGATCTAAAGCTTACTGTGAACACTCATGGTAGCAGCAGTCAAGAAGTCAGACAATGTATTGCATGAGGCAAATCTGCTGCATAAGACCTTTTTACAGTGTTAAAGAGCAAAGATTTCAGCTTGAGGACTAAGGTTCAACTGACCCAAGCCATGGTATTTTCAATGACCTCAATTGCGTGCAAAAGCTGGACAGTGAATAAGGAAGACTGTAGAAGAATTGATGCTTTTGAGCTATGGTGTTGGAGGAGAATATTGAAAGTGCCATGGACTGCTGGAAGAAGGACAGCCAGAGTGCTCCTTGGAGGACAGGATGGCCAAACTTTGTCTCTCATACTTTGGACATATTGTCAGGAGGGACCAGTCGTCGAAGAGGGATATCATGTTTGGTAAGGTGGAAGGTCAGAGAAACAGAGGAAGACTCCCAGCAAAATGGATTGGCAAAGTGGCAGCATCAATAGGTTCAAGCATGGCAACAATTGTGAGGTTGGCCCAGGAATGGGCAGTGTTTCATTCTGCTGTACACAGGGTCGCTATGAGTGAGTACCAACTTGATGGCACCTAACAACAACAACAACAAGGCTTACTGCTAATGGGAGTTGTAGCAGAAGCAAGAAAAGTGGTGTTTTCTGATCTGAATCTGCTGGCAGGTCCTGGAATGGCCATCTTGGGCATGACACAGCAGGTGCAAGATTTGTTAGACCACAAAGGTCTAACCAATCGTCCGAGATAAAGGTGTGAACATTTTTTCCTATGCATTGGTCTCTCGCTGTCTGCACACTTCCACTCTGATGATTAGAGAGGATGCCTGAGCTAGTGGACACCCTCCGGCCCCTGGAGAGTTCTACTAAGAATGTGCATGGAACTGCTCAGCAAAGACCACTGCAAGCAGAATCTAAGAAGAGGCAGAGATCAACAGGAACTGCTTAAAACTGAACTGTTTCCCAGCACAGCTCGAGCTGGCTGAGAAAGGGATGTTGAAGTCATACTCATATTTTGCTACTTTTTAATTTTTTTTTTTTTTTAATTATAGACTGTAATATCCAATCTGGCTTTTCTTCTTCTTCCTCTTCTTTTTTTGCTGTTGTTGTTTTGTGTTTTGGTTCCCCTTCTACCTTGCAGGGGGTGGGGGGTTTTCTCCATACGTTATCCAAGAAGAGACAGCAATTGTACCCGGGTAATATAGCCAATCTGCAATCACACTATATAAAATCCTACCATCCAACTTATGAACCCATGGACAAGGACATAGCCACAGAGGGCTAGAGCTGAAAGTGAAGCATCCAGCTGATATGAAGGGAGGGGTGACACACAAGAATATCCAAACTTGCAGATAGTAACTATTTGACCTAGCCTTGATGGCTTGATAATCAGAAGTCAACTAGAAGATAAAATTTTAAATTTTTTGATAATGAAAATTAAGGTAAATTGCTACAATCTAATGTACTTGACCTATACTCATGGATCTAGTAGCTCAAAAATACCAACACAGATTCTGCAGAAGAACAAACAAGATGGCGGATCGG
>NW_006408582.1:9913083-9916039 GCF_000296735.1 Chrysochloris asiatica | reverse complement strand
ATAGGGAATGGAAGCAAAAACTGTTGAATGATGATGTGCAGAGAAGATTGTAATCATTGCAATGAAATGATGGTGTAAAGCTGATGTTCTTCCATGTAAACTATCATTCAGTTCACAATTAAAAAAAAAAAAATTCTACCACAGGCAAGAGCCAACACTAGCTTCTGACACCAGATAGACAGCCAACATCTGCTACAACTACTCTGAGTTGAGTAATAAGAAAAGTAAAAAAGTGTCCAGAAACATGACAGAGTAACTGAGACAAATGAGCTGGAGGTAGACCTATAATTCCCATTGGAAGGAGGGTAGGCTTTGGAACTGCCTGAGAAGGAATTCAGGGGAATGATAATTGAGGTGCATCCAAACACTCCACAGAGGGGTTGAGAAAAATAAGGAAGAAGTCAGGAAAGTGCTACAGAAACAATCAAATAAGATAGATACAGCATTGGAAACAATTCAAAATCTGCAAAAAGAGGTCTAAACAATTAATAATAAAATATCAGAAATGGATAATATACTGAAAGGGCAAAGGAGTAGAATTGAAGAGATGGAAGCAACAACAAGCGAGCTGGAAGAGAAATCTCTCAATACTGCTAAAACAGAATAGCAAGAAGAAAAAGGGACAAAAAATCTAAAGGAAGTCTAAGATCATGTGGCACAACATAAACAGGAATAACTTGAGAATTATTGACGTTCTGGAACAGGAAGAATCACACAAGTCCTCAAAGAAGATAGTTGAAGAGTTGCTAGAAGAAAATTTCCCTAACATCCTGAAAAACAAAAATATAAGCTTTCAAGAATCTCAACAAACCCCAGGAAGCATAGATCCCAAAAGAAAATCACCAACACATATCATAATCAGGCTCTCCATCTCAAAGATAAGGACAAAATACTGAAAGCAGCTAGGGAAAAGAGAAGTCTTACTTACAAAGACAAGCAAGTCAGATTAAGCTCTTATCTCTCAGCAGAAACCATGCAGGCAAGAAGAAAATGGGGAGACATATATAAAACCATGAGAGAAAAAAAACTGCCAACCAAAAATGGTCTACCCAGCAAAGCTGTTAGTCAAATATGACAGTGTAATAAAAACATTCCAAGAAAACAGAAACTAAAGGATTTTGTCAAAGCCAACCCAGTGCTTCAAAACATCCTAAAGGGAGTTCCTTGGACAGAGAAACAACAATAATAGACAACAACCAGAGATTAGCATACATGGCAGCACCACCTAGAAGTTGGCCAACAGATGGAAGAGTCCAGAACAGAACAAAACTACAAGAATGAACTCAGAGGCTCTGGGAAGTCACTTTATGATCAAAACAATTACATTGTAAAAGAAGGTAAAAACATAGGAACAGAGATCCAGGCGGTGAGGAGATCAGGTAGATTGCAGGATAAAATAGACTGTTTTAAATGGAGGAAAAAGTTAATAGAATATAGGGTAATCTCAAAGAAAATTAATCTTTCACAACATACCAAGAAAATGAAAATCCAAGAAGAACATGGAAACATTAAAACTATGAAGAAACTGACTTGAAAGAACACAAAAACATGAACTCAGCACCGGAAGGCATGCAGAACAAAGAAACCAGCACTACAAAAAAACAAAAATAATGACATCAATTAATTCATATCTATTGATGTTTGGTAAGGCGTGGGGTCAGAGAAAAAAAGGAAGACCCCCAATGAGATGGATTGGCCAAGTGGCAGCATCGATGGACTCAAGTGTGGCCCAGGATCGGGCAGTAGTTTGTTCTGCCATGCATAAGGTCGCTATGAGTCAGTACCGACTCGATGGCACTAAACAACAACTGATAATTACTATGAATGCACTAGTTAAGAGATGGAAAGAGTGGCTGATTGGATAAGAAAACAAGGTCCTTCAAAATGCTGTCTGCAAGTGACAGGCCTTACACACAGAGACAAAAACAGATTAAAAGTCAAAGATGGAAAAAATATATATACCAAGCTAATTGCAACCAAAAACAAAGTGGTAGTACTAATCTCTGATAAAATACATTTTAAGGTAAAACCCAGCATAATAGATAAAGATGGATGTAATCTCATGATTAAGGGGACAATTGAACAAGATAACATAACCATAATAAATATCTATGTTCTCAGTGAAAGAGCCCCAAAATATATGAAGCGAACTCTAAAAGATTTGAGGAAAGTAATAGATGAATCTTCAATAATAGTGGGTGATTTTAATACACTGTTTTCAAAAATGGATAGACCAACCAGAAAGAAACTTGACAAAGACACAGAGGAACTAAACAACACAATCAGCCAACTGGACTTCATAGATGTGTACAGAGCATACTACCCAACAACAGCATAATATACTTTCTTCTCCAGTGTGCATGGAACATTCTCCAGAATAGACCATGTGTTAGGCCACAAAACAAACCTCCATAAATTTACAAATATCACAATACCACAAAGCATCTTCTCAAACCACAATGCTATAAAATTAGAAATAACAAGAAAATTAAAAATAAGAAGACCAAGGAAATAAAGACAAATACATGGAAACTGAATCACACCCTACTTAAAAGCTACTGGACAGTAGAAGAAATAAAACATTAATTCACAAAGTTCCTAGAAACAAATGAGAATGAAAACAAAGTATACCAAAATCATTGGGACATGTCAAAAGCAGGGCTAAGAGGACAATTTATTGCAGTAAATGCACACATCCAAAGAGAAGAAAGAACCAAAATCACCACATTAAAACAACATCTCCAACAACTAGAAACAGACCAGCAAAGTAAACTTTCATTCAACAGAAGAAAAGAAATAATAAAGATTAGAGTAGAAATAAATGAGATAGAAAACAGAAAAACTATAGACAAGGAGCTGGTTCTTCAAAAGAATTAATAAAATTGACAGGCCATTGGCAAATCTAGCAAAAGCAAAGAGGGAAAAGATACAAATAACACACATAAGGAACCACACG
>NW_006408582.1:9912224-9912758 GCF_000296735.1 Chrysochloris asiatica | reverse complement strand
TAACCCTCATATAAAAACCAAGGAAGCACATCACTAAGAAAGAAAATTATAGACCAATATCCCTCATGAACAGACATGCAAATATTCTCAACAAAATCCTAGCCAAAAGAATTCAAAAATACGTTTAAAAAAATAATAATGCACAAAGAAAACTACAAAATGCTACTACAGGAAAACAAAAGAGACCTAGAAAAATGGAAGAATGCACCATGCTCCTGAATAGGAAGACTTAACATTGTGAAAATGTACATACTGCCCAAAGCAATTTACACATATAATGCAATCCCAATCCAGATTCCAACAACATTCTTCAAAGAGATGGAAAAAATAATTACAAACTTTATGTGGAAAGGATAAAGACCCAGGATAAGCAAAGCACTGCTTAAGAAGAATAAGGTTGGAAACCCCTCTCACTCCCTGACTTCAAAATTTGTTACATGGCTACAGTGGTCAAAACAGCTTGGTACTGGTACAATGAAAGATACATTGATCAATGGAAAAGAATCGAGAATCCAGAAATTAACCCATCCACAT
>NW_006408582.1:9909884-9912124 GCF_000296735.1 Chrysochloris asiatica | reverse complement strand
CAAAGTAGCAGGGTACAAGACCAACATACAAAAATCAATAGGATTCTTCTATACTAATAACACTGAGTCCTGATGTGGTGCTGTGGGTTAATGAACCAGACTGCAAAGCTGTTTTAACTGCAAGGTTGGCAGTTCAAGCTCACCAGCTGATCCTAGGAAACACCATACAGGGTTGTTATGGGTCAGAACCGACTCGATGGCATTTAACAACAACAACATACTAACAATGACAGTGCTGAAAAGGACATTAGGAAAGCAACACCATTTACAATAGCCACCCAAAGGATGAAATGTTTAGGAAGAAATCTAACCAGAGAAACAAAAGACTTCTACAAAGAAAACTACAAAATACTACTACAAGAAGTCAAAAGAGACTTACAAAAATGGAAGAATATACCATGCTCCTGGATAGGAACATGCAATATTGTGAAAATGCCAATACTACCCAAAGCAATCTACACATATAATGCAATTCAAATCCATGTTCTAACCACATTCTTTAGAGAGATGGAAAAAACAATTATAAACTTTATATGGAAAAAAGACACAGGATAACCAAAGCATTGCTTAAGAACAAGAACAAACTTGGAGGCCTCTCACTCCCTGATTTCAAAATATACTACATGGCTACAGTGGTCAAAACAGCCTGGTACTGGTACAATGAAAGATATATAGATCAATGGAATAGCATTGAGAATCCAGAAATTAACCTATCCACATACAGCCAAATGATCTTTGACAAAGGGCCAAAGAACACTGAATGGGGAAGACATTGTCTCTTCAACAGATGGTGCTGGCAGAACTGGAAATCAATATGCAAAAGACTGAAACAAGACCTTTATTTTATGCCATATATAAAAACCAACTCAGCATGGATTAAAGACCTAAATGTGAATCCCAGAATTATAAAAGGTCATCAGTGGAAAAAATAGGCACACATTTAAGGGCTCTAACCCAGGGTACACATAGGCTACCAAACTGCAAAAATTACACAAACAAAAAAAGACAAAATAGATGATTGGGACATTCTAAAAATTAGAAATTTATGTGCATCAAAGGATTTCACCAAAAGAATAAACAGGGTGCCCACAGAATGGGAAAAAATCTTTTGCAGTGACATACCAGACAAGAGACTAATTTCTAAAATCTACAGAAAACTAGAATACCTCTACAAGAAAAAGACAAGTAACCCAATTAAAAAACGGGCACAGGACATGAAGAGATACTTCACCAAGGAAGAGATTTGGGCAGCCAACAAACATATGAAGAAATGTTCATGATCATTAGCCATTGGAAAGATTCAAATCAAAACAACAATGAGATATCATCTCACAACAGCAATAATAGTGAAGTTCAAAAATGCAGAGGACAATAAATTCTGGCAAGGATATGGAGAGACTTGTACCCTTCTACATCGTTGGTGGGAATACAAAATGGTCCAATCACTTTGGAAAACATTATGGTGCTTCCTCAGAAAGCTGGAAATAGAAATAACTTATGATCCAGCAATTCCTCTACTTGGTAGAAATACAAGCCATAACACAAGTAGATATATGCACACCAATGTTCATAGCATCACTATTCACAATAGCAAAAAGATGGAGACAGCCCAAGTGCCAATCAATGGAAGAATGGAAAAACAAACTTTGGTACATCCACACAATAGAATATTATGCTACCTTGAAGAATAACAAGGAAGTGGAAAGCCACCACATAATATGGATGAACCTTGAGGACATTATATTGAGTGAAAGTGTTGTTGATTTTGTTGTTCGGTGCCATTGAGTTGTGGAATAGGCCATAGTGACCCTATGCACAACAGATGAAACACTGCCTAGTCCTGAGCCAACCTCACAATTGTTGCCATGCTTGAACCCATTGATGCTGCCACTTTGCCAATCCATCACACTGGGGGTCTTTCTCTGCTTTTCTGATCTTCCACCTTACCAACCATGATATCCTTCTCCAACGACTGGTCCATCCTGACAATATGAGAAATATGAGAGGCAAAGTTTGGCCATTCTGGTCTCCAAGGAGAACTCTGGCTGTACTTCTACAAACACAGATACGTTTGTTCTTTTGGCAGCCCATGGCACTTTCAATATTCTCCTCCAACACCATAACTCAAATGCATCAATTCTTCTACGGTCTTCCTTATTCATTGTCCAGCTTTCACATGCATATGAGGTTATTAAAATACCATGGCCTGGGTCAGGTGCACCTTAGTCCTCAAGCTGACA
>NW_006408582.1:9907746-9908394 GCF_000296735.1 Chrysochloris asiatica | reverse complement strand
CATCATTCCACAACTCTTCTGGTCTTTGATCTTTAGTGTCTACTGTATCAAATCTGTTCTTCAGATAATCTCTAAATTCAGGTGGGATATATTCATGGTCAAATTTTGGCTCTCCTGGACTTGTTTTCATTTTCTTCTATTTCAGTCTGAATTTGCTTATGAACAGTTGATGGTTGGTTCCACAATCTGCCCCTGGCCTTGTTTTGATTGATGATATGGAGCTTTTCCACAGTCTCTTTCCACAGATGTAGTCAATCTGGTTTCTGTGTATTCTATCTCGTGAGGCACATGTGTATAATCGTCTCTTATGTTGTCTAAAGAAGGTATTCAAAATGAACAAATCATTGGCTTTGCAGAGTTCTATCATGTGAGATCCAGCATCATTTCTATCACCAAGATCATATTTTCCAACTACTGATATTGTCCAACTACCTACTGATATTTCTGCATTCCATTGTGTCACCTCTCTTTGAAATGGCCATAAATTCACCTCTCTTTGAAATGAGCATAAATTCCTCTTCATTTCCAACCTTTGCATTCCAATCACCACTATTGATCAATACATCTTGATTGCATGTTTGATCAATTTCAGATTGAAGAAGCTGGTAGAATTCTTCTATTTCATCCTCACTGGCTTTAGTGGTTGGT
>NW_006408582.1:9906505-9907646 GCF_000296735.1 Chrysochloris asiatica | reverse complement strand
TTTTAAGTCCTCTTCACTTTCAGCAAGCAAGGTTGTATCATCTGCATATGTCAGGTTGTTAATGAGTCTTCCTCCAATCCTGATGCCACGTTTTTCTTCATAGTGCCCAGCTTCTCGGATTATTTGCTCAGCATACAGGTAGAATATGTATTATGAAATAATACAACCTTGTCACACACCTTTCCTAATTTTAAACCATTCAGTGTTCCCATGTTCTGTTGGAACAACTATCTCTTGTTCCATGTTCAGATTCCTCATGAGCACAATGAAGTGTTCAAGAATATTCATACTTCTCAATGTTGTCCATAGCTTGCCATGATCCACACAGTCAAAAGCCTTTGCATAGTCAATAAAGCACAGGTAAACATCTTTCTGATATTCTCTGCTTTCAGTCACGATCCATTGGACATCAGCAATGATATCCTTCATACCATGTCCTGTTCTGAATCTGGCTTGAACCTCTGGAAGTTCTCTGCCAATGTATGCTTACAGCCACTTCTGTATTACCTTTAGTAAAACTTTACTTACCTGGGATATCAAAGATATTGTCTGATCATCTCTGCATTCCATTGGGTCACCTCTCTTGGAAATGGGCATAAATACAGATCTCTTCCAATCAGTTTACCAGAGAGTTGTCTTTCAATTTTCTTGGCATAGATGAGTGAATGTCTCCACTGCCACTTCACTTTCTTGAAAGATTTAAATTTGTATTCTATTATTTCCTGGTGACTTGTTCTTTGACAATTCCTTCAGTGCACCTTGGACTTTCTCCTTCAGTATCATTGGCTCTCGATCATATGCTGCCTCTTGAAATGGTTGATCATCAACCATTTCCTTTTGGTACAGTGACTCTGTGCATTCCTTCCATCTTCTCTGGATACTTTATGCATCATTCAATAATGTGCCCAGTGAATCTTTCAATAATGAAAGTCGAGGCTTGAATTATTTCTTCAGTTCTCCCAGCTTGAGAAATGCTGAGCGTGTTCTTCCTTTTTGGTTTTCTGATTCCAGATCTTTGCACAATTTGTTGTAATATTTTACTTTGTCTGCTCGAGCTGATCTTTGAAATTTTCTGTACAGCTCTTGGACCTCCTCATTTCTTCTATTTGCTTCAGCATCTCTATGCTGGAGAGCAAGTTTC
>NW_006408582.1:9903452-9905415 GCF_000296735.1 Chrysochloris asiatica | reverse complement strand
ATTTCAGCTCACTAATGCCTAAGATATTGATGTTTATGTGTTCCATTTCATTTTTGACAATTTCTAAGTTTCCTAGATTTATACTTCATACATTCCGTGTTCTGATTATTAATGGATGTTTACAGCTGTTTCTCTTCATTTTGATTTGTGCCCCATCAGCAAGTGATGGTCCCGCGGGCTTTTCTCCCATGGGCTTTACTCCATTCAAGTCATCATGGTCCACTCTACTTTGAAGAGGCAGCTCTTCATCAGTCATATTTTGAGTGCCTTCCAACTTGAGGGGCTCCTTTTCCAGCACTGTATCTGACAGTGTTTCTCTGCTATTCATAAGGTTTTCAGTCATTAAATATTTGGAAGTAGTTCGTCTCTACCTCCTAGTCTATCTTCATCTGAAAGCTCATCTGAAACCCTGCTGGTGTTTAAAATACCAGTGGCATAGCTTCCAGAAACAGCAACTTACAAGCCATCATGGTATGACAAACTGACTGACAAGTAGTGTCAGTTCCTCTACTTGATATATATCCACAAGAAATATGAGGCATAACACCAGTAGATATATGCACGCCAATGTTCATAGCAGCACTATTCTCAATAGCAAAAAGATGGAGGCAGCCTAAATGCCCATCAGTGGAAGAATGGCTAAACAAACTTTGGTACACACCCACAATGGAATATTATGCTACTTTGAAAAATAATAAGGAAGAGCAAACCACTGCATATCATGGATGAACCTTGAGAACATTATGTTGAATGAAATTAGTCAGTCACAAAATGACAAGTATTGCATAAGACCATTACTTTTACAATAAAAAAAGATATCCATACTAAAAGAAAGAAAGAAAAAAGATTTTTTTCTTTGTTGGTTACAAGGAATGGGAGAAGGGAATGGTAGAGTATAGTTTAGGGGATAGACACATCATGGCTTGGGTGTTGGGGAGGGCACAAAAAGTGGGGAGGGAATGGATGAACAAGGAAGATAGGGGAATACTTAAACAGACTTGCATGGGCTAAATGGGACAAAGGTAAACAATGATGTATGCTCAACCTTGGAACAACAGGGCTCTGTGGTACAGGGAGTGAGGCATAGTCTAAATAGATAAAAGAGGGGAAATACAATGTTAAGATGCTTGACTGTCTTATGAATATTGGTATCCCTTACTTACTACTGTGAAATATACACTTGAGTGGGATAGAAAGGAATATTGGGAAACATGATTACAGAAAACTTGTAAGCCTGTCTTCTTCCTACAGTTGACTAGAATACCTAAAAGGAGTACTAGAACTTTCCCAGTGAAACAGGCTTCTTATGGAGACTTTGTAGTGTATAGGACTCAGGTAGAATCCTGAGCCGGATCCAGAACCTTCTGAGGTGGAACATTCCCATTTGAAAGGACATGCAGATCAGCCTGAAGCAGCTAGAAGAACAGAAGATACTTCTTGAAAGAAAGACCAGCAGGAAACATCCAAAACAAAAATGGCAGTATGATTGTCTACTACAAGAACAAGCGAGTTGTTTTCTGGGGAGTCATCAAGACAAGCAATCAAGTCCCTTCAGGACAACCCACCCACCCCCAAGACTGAAATTCAAAAAGAATGCAGGAGCAAGCATGTAAGCTTGCTGGAAACCACATTGGTCTACTGATGAGTGGAAGTTGGGGGAAGGCAGCAATGAAGATCGGGCTGAATTCAATCACATTCCATAGACTGCTGTCGACCTGAAGATGAGAGAGAGAAGAGAAAAGGCTGGTTGGGCCAAAGTGTGCTTAGACCCGAGAATTCCTAAGCCCATGTTCAAGGATCTAGCCGCAGATGGTTAGAGGTGAGAGTGAAGCATCTAGCTGATATGAAGTGAGGGAAGACACACAAGACTGTCCAAACTTGCAGATAGTATCCATTTGACCTAGCTTCAATAACTTGATAATCAGAACTCTACTTGTTGTTGTTAGGTGCCATTGAGTCGGAA
>NW_006408582.1:9900390-9902727 GCF_000296735.1 Chrysochloris asiatica | reverse complement strand
ATCACAGGTTGTTAATGAGTCTTCCTCCAATCCTGATGCCACATTTTTCTTCATAGAACCCAGCTTCTTGTATTATTTGCTCAGCATACACATTGAATTAGTATGGTGAAAGAATACAAACTAGTCCCACACCTTTCTTAATTTTTAACCATTTAGTGTTCCCATGTTCTATTCGAACAACTGTGTCTTGGTCCAGGTACAGCTTCCTCATGAGCACAACTAAGTGTTCCGGAATACTCATACTTCACAACGTTGTCCAGAGCTTGTCATGATCCACACAATCAGAAGCCTTTGCGTAGTCTATAGAGCAAAGATAAACATCTTTCTGATATTCTTTGCTTTCAACCAAGATCCATCGGACATCAGCAATGATATCCCTCATTCCACAGCCCCTTCTGAATCCAGCTTGAACCTCTGGAAGTTCTCTGTCAATGTATGCTTGCAGCCATTTCTGTATTACCTTTAGTAAAACCTTACCTTGCATGGGATATCAAAGAGATTGTCTGATCATTTCTGCATTCTGTTTAAAATACTGGTGGCATAGCTTTCAGAATCACAGCAACTCACAAGCCACCACAGTACAACAAACTGACAGACAAGTGGTGCCAGAACTCTACTAGAGGAAGATTTAAAATATTGATAAAGGAAACAAGTGTAAATTGCTACAATTTGATGAACTTGACCTATATTTATGGATGCAGTAGCTCAAAATACCAATTGAGAGGGAAGGAATCTTCACATCAAGGATCAAAACTACCCCCTCTATACATAGAGTTGATAAAGATGCACAACTTAGACATTGACTACATAGAATGGGGTTTATAGTTCCTTCCACCCACAGTTATTGTACCAAAAAGAAATGGTCACTGTTCAACTATTTGAAGGGGTAGCGTATGATCAAGAATCGATGATATTGAAGGAAGAAGTTCAAGCTACACTGACAGCCTCAGCAAAAAACAGGGCTCCAGGAATTGATGGAATACAGATTGAAATCTTTCAACAAACTGATGCAAAACTGAAGGCACTTACTCATTTATGCCAAGAAATTTGGAAAACAATTACCTGGCCAACCTATGGGAAGATATCCATATTTGTGCTCATTTCAAAGAGAGGTGACCCAAAGGAATGCATACATCATGGAACAATATCATTAATATAATATTGAAGTGAACTTTTACTGACAGTAATTCAATAAGGATTGCAATAGCATAGCGACAGAGAACTGCCAGAAATCCAAGCCTGATTCAAAAGAGGATGTGGAATTAGGGATATCATTACTGATGTCAAATGGATCTTAACTGAAAGCAGAGAATACCAGAAAGATGTTTATTCATGCTTTTTGACTATGCAAAGGCACTTTTACTGACTGTGTGGATCATGACAAGCTATGGATAACACTGAGAAGAATGGGTATTCCAGAACACTTAATTGTGCTCACAAGGAACCTGTACACAGACCAAAAGGCAGTCATTTGAACAGAATAAGGGAATACGGAATGGATTAAAATCAAGAAAGGTGCACACCAAGGTTATAGACTTTCACCATACTTATTCAATTTGTATGCTGAGTAAATATTCAGAGAAGCTGGATTATGTGAAGAAGAATGTGACATCAGGATTGGATGAAGACTCATTAACAACCTGCAATATGCAGATGACACAACCTTGTTTGTTGGAAGTGAAAGAAAGCTTGAAATCCTTACTAATGAAGACTAAAGAATGCAGACTTCAGTATGGATTGTACCTCAATGTAAAGAAAACAAAAACTCTGATAACTGGTCCAGTAAAAGACATCTTGATAAATGGAGAAAAGATTGAAGTTGCCAAACACTTCATATTCCTTATATCCACAATCAACACTCATGGAAGCAGCAGTCACTAAATCAAAAGATGCATTGCATTAGGCAAGTCATCTGCACAAGACCTCTTTTAAAGCGTGAAAGAGCAAAGATGTCAGTTTGAAGACTAAGGTTCACCTGGCCCAATTCATGGTATTTTGAATCACCTCATATGCATGTGAAAATTGGACAATGAAAAAGGAAGACCATAGAAGAATTGATGCATTTGAATTGTGGTGTTGGATAGAAATATAGCAAGTACCATAGAGCAAACAAATTTATCTTGGAAGAAATATAACCAGAATGTTCCTTATTAGCCAGGATGGCAAGGCTTCGTCTCTCATACTTTGGACATGCTATCAGAAGGGTTAATGTTCAACCATTTCAAAAAATACCATATGAACAAGAGCCAATAATACTCAGAGAGGAAGTCCAAAGTGCATTGAAAGAAGTGGCAAAGAACAAGGCACCAGGAATTGATGGAATAAAAATTGAAATCT
>NW_006408582.1:9890993-9899090 GCF_000296735.1 Chrysochloris asiatica | reverse complement strand
TGATGGACTCAAGTGTGGCAGCGGTAGTGAGGTTGGCCCAGGATCAGACATTGTTTCGTTCTGCTGTGCATGGGGTCGCTATGAGTCAGTTCCGACTCGATGGCACCTGACAACAACAACAACATCAGAAAGGACTAGTCCTTGGAGAAGGATACCATGTTTCATTAAAAGGAGAGTCAGCAAAAAAGAGGAAGATTCTTTTCAAATGAATTGACCCTGTGGCATCAACACTGTGCTCAAATGTAAGAGTTGTGAGTATGGTGCAGGGCTGGGCAGTATTTTCTTCTATTGTGTATAGGGCCATTGTGAGTTGGAACCAACTCTATGGCACTTAACCAAACAACAACAACAGCGATCACTTTTAGCCTTTCTCTAAAGCACCAATTGTCCCAGCTACAGTGATCCTATTGCACAGAGCTTTCCTGGCACCTGTCAAAGACCTGAGTTATTGCACCCAGCAGTATCATCTTCTCCCATTCCACACCAGTGAACATTGTACCAATTGTACAGCGGCAGTGTGGCTGGGCCGTTCCACACTTCACCTATCACTAATAACATGTCCTCACCAGCAGCCTGCCAGGAGGTGATCCACTTTCCACACCCGTTTTAGAAACTGCTTTCTAAGAACACTCCTAGTGACAACTTTTATGGGTTGTATTTTCAGGAAAACAGACTTTGAGACTATGTGTGTGTTTTAGTTTGTGCATGAATGCGTGCGCTAGCATATACACTCTCACACTTCTCAGAAAGAAACGTTGCAAAGGAGCAAAAGAAGTAGAGCTTAGTAAAGGAAAACACTGAACTGTTGCAGGGAGTTCTGATGCTGGGATAGTCCTTCAGAGATATCCTGAATCATCACAAGGGGACTGAGCCTCTGTGGTCCTGTGACATCCAGTTATGGATGTGGATCTCCTGGAGAAGGTGTAGTCTTACATGAGGCAGCTTCTTTTGACCAAGAATAATACACTGAGAAGGACATAGTTGTGAGCATCAGCAACCAACCCTCGAAGTCAATGGGTAACTAAAGAACAGCACACCATAGTACCTACTACTTTCTGGATTGCAAACTCTGTTGCAAAGAATATCTCAAAAGGAATTGTAAAATGAATGTGGATAATTTCTTTTAGAAGGATTAGCACAAGGCTGGTCCCTACAAAGTAGAGGTTTAAAGATGTCTCAAATGTTCAACTTTTCTGAACGCTGTACCACTCCGTCAACTCTGCTACCAACGATTACTCCTCTCTTCACTATTCTACCTCGTGTCTTGGGGTCTATAATTCACTGAAATTTCTCATAGAGCTCATGAACCGGCAAGGAAATGCCTCACATGGTTTGTGGAGGCTGGTGAATTAGGTCAAGCTATAGGCTTGGTTCAAGTCCTAAGAACCAGAGGTCAGATGAAGGCAAGCAAGAATCAGGATCCAGAGCAAGACAGAAATCTGTGTCAAAGTGTTACCACAGTCTCTTTACTAAACTCCCTTATATTTGCTTCTCTTTACCCAACCTATCCTTTGGGGCATGCCATCTCTTTCCCTTATACTCCTTGGTCTTGTTCCTCAACTCGTACCTTTCTTCACCCTCTTAAACTCTCTTCTGGAGTCCTGGTGTGGTGCTGTGGGTTAATGCGCCAGACTGCAAAGCCGTTTGAACCGCAAGGTCGGTGGTTCAAGCTTACCAGCTGCTCCTCGGAAACCCTATACAGGGTCACTGTGAGTCAGAACCGACTTGATGGCACTTAACAACAACAACAAACTGTCTTCCATTTTCCAGACAAAGTTGCAACAAGTAAACAAATCAACTTAGAAGTAGGAAGTTCAGCAGATTTGGGTGTCCCACAGCAAGTAGCCATGTCAAAACTTAGATACCACAGGGAAACAGATTGTCTTCCCCAGTTTCATTTGTCTGGTCTAGTATACTAAGTCATGGTTATCTAACTATGCCCAGAGTCTGGCTGATAACATTGATAAACTTGGCAGACCCTGGTACATTTGTGAGGGAACACTCTCAAATACACAAGAGCTCCTTTTGAATGCTGTGTGAAAGAAGGAACACCCGTCACAGGCCCACAAGGATCTGTGCAAGAAGAAAAAGAAAAACCTTCACACTCTAACCTCCATTTGCTAAGACATCTGTTGCCAGCAGTGCTGCTAACTTGGAGAATGAGCTCCTCAGACATTCACTACTGGTGGAGATGGCCCAGCTGTCGTATGCTCTACACTCCCCATGCAGATCCATTTAATGGTGGCACTTGTGGGAGCGGTTCTATGAAATTGAGAGGGTTTTTATGAGCCTTCATCTGTAAGAATGAGAAATTTGTCCTGGCCACCTCAATAAGTACCCTTGCTATCCTCTCCCAATTTTTTCAAACAAAATGCATAGGCATGTTCAAGCAGCAGAGAGAAACACTTCCTTGATTTCTATTTGTTAACTAACCCAGGAGAATAGGAAATAATAGAAAACATAGAAAGCTGACAACAAACTTCAAGTTGTATTTTTGTTGTATATTCTAATGTTTTCATCTTTATCCCATATTTGACTCCATAATATAAGGTGTTGAAGAATGATTATTCCCCTTAGCAAGGGAAAAACTGGGTCATCAAGAAGTTAAAGGAATATTTCTTCATTATCTGATAGTTACAGATATACCACTGTTGGGCGACTTAAAAGAGCAGAACTTTGTTTTCTCACAGTTCTGGAGACTAAGAGTCCAAATCAGAGTCACAGCTGTGTTGACTTTGTGATACTTTTTCTCACTTCTGGTTTCTGCCAGAGATCCTTGGTATTTCTTCATGTTCCTTGGCATCAGTCTTCCCCCATGTGTGTCTCTCTGTCTATTCTGTTCTATAACTCAGAGGTGATTAGATTTAGGATTCATCCTAAGTTGATATGATCTCGTTAAATAAAAAAAGGAAAGCCCCTATTTCCAAACAAGATCACATCCACAGGTGCAAGGACCAGGAATTTAACATATATTCTGGGGACACAATTCAATCTGTAACAGTATATCAATGTTAAGTAGCTAGCTTAAACTAGGTTTAAAGAAGTTGGGCCATTGGTTAGAATAGCAATCCTATAGACTAAATGAATCAGAAACATTGCAATATGAAATAGTAGGGACCATGGATTTGTTGAAAATGGTTTTGTTTTTATTCAGCCTTATAGATGTCAGATAGGAAGGTAAGAGGAGAATTGGGAATTTTCTAAGTCTGTTATTCACTGGTGTGGTGCTGTGGGTTAATGCACCAGACTGCAAAGCCATTTGAACTGCAAAGTCTGTGGTTCAAGCTCACCAGCTGCTCCTTGGAAACCCTATACAGGGTTGCTATGGGTCAGAATTGACTCAATGACATTTAACAACAGCAACATTATTCACTGGTAGTGGTGCTGTGGGATAAGCACTGAACTGATAATCTAACAGTCAGTGGCTCAAACCCTTCAGTGGCTCCTTGGAAACCCTATACAGGGTATCTATGAGTCAGCACTCAGTCAATGACACTTAACAACAGCAACAACATTATTTACTGGTGTGGTGCTGTAGGATAAAGTGCTAGTCAGCAGTTCAAACCCACCAGCCACTCCTCAGAAGCCCTATACACAGTCACTATGCGTCAGAACCAACTCAACAGCATTTGACAACAACAACATAATTCACTGAAGGCAATTTGGTGTTTAAAAGGTTTATTTCTAAACATTTACAAGCCTTTATAAGCCTTCTGTGTCAAAGTTTTGTCTACAACAAATATTCCTAGACACCATAATTAAAAAAAAAAAAAAAAAGAAGGAAAGTCAGGGCAGTAAAAGAACCTGTAATTATGCAATAAACTACACTATGTCAGTTTTTGTCCTTGCAAATGCTCTCTGTAAATAGAAATGAAAATATGATCATTGGGAGTTCACAGAGTATTTAAATCTATTTTCAGCATTTTCCAGAAGTAATGGACAAAGCCAGAGTTTCCACAAACTGCCAACACTGATTTGATTTAATAATAACTAACAGCCAAAAGAAATACGATTTTATTATAAAATAGATCACAGGGAAGATTCCCCTCAAGGCAACCATGCAAATAAATCCTGGCCAGAAATCTTATGTTCTAGAAGAAATAGGGAAGTAGCATGAATTATATGCTAACCACATTTGAAAACACTACACAATGCTAGTCCTGTATTTCTCACCAAGGCATCTTATGTCAACAGTAATGACTCTAGCAATGAACAAATCATTGGTCTTGAAAAATTCTATCATGTGATCTCCAGCATCATTTCTATCACCAAGTCCATGTTTTCCAACCACTGATCCTTCCTTTTTGTTTGCAACCTTTGCATTCCAATTGCCAGTAATTATCAATACATTTTGATTGCATGTTTGATCAATTTCAGACTGAAGAAGTTGGTAGAAGTTTTCAATTTTATCCCTGGCTTTATTGCTTGGTGCATAAATTTAAGTAATAATGATATTAACTTGTCTTCCTTGTAGGCATATAGGTATTATTCTATCACAGACAGCATTATACCTCATGACTGCTCTTGATTTGATGATGAAAGCAACACCATTCCTCTTCAATTTGTCTTCCCAGCATAGTAAACCGTCTGATTACCAGATTCAAAATGGCCAATATCAGTCTATTTCAGCTCACTAGTGCCTAGGATATCAATGTTTGTTGTTGTTAAGTGCTGACCCATAGCGACCCTGTATAGGGTTTCCAAGCAGCAGCTGGTGACCTTGAACCACCGACCTTGCAGTTCAAATGACTTTGCAGACTGACACATTAGCCCACAGTGCCACACCAGGACTCCATCAATGTTTATGCAGTGATGTTTATGTGTTTCATTTCATTTTTGGCAGTTTCCAATTTGCCTAGCTTCATACTTCATACATTCCATGTTCTGATTAGTAATGGATATTTGCAGCTGTTTGTCTTCATTTAAGTTGCGTCCCCTCAGCAAACGATGGCCCTGAGGACTTTACTCTATTCACATCACCATGGTCAGCTCTACTTTGAGGAGGCAGCTCTTCCCCAGATGCATTGTGAGTGTCTTGCAACCTGAGGGATTCATCTTCTGGCACTACACCTGACAGCGTTCCACAGTTATTCATAAGGTTCTCAATGACTTAAATATTTGGAAGTAGCTCATCTCTCCTTCTTTCTAGCCTGTCTTCGTGTAGAAGCTCATCTGAAACCTGTCCACTGTGGGTGACCATGCTGCCATTCAGAAACCTGTGGCATAGCTTCCAGAATCACAGCAACTCACAAACCACCACAGTATGACAAACTGACAGACAAGTTGTGGGCATACACATATACAGTCATGCATATGCACACATACATAGACATACACACCCACACACGTGCATGCACATACTCATGTGTGTGTACACACACAGCTCTGGTGCAGGCTGGTCCCACCAGGAGAGTTGTGATTTGATCAGTTAGCTGGTACACTGCTGAACATGACATTCTTACTTTGACAACTTTTCTCTGTACAAAAACAAATGCTATACTCTAGGCTGAGTTTGGAGTTTTGTTATTTGCACGCAACTTGCACTTGGATCCTGTAAAGACTCTTGGACTTCATAAACATACAATTTAAGAAGCTGTTTTCACTCTTCCTATGAGTTGATGCAGATGTTCTGAAGTGTGCCCTTCTCCCCCCCCCCCCCCCAGGAGGGCCCAACATCAGATGCCCGGCTCCCCCTGCACAGCTCCTGGGAGGGTCGACTCTCTCTTTCATGGACTATGGAGCCTTGTGAGAACAAAGACTTTATGACTTTTTTTTTTTTTTAAGGTTTTTATTGTGGATTAAGTGAAAGTTTACAGGGCATATCATCAGTTTTACGTTCAAGAAATCATACACCTTGTTTCATTACAATGATTATAAACCCCTCCATGTATCATCAGTTAACAGTATTTCTCTCTATCCACTTTAGCTTTTTAAAAAACAAACAAAAAAAACCACTCAGGCATATATAATAATTCATATCTCCAAAGGGCACATTCAGCTAGTCTGCCTCCTGGCCACCAGCCCTTAGTCCATCTCTTCTTAATCCATGAATCTAGAGTCCTCATTCACTCCCCCTCTTCCTGACCCCATCTCTGGCACTGCTGCTTCCCTGGATAAGGTCCCGCATTCTGCTTGTGCGCTTCTCTCTTGATGGTCCTAGGGTCCTCTGTTTCTGGACTGTAAGATTAACCAGTCCCCTGTTTTTTTTTTACAAAACTTCTACCTTTACAATTGTGACAGTTGCAATTAGTCATGATAACAATTATTCACTATTGAATCTTACAAATCTTATCCCCATCTCTTTTCACCAGACCCATCTAGACAAGATGACAGCTATTCAATGGGGACTCTTTCTTTCCCCCCATACTCTTTAACTAAACTCCCTCTTGAAACCTTGTAAGCCAGTCACTTCGTGCCTTTATCGCCCCTCATTTTAGGTAGCCAATGTCTAGTTGCCTGTCCCTATCTACCCTGTGTAAAGAGGGGATAGCATTGATACTTGATGTGAAGACTCTTTCCTTCTCTGTTGGTATTTAGAGCAACTACCGCTCTGAATAAAGGAGCTCTGGTAGCGTAGTGGTTACGAATCGGGCTGCGAACCTTAAGGTCAGCGGTTCGAAACTACCAGCCGCTCCGCGGGAGAAAGATGAGGCTTTCTACTCCCGTAAGGATTTACACCCTCGGAAACCCTGTGCAGGGTCGCTATGGGTTGGAACCGACTCGATGGCACTTAACAACAACAACAACAACCGCTCTGAATATAGGTCAGGTTCATCAAATTGAAGCAATTTACCTTTGTTTCCTTAATCAAAAACAAAACAAAACAAAAAAACTTCCCCCCACCCCCCAATCTTCCTCTAAGTCGAGTTCTGATTATCGATCCATTGAGGCTAGGTCAAAAGGGTACTGTCTGCAAGTTTGGGTGTTCTTGTGCATCTCCCCTCACTTCATATCAGCTGGATGCTTCACTCTCAGCTCTAGCCTTTTGTGGCTAAGTCCTTGTCCATGGGCTCAAGTGTCCTCAGGTCTCGCCACACTTTGGACCAACCAGCCCTTCCTCTTCTCTCTCTCATCTCCAGGTCAACGGGATTCAGTGGACTGGGGTTGAATTCAGCCCATTTCTTCATCAATGCCTTTCCGCTTCTTCCATTCACCTGTAGACCAATGTGGTCACCAGCAAGCTTACATGCTTGTTTGTGTGTTCCCTTTGAGTGTCAGTCTTAGAGGGGAGTTTGTTCTGAAGGTACCTGATTGCTTGCCTTGATGGCTTCCTGGTGAACAGCTTGCTTATTCTTGTAGTTGTCAGTTATGCTGATATTTTTGTTTTGGGTTTTTCCTGATGATCTTTCCTTGAAGATGTATTTTCTGTCACTGTAGCTGTTCCAGTCTGCTTGTCCTTTCTAGTGGGAATGCCCCACTTCATAAGGTTCTGGATGGGACTCAGGATTCCATCTAAGGTCCTATACTCTGTAAAGGCTTTGCACAAGGCCTATTTCACTGGGCAACTTGTAGAACCCTTTTTAGATATTCTAATCAGTTATAGGCTGAAGACAGACTTACAAGTTTTCTCTAATCATGTTTCCCAATGTTCCTTTCTATCCCACTCAAGTGTCTATTTTACAATAGTAGTCAAGGGAATCTAATATTCATAAGGCAGTCAAGGATTTTAGTATTATTTACCCTCTTCAAGCTATACCTAGATCCCTGTATCTCAGAGCCCTGTTGTTCCAAGGTTGAGCATGCATCACTATTTACCTCTGTCCTACTAGGCCATGCAAACCTGTCTGAGTGTTCCCCTGTCTACCTTGTTCTTCTGCCTCCTTCCTCCTTCTTGTATTGCCCTCTCCAACACCCAAAGTAAACCCCCTACCCCAACCCCATTGTGGTTCCCTTATATTCCATTAGTTCTACCCTCCATTTAAGACAGTCTATTTTATCCAGTAATCTACCTGACCTTCCCACCACCTGGAGCTCTGTTCCTCTGTGTTTACCTTCTTTCACATTATAATTGTTTTGATCATAGATTGACCTCCCAGATCTTCTGTTCTTATCATTTTATTCTGTTCTTGACTCTTCCATTTGTCGACTGAGCTCAGG
>NW_006408582.1:9881642-9890498 GCF_000296735.1 Chrysochloris asiatica | reverse complement strand
GTTATTCCTCTTCATGTTGTCCAACATGAATTTTAGGCCTTCTGATTTTTTCATCCTTTTTTGTATTTTTTCTTCTATCTTAGTAATGTTGAGAGATTTATCTTCTAGCTCACTAGTTCTGTCTTCTATCTCTTCAATTCTACTCCTTTGCCCTTTTAGTGCATTGTCCATTTCTGACATTCTACTATTAATCGTTTGGACCTCTTTCTGTAGATTTTAAATCGTTTCCAATGTATTTATCTTATTTGATTGTTCCTGTAGCACTTTCCTGACTTCTTCCTTATTTTTCTCAACTCCATTATATAGTGTTTTGATATATTTTATAATCATTTTTCTGAATTCCTTCTCAGACATTTCCAAAGTCTGCCCATCTTTCCGTATGGAGTGTAGGTCTACTTCTATCTCATTTGCCTCAGTCACTGTATCTCATTTCTGGACATGTGCAGATATGGTCATCTGCTTCTGGTGTTTGGGCATATTCAGGGGTTATCTGTGGCCTTAATACTTAGATGGGTATGTATTTTGGTATTTTTTAATGCTTTCTGATTGCCTCCAGGTAGATGTGATCAGAAAATGGGCTTCCCTTTCTACTCTTCTTCTTGAGAAATTTCAAGATGCCACTGTTGGTCATTGTGAAGTAACTTAGGATTTAATTTTCGTCCTATTTCCTTTTTTATCTGCCTGTCCCACTCCATAATCCTTGTTCAGGCATTTTTTCTAGTTATAAATAGTTCAGGGCCAGCTGTGGCCATTTGGTTTTAAGTGGAAACTGTCTCTTTAAATTTCAAGGAGATCTGTGTGCATGTGTAGTAGAACCCTCTGAGGGTGGGGCTGGGGTGTCCACTAGCTCAGGCATCCCTATAGTCACCAGAATGGAGGTGTGTAGATAGCAAGGGACCAATGAACAGCTACCAAAAAAGAAGAATGTCCACACCTTTACCTCCGCGGTTTTGTCAAGTGTCCGTGGCTGCTCTGATCCTTCCCCCACTTAGTCTCATCCAAGACGGAGGCTCCTGGAGCAGTTGAGAGTCTTGAGTTAGAAAGCAATGGATTTCTTGCTTCTGTTCTGACACGTTTTATTAGTGATGCCTCCAGTGGTAACTTTCTGAGCCAGGTCAATACTATTAACCTCACTTTACATAGAGGAAAAGAGGTGCAGGGAAGTCAAAGTCTTCACTCAAGATCACAGAGCATGTGCAGGACAGAGGTAGAACAGCTCCAGCCTGTCTGCTACTCAATCTCTGGTGCTTTGCAGATCTGGGGGCCTAGATGCAAGGAGGATCTGTGATGCAAGACTCTATATATGAAAGCCACTCTTCATATCCAAGAATTCACATCTCAGGAGGAGGCCAGAGGTGGGCATAGGGTCAACATTCGAAGTCTTCATTGCTGTGTAACACCCTTCCAACCCCATTCTGTCCCAACTTCATTACCAGTCTCCACCTTCCTTTTGTTCCACAGAATATTTCCATGCCAAACTACGTGAGACTAATGGATATAACAATTACCCAACTGCATCTATTTTGTAGCTTATAAAGAACTTCAGGAACTATAACAACATTCTAATGCCATCAACTACAGAGTTCAAAGGCAGAACAAAAAGAAACTGGACTGACAACATGTCTTCATTTTTAAAAAAAAAATTATGTTAGAATACACACATCTTCCCTATTGAACCCCTTGTCCCTTCCACTGGTGAACAGGACATTATACTGTCCACTGGATGCCTTGGCTCTAGTCTTGTAGCATCTTGTATATAACTAGATATAAGCAAGAAGCACATGAAAAAACAAGGCAAGGCTAAGACTAGAGGCATGCAAGTTAGGAAAACAAGCCTACAAACCTCAACTCAGGAAGTCAAATCTGTGTGTCTGCATGTCTCTCCTAGGGAGATTTACAACTGGCAAGTCAGGGACTATGTGCTGCAATGCTGTAATGAGAACCCAGGCCCACAGTGCTTGCCACTGAGCTTGTGAGTTTCAGCTGCCAGAGGCATGTGTGTCTGCCAAACCTAAAGTGGCTATGCCAGTTCTGGAGGCTCCTAAGGACATACAGACCAAATATTCACAGGAATACATCAGAGGGTCATTTTCAGGCCACCTTCAGTGTCTTCCTACTTAAAACACTGTTTTTGTTCATCCTCCCAATCTTTCTTCCTAGAAATGCTACCCTTTTAGCAAATCTTTACCTGCTCTTGTGAGTGATACCAAGGACTAAAGTCAAGCTGGGAAGGCGAGAGTGTGGGAACCTTTGGCATTGATCTTGACTCTCCAACATCTGATCTACTTCCTTTGCTTGGAAACTTGCCTTCTTAGGAGTCTTAGAGGGAGATAGGATCTTTTTTTCCTAGAATAGGTGCCCTAGTCCCTGTTCCCGCCTCTCTTGCAGCTAGGGCATGTGGTGTCTGGGCTTTGTCAATAAAGGCACGTGTTCTTGATTTGGAACAGGGGCAGAGGGGCTCTGTCTGCCTTTAAAGCTGGTGGCAGCATGGCAGAAAAGGCCAGATCATGTTTGTACCTCAAAAGAGATGGTATGGCTGGCAGAGGCAACCGTGTCAGTATATCTGTGTTCCTGGCACAGGACATAACAGCGGTGTCAAAAGTGGTGCCTGGTACTCAGTGGCATCAGTAGAAATTTCCTCATGAGACCAATCCCTGTGTGTGGCTTTGGGCACTTTTCCTGTTTGCTTAACCTGAAGCTCTGATTCTCACCTCTTCCCTATGATTCTATGAGATACTGGCTATACTTTTCAGTAAGTTCCTTTTTTGCATAAAGTAGCTAGAGCCATTTTCTGTTGCTTACAATTAAGAATCATAATATATACACCAAGGAAAACTTTTCTTTTTACAGTTAGATTTTCAGTAAAATAAAAAAGAAAATAAAGTCAACATTATTATTATTCAGGAGCAAAAAATACTTTGATAGAATAATTAATTTGATTGCATGAAATGTAAGCATTTCACTTTCAGTACCTTTATAAATCACTCCTTTTCAAGAGCCTACAAATATATTCAATAACCTCATATGCATGTGAAAGCTGAACAATGAATAAGGAAGACTGGAGAAGAAATGATGCATTTGAACTATGGTGTTGGTGGTGAATATTGAATATTCCATGGACTGACAAAAGTAAGAACAAATCTATTTTAGAAGAAGTATGGTCACATTGCTTCTTGGAAGCAATGATAGCAAGATTTCATCATGAAGAGCATCATGCTTGGTAAAGTGAAGGGGCAGCAAAAAAAAAAAAAAAAAGAGAGAGAGCATGAAAAGGAAGACCCCCAACAAGATGGATTGACACCATGGCAACACACAATACACTCAAACGTAACAACAGTTGTGAAATGGTTCCAGACCGGGCGGTGTTTTCTTCAGTTGTGCATAGGACCACTATAAGTCAGAACTAACTCAATGGCATCGACCAACAACAAGAGCCTCTGATTGTCCCTGCTTTCAAGCATAAGCCCTTTGGTCTGCCTTTTAAGAACTTCTGTAATATAAATACAGCTTTCTTAGCCCAACTCATATAGCCGCAACATTGGACTGAAACATACCAATGATCATGAAGACAGTACAGGACTGAGCAATGTTTGGTTCTCTTGTGGTGGTGGTGTGGTGGTGGTTGTTATGTGCCGTGGAGTTGGTTCCGACTCATAGCAACTCTGTACAGGGTTTCCGAGGCTGTAAATCTTTAAGGGAGCAGAAAGTCTCATCTTTCTTATGCAGAACATGCTCTGATGCTGACACCTTCTATAGCCAGAGGAGGGAGGGTGGTTGGTATAGGTGCCTTGGTGGCAGTATAGCTTGGTAACCACCAAATCTCCTCCTGTGTAAAATGGAGATGACAATGACCCATGGAAAGTGTTGTGATTGTCTCCTCCATGTCTGTGGCATCCCAGGAGATTAGTCCAAACCAGCAGGACAACCAGCATCAGTATCACTTGGGAACTTGGGAGAAAGGCAAAATCTCAGGCCCTTTTCCAGACCTAATGCAACAGGCTCAAGTGTGGCAACAAATGTGAGGTGAGCCCAGGACCGGGCAGTGTTTCGTTCTCTTGTGCAGAGTCGCTATGAGTTGGTACCGACTTAATGGCACCTAACAACAACAACAATGCAACAGATACTTTGGGGTGAAGCCCAGCAGTTTGTTTTGTTTTTCAAGTTTTTATTGTGAACTAAGTGATAGTTTACATGGGAGAACATCGGTTTTGCATCATCGTTTCATTGCAATGATTACAATCTCCTCCGGGCATCATCATTCAACAGTATTTGCTTCTATTCCCTCTGGGCTTTGTTTTTTTTTGTTGTTGTTGTTGTTTGCTTGCTTTTTGTGGGGGCTGGGATGTACACAAAAACACTCAGGAATATATATTCATTTAAACAACCAAAGGGCACATTCTGTAAGCCTGCCTTCTGGCTGCCAGCACCTAGTCCCTCTCTTTCCATGAGTCTAGAGTCCTCAGCTGCTCCCTTGCTCCATGTCCTCATCTCTGCCTCCATCTCTGGTGTCGCTGCTTCTCTGGATGGAGCCCCATATTCTGCTTGTGCCCTTCTCCCTTGATGGTTTTAGGGTCCTCTGTTCTGGACTGTAAGATTAACTGCTCCCCCATTTTTGTTACAAAACTTCTACCTTTACAATTGTGACAGTCGCAATTAGTCATGATAACAATTACTCACTATTGAATCATAAGAATCTTATCCCCATCTCTTTTCACCAGACCTGTCTAGACATGATGAAAACTATTCAATGGGGACTCTATCTTCCCCCACACACTCTGAAACTAAACTCCCTCTTGAAACCTTGTAAGCCAATCACTTTGTGTCTTTATCGCCCCCTCATTTTGGTAGCCAATGTCTAAGTTGCCTGTCCTTATCAACCCTGTGTACAGAGGGGACAGCATTGATACTAGATGTGAAGACTCCTTCTCTCTTTGTTGGTATTTTGAGCTACTACATCCATAAATATAGGTCAAGTTCATCAAATTGTAGCAATTTACACTCGTTTCCTTTATCAAAAAATTATATTATTTATCTTCCACTAGTTGAGTTCTGATTATTAAGCCATTGAGGCTAGGTCAAATGGGTACTATCTGCAAGTTTGGGCATTTTTGTGCATCTTCCCTCACTTCATATCAGCTGAATGCTTCACTCTCAGCTCTAGTGCTCTGTGGCTATGTCCTTGTCCATGGGCTCAGGTGTCCCCAGGTCTCACTACTTACTGGACTAACCAGCCTTTTCTCTTCTCTCTTTCATCCCCAGATCAATGGGAGTCAATGGACTGTGGTTGAACTCAGCTCATTTCTTCATTTCTGCCTTTCCCACTCTTCCACTCACCAGCAGACTAACGTGGTTGCCGGCAAGCTTACATGCCTGCTCGTGTGTTCCCTTTGGGTTTCAGTCTTGGAGGGGGGTTTGTCCTGAAGGGACTTAATTGCTTGCCTTGATATCTTCTAGGCAAACAACTTGCTTGTTCTTGCAGTAGCCAATCATACTGCCTTTTTTGTTTAGAATTTTTCCTGCTGATCTTTCTTTGAAAATGTATCTTCTGTCACTCTAGCCGTTCCAGGCTGGTCTGTTTGTCCTTTCTAGGAAGCCCAGGAGTTTTAACAAGATTTCCAGAGGTTTCTGATGTGGTCCAAGTTTGAGAATCACTGTTCTAAGCCGATACTGCTTCTATCCCCACTGCTAGAGATGGGTTAAGCCTAGTAAAGACTATACTACTGAAAACCAATGATATTCAAGGAAAACTGGCTTGAAGTTTCTAGGAAATAAGGTTCTTCACTCTTAAGAAAAAGGAGAGGAAAGGCAGTCTCTCTCTTCCCCTGAAATGTACGAGGACACACGTTTTTATCACAAGGGAGGCCAGCCTGAACACCCAGCTGTTGTAGGGGATGGCGGGACTGGGTGGTGTACTAAGAAAGACAAGTAGAGCCAGAGCCATGATGAACCCCACCCAAGACCCACCCTACTTCTAGATAGCCACTTACATAAGCCAGGCAAATTCCTTACTTTTAAGATGATGTGAATCAGGTTTCTGTTACATGTAACCAAAAGTGTTCTCCATGATTTACCTACTAGGACGACTGTGTGGTGAGATGACACATAGAAAGCACTTGGTACAAAATCTAATACACTGGCAACACTTAGTACATGTATGTTGTCATTATCACAATTAAATACCTGCCAAGAAAACAAACGGCTTCTTGCCAATTTGAATCTTCCTGCCATGAATCCATACCATCATCTTCTTTTGTTTCCTAAATCCCACATTCCTATTTCAAAAGCCCACCTCAAATCTTACCTTCTCTAAAGAGCTTCAAAATGACAGAGCTCTCTCCAGCATCTCTCTACTGAATCCTTGTATGCATTTAGATTTCTTGGTATTACACATTAATTGTATCAATCAAGACTGTTATTTACAGTGGACACTGCACAACCTTTCTGCCATATAGGATAGGCCTGTTTGTCAAATGTCTGCTTTCTCTTCCCAACTCAAGTATAAACTCCTTGGAACCTGAGACCATGCGCAATTTCTTCTGTTTCTCTACAAGACCTAGCATTATGCCAAGTAATTAGGTGAAAAAGAGTGGTATTTATAGACACCATGGTAATACTTTACCTATATTATCACATTTAATTCTCACAGTAGCACTGTTGTTGCTAGAGGTGGCATCAGGTCAGTTCTAACTCATAGCAATCCTATGTCCAACATCACAAGATACCCTGCTCAGTCCTTTGCCATCTTCACAATCACTGTTATGTTTGAGCCCTTGTTGTAGCCACTGGGTCAGTTCATCGTCCTCTTTTTTCACTGACCCTCCACTTTACCAAGCTTGATGCCCTTTTCCAGGGACTGGTCCCTCCTCACAACATGTCCAAAAGACATGAGGTAAAGTCTCACCAGCCTGGCTTCTAAGGAGCATTCTGACTGTACTTCTTCCAACACAGATATGTTTATTCTTCTGGAAGTCCATTATATGTTGTCATTGTTGTTAGGTGTTATCGAATCAGTTCTGACCCACAGCGACCCTGTCTAGTGTTTCAGAGGAGTCGCTGGTGAGCTTAAATCACCCATCTTGCAGTTCAAATGGCTTTGCAGTCTGGTGCATGAACCCACAGCGCCACACCAGGACTCTGTCAACACCATAATTCAAATGTGTTAGTTCATCTCCAGTCTTACTTATTCATTGTCCAGCTTTCTCATGCATATGACAGGATTAAAAATACCATGGTTTGGTTCAGAGGTACCTTAGTTCTCAAAGTGACCTTTTTGTTCTTTAACACTTTAAAGAGCTTTTTTGCAGCAGATGTGCTCAATATACTACCAGTATTGCTGTTGTTAAGTGCCATGGAGTAGACACTGATTCAAAGCATCCCTGTCTACAACAGAACTAAATCCAGCCCTTCTTTGCCATCCTAACAACTCTAACAGTAAAATAACAGTTTGAGCTCACTGTTGCAGCCACTGTGTCAATCCTTTTCTGTGGGGGCTTTCCTCTTTTTCACTGACCCTCTACTTTACCAAGAAGTATCAAAAGAAGATGCAAGAGATACACAGTCACTGTATCCAAAAAAAAAAAAAAAAAAAAAGTCAATGTTCAACCATTTCAAAGGGTAGCATATGATCAATAACTGATTGTTTTGAAAAAAGAAGTCCAAGCTGCACTGAAGGCATTAGCCAAAAACAAGTCTCCAGGACGGACAGAATAAAAATGGAATCGGTTCAACAAACTGCAGTGTTGGAGATACTCGCTCATCTTTGCCACTTATTCATTTATGCTAAGAAATTTAGAATACAGCTACCTGGCCAACTGACTGGAAGAGGTCATAATTATCTCCATTCCAATGAAAAGTGACCCAAAAGAATACAAGTAAAATCTTGCTGAAGATAATTCAAAAAACGATTGCAGAAGTATAGTGACAGGGAACTTCCAGGAATTCAAACTGTATTCAGAAAATGACTGGGTAGCAGCAGGGATATCATTGCTCATGTCAAATGGATCTTGACTGAAAAAAGAGAATACCAGAAAAATGTTTACTTGTGTTTTATTGACTATCAAAAGCATTTAATTGCATGTACCATAACAAACTATGGATAACATTGTTAAAAATGAAAATTCCAGAACAATTAATTGTGCTAGGAGGAGCCTGTACATAGCCCAAGAGGCAGTCATTAAAACAGATCAAGGGGATACTGAGTGATTTAAAATCAGGAAAAGTGTGTATCAGGGATGTATCCTTTCACCATACTTATTCAATCTGTGTGCTGAGCAAATAATCAGAGAAATTGGATTTGAAGAAGAAAGAGGCATCAGGATTGGAAGAAGACTCCTTAAGAACCTATGATATTCAGGTGACACAACCTTGCTTGCTGGAAATGAAGAAACTGTGAAGTACTTACTGACAAAGATGAAAGACCACAGCCTTCAGTATGGATTACAACTCAATGAAAAGAAAACAAAAATCCTCACAACTAGGCCAATAAAGAACATCATGAAAAATGGAGAAAAGTTTGAAGTTGTTAAAGATTTCATTTTGCTTGGATCCACAATCAACACTCCTGGAAACAACTGACAATAATTCCAAAAATGGTTGATCCAAGAAGAATGAAGTCCTTGACAACTTCAATCTTTTCTCCATTGATAAGAATGTTGTTTATCAGTTCAATGGTGAAGATTTTTGTTTTCTTTACATTGAAATGTAATCCATACCGAAGGCTGTGCTCTTTGATATTCCTCAGTAAATGTTTTAAGTCCTCTTCACTTTCAGCAAGCAAGGTTGTATCATTTGCATATCACAGGTTGTTAATGAGTCTTCCTCCAATCCTGATGCCACGTTTTTCTTCATAGAACCCAG
>NW_006408582.1:9879924-9881132 GCF_000296735.1 Chrysochloris asiatica | reverse complement strand
GTTGGCAAGATAACTGTCTTCCATATTTCTTGGCAGAGATGAGTGAGTGCCTCCTGTGCTGCCTCATTTTCTTGAAAGATTTCAATTTTTATTCCATCAATTCCTGGTGCCTTGTTCTTTGCCAATTCCTTTAATGCACCTTGGACATCCTCCTTCAGTATCATTGGCCCTTGATCATATGTTACCTTTTGAAATGGTTGAACATCAACAATTTCCTTTTGGTACAGTGACTCTGTATTTCTTCCATCTTCTCTTGATGCTTTCTGTATCATTCAATAATTTGCCCAGAGAATCTTTCAATAACGGAAGTCGAGGCATGAATTTTTTCTTCAGTTCCCCCAACTTGAGAAATGCTGAGCATGTTCTTCCTTTTTGGTTTTCTGATTCCAGATCTTTGCACAATTTGTTGGAATATTTGGCTTTATCTTCTCAAGCTGATCTTTGATATTTTCTGTTCAGCTCTTGGACCTCCTCATTTCTTCCATTTGCTTTAGCATCTCTATGATGGAGAGAAAGTTTCAGTGTCTCTTCTGACATCCATTTTGACCTTTTCCTTTTTTCTTGTCTTCTCAATGACTTTTTGCTTTCTTCATGTATGATGTCATCCCACAACTTTTCTGGTCTTTGGTCTTTAGTGTTTAATGTATCAAATCTATTCTTCAGATGGTCTCTCAATTCAGGTGAGATATATCCAAGGTCATATTCTGGCTCTTATGGACTTGTTTTCATTTTCTTCAGCTTCAGTTTGAATTTACTTATGCGTAATGGTCTGTTCCACAGTCTGCCCCGGCCTTGTTTTCACTGATGATATGGAGCTCTTCCATCGTCTCTTTCCGCAGATGTAGTCAATTTGATTTCTATGTATTCCATCTGGCAAGGTCCATGTGTATAGTCTTCTCTTATGCTGTCTAAAGAAGGTATTTGAAACGAACATATTGTTGGCTTTGCAGAATTCTATCATGCCATCTCCAGCATCATTTCTATCACCAAGGCCATATTTTCCAACTACTGATCCTTTATCTTTGCGCCTACCCTTTGCATTCCAATCACCAGTAACGGTCAATACATCTTGATTGCATGTTTGATCAATTTCAGATTGAAGTAGTTGGTAGAATTCTTTTATTTCATCTTCACTGGCTTTAGTGGTTGGTGCATAAATTTGAATAATAGTGGTATTAACTGGGCTTCCCTGTAGGCACATGGATATT
>NW_006408582.1:9861133-9879074 GCF_000296735.1 Chrysochloris asiatica | reverse complement strand
ATGGTGGCTCTGGGAGTAGCTGAGTGTCTTGAATTAGAAAGCAATAGATTTCTTGATTCTGCTACAAATTCTCCTAGCTGTAAGCCTTCCAAGCTTCTAAATTCTAAAGAGGTTGGTAGAATTCTTCAATTTCATCATCATTGGCTTTGGTAATTGGTGCTTTAATTTGAATTATAGTCATATTAACAGCAAAACACAGCATAACAGCAAAACATAAGCCACCACAGTAAGACAAACTGACAGATGAGTGGGGACATTATTTTTTTTTTCTATATTCCTAGGACGACACTAGCTTGGCAATAAAAACTGTCACTGTAGAAATCTTAATAGACTATATTATCTGGCCTCAAATTACTGGGCAACTCCAGACAATCCCAGATACCTCCCAAAGAGTTCTGAGTTCCCCTCTAACACAGGACTCACCTGTGGACTATTCTGTTGGCTCACTCCTTCATCTGCCATCTTCCTTCTTATACCCTTTTTTTCAGTATGTTTCTAGGTCGTGTGATCACCAAAGTCCAATGTGTCAGCTCATTGATGAGGCCTCTCAAAAAGTTGCTCAGTGTCTGCTTCCCAGCTGCTACTCTACTGTGTTGTTGCCTGGGATGGAGAAGACTGTCTGTCTGGTGTTACTGTCAACACCTCCAGAATGTCTTGATTCATTGCTGAAGTCCTAGATACAAGTGCTATAGCTGTCATATCGTAGACACACACATCTTTCCAACTTTCTCACTTACATGAATGGGCCATCTTCCTTCTTGTGGTTTCTAATCCCATCACTCACTTTGTATACTTACTGAAGTCTGTGCTCCACCTTTTCTATTTGATGGCTCCCACCCAAGATAGTCTACACAGACTGACTGATCTCAACTGTCTCTTTCCTAGCTGCTGAGCACTAATGTTGGGGAAAGCCGCAAAAACCTGCTGCAGCCATTCATTACCCATTCATGTTGTTAACTTCATCTGAGCTCTCTATAGGTAATAATTTAATTAATTTCCTGTTGACTATATTAAGCTCTTCCAGTTTTCATCCACTCATCTGGATACAACTAGCCCCTCTCTGTTCTTAACTTTTGTGAATAACTTCATCTCCTATTTCATTGAGATACATGAGTCCCATTTTCCACCCCTGGACCTTAAAAATTTCCCTGAATCCTCACCTCCCTCTCTGCTAATGTGGTAGATGCTGTCAAAGATGATGAATGTTTTCTGCTAATGCCAACCTCTTAACCACCTCTTCTCACCATAAACTGCTAATTTTCCCTTCTCAACTTTCCCCTCTTAATATTCTCTTCTCTTGATTCCTTCCTTCCTTTCCCCCATGCCCACACGTTTACTCTCTACTAAAAGGAAAGACAACAAAAATAAAGTATTCCTTTCTTTTGTTTTCTTTTAGTAGACAGAAGGGATATGAATTCACATTTTAACTACACCCAGAAATCTACACTATCATTCTAGCTTTAAACTATATTTTAATTCAGAAAAAAATATTTCCTATAAGAATCATTCTACCTGTAACAGTACTTTGGGCTTATGGACTAAACTAAAAGACTTCAATGTTTTCCAGATATCTCAAGTTCATAAGTGAGATTGAATCGGAAAGTTCCTATAAGGCTAAATGTGCAACACACAGTATGGAGGACAGCTCCTGATATTAGTGATTCTGTGTATGTGTCTAATGATATGCAGGCTGAAGGTCTACGATGAAAAAATTAAAATAAAGTGTCAAATTTATTCTCTGCTCTTTGTCTCCCAACTTCAGATACCACAGCCTCTTTCCTGTTCTCCACTTTCCTCATTCTCTCCTGAAATTGCTTTCTAAAAGGTTGACAGTAATGTTCTTGTCATAGTCCACCCACTTCTTTCAGTGAATCAGATCCTGTCAAATCTGATCCTTCTCCTTCAGGAGAAGCATTTTCCTCTGCTTCATGACACTCATGCTTCTTCTCTGAGCACAAAGTAACCTCTGTTTCTACCCTCAGTCCTCTTCTCCTCTCCTTCTTTACTCTTTACCAGGTCAACTCACAAGCTGACTATCTCTCAGGAGATCTCCTCCATCCATAATTCTTGCCTGACCATTCTCCCAAGCAGATTAGCTCTTCCGGCAAGATATATCACTAGTTCAATCTTCCTAAGGTCAATTTTAATCATGATATTGCCTTGGCCAATGATCTTCAGCTCTTCCTGTTTGTTGACAGAATACAGTGGTAGTATAGAGTCAGGAATCTTACATTAGAAGGGGCCCATTGTGGCAGTCACTGTGGCAGTCTATCTAGTAGAGAGCCATCCTCTTTTATGCTGACCTTCAACTTTACTAAGCATGATACACTTCTCCAGGGACTGGTCTCTCTTGATAATATGTCCAAAGTACTTGAGACAAAGTCTCGCCGCTCTTGCATCCAAGAAGCATTTTGGCTGATTTGTTTGGTCTGGCAGTCCATGGTATATTGAAGATTCTTTGCCAATGCCATAATACTGATTTATTGATCCTTCTTTGATCTTCCTTATTCATTGTCTAGCTTTTGCATATGGTAATGGTTGTGTGCTATGAAGTCGGTACTGACTCATAGCAATTCTGTATAGGGTTTCCAAGGTTGTAAATCTTTGTGGTAGCAGAAAACCTCATCTTTTTCTCATAGAGCAGCTGGTAGATTCACACTGTTAGCCTTGAGGTTAGAAGCTTAACATGTAAACCATTCTGCCACCAGGGATCGTATAGTAGATGATAATAAACAAGACAGGGTAGTTTAGTCACAGCTGGAAAGTGTATCTGTAACCAGACCTTTAAATATATGAAGCACTGTAATCCAAAAAACCTGGTTCCTACAGCAGAGTTGGAGTCCTGGTGTGGCACTGTGGGTTAATGCATTGGACTGCAAGGTTGGTTTGAACCACAAAGTGGGCAGTTGAAGCTCACCAGCCACTCCTTGGAAACTCAGAACCGACTCAACGGCACTTAACAACAACAGAGTTGCCACCCCTCATCTGTCAGTTTGTTGTACTATGGTGACTTACATGTTGCTGTAATACTGGAAGTTGTGTGACCAGTATTTTAAATACTAGCAGGGCCACCCAAGGTGGAAAGGTTTCAGCAGAGCTTCTAAGCTAAGACAGACTAGGAAGGAGAAGCAGACCACTTCTGAATGGTTAGCCACTGAAAACCTTATGAACAGCAGCAGAACATTGACAGATATAATGTGGGATGATGAAGCTCTCAGGTTAGAAGGCACTCAAAATACAACTGGGGAAGAGCTGTTTCCTCAAAGTCAAGTTGACCGTGATGACACAAATGTAGTAAACCTTCATTTGCTGATAGGTACAACTCAAAATGAGGAGAAGCAACTGCAAACATCCATTAATAACAGGAACATGGAATGTACAAGGTACAAATTTAGGAAAATTGAAAGTTGTCAAAAATGAAATGAATATTGTCTTGTCACAGGATGCATAAAGATTAATATCTTAGGCATTAGTTAGCTGAAATGGACTGGTATTGGCCATTCTGAATCTGAATCCTAAGATTTATTATGCCAGGAACAAAAAATTGAAGAGAAATGGCATCACATTCATCATCAAAAAGAACATTTCAAGACCTATTTTGAAGTGAAACACTGTCTATGATTGGATAATATCCATATGCCTACAAGAGAGATACAACTATTATTCAAATTTATGCACCAACCATTAAAGCCAGTGATGATGAACCTGAAAGTTCTACTAACTCCTTAAGTCTGAAATGGATCAAACATGCAACTGAGATTTATTGATAATTACTGATGATTGGAATGCAAAGGTTGGGGAAAAAAGGGAAGGTGTCAGTAGTTGGAAAATATGATCTTAGTGGTAGAAATGATACTGTAGATTGCATGGTAGAATTTTGTAAGACCAATGACTTATTCATTGCAAATACCTTTATAAAACAATATAAAAAGCGATTATATACATAAACCTCACCAGATGGAATACTCAGGAATCAATCTGACTACTTAGTAATAAAGCTCAACATCACTAGCCAAAACAAGACTAGAGGCCGACTGTGCAATTGCTCGTAAGAAAGTTCAGGCTGAAGCTGAAGAAAATTAAAACAAGTCTCCATAAGAGTCAAAATATGGCATTGAATATATCCCACCTGAATTTAGAGACCATCTCAAAAACAGATTTGATGTATTAGGCACTAATAACTGAAAACCAGAAGACCTGCGAGATGATATAAAAACCATCAAATGTGAAGAAAGTAAAAAGTCATTAAGAAGACAGAAAAGAAAGAAAAGACCAAAATGGATGTTAGAAGATACTCTGAAGTTTGTTCTTGAGTGTAGATAAGATAAAGTAAGTGACTGGAAGAAATATTGTAGTAAAAGATCTGAACAAAAACTTTCAAAGGGCAGTTTGAGAAGACAAAGTCATGTATTAGAATGAACTGGAGTTAGAAAACCAAAAGGGAACAACACGTTCAGCATTTCTCAACTGAAAGAATTGAAGGAAAACTTCAAACCTTGACTTGCAGTGTAGAAGGATTCCATGAGCAAAATATTGAATGATGCAGAAAACATAAAAGAAGATGGAAGGAATACACAGTCACTGTACCAAAAAGAAATGGTTGATATACAGTCATTTCAAGAGGTAGCATATGATCAAGAGCCAATGGTACTGGAGGAAGAAGTCAAGCCACACTGAAGGCATTGACAAAAAGACAAGGCTCCAGAAATGAATGGAATACAAATTGAAATATTTCAACAAATTGATGCAGTACTAGAGTTACTCACTCATCGATGCCAAGAAATTTGGAAGACAGTTACGTAGCCACCCAACTGAAAGAGACCCATATTTCTGCCCTTTTAAAAGAAAGGTGGCCCAATGGAATGCGGAAATCATCAATCTCATTAATCACACATGCAAAGTATAATTTTTCTGAAGATAATTTTAAAACAACTGCAATAGTACATTGACAGGGAACTGCCAGAAACTAGAGCTAGACTCAGAAGAGGACATGGAACTAGGGATACATTGCTGATGTCAGATGGAACTTGGTTGAAAGCAGAGGATACCAGAAAGATGTTTACCTGTGCTTTATTGATTATGCAAAAGCTTTTGACTGTGTGGATCGTGACAAGCTATAGATAACATTTCAAAGAATGGGTATTTCAGAGCACTTAAATGAGTTCATGAGGAAGCTGTGCATAAACCAAAAGCAGTCATTAGCTAAAATTGAGCAAAGGGACACTGAATGGTTTTAAATCAGGAAAAGTGTGTGCCAGAGTTGTACTATTGCACCCTACTTATTAAATCTCTATGCATAGCAAATAATTTGAGAAATTAGATGATATGAAGACAAACGTGGCATCAAAATTGGAGGAAGACTCATTAACAACCTGTGATATACAGATGATACAACCTTGCTCACTGAAAGTGAAGAAGACTTAAAATGCTTACTGATGAAGATTAAAGACCACAGCCTTCAGTATGGATTGCACCTCCTTAATGTAAAGAAAACAAATATCCTCACCACTGGATCAATAAATAACATCATGGTAAGTGGAAAAAAGATTGAAGTTGTCAAAGACATAATTTTGCTTGGATCTACAATCAACACTCATGGAAGCAGCAGTCAAGAAATGAAACGATTTGTTGCAATAGGCAAATCTGTTGCACAAGACCTCTTTAAAGTGTTCAAGAGCAAAGATGTCAGTGTGAGGACTAAGGTGCTCCTGACCCAAGCTATGGCATTTTCAATAGCCTCATATGCATGTAAAAGTTGGGCAATTAATAAGAAATACCATAGAAGAATTGGTTCATTTGAGTTATGGTGTTAGAGAAAAATATTGAAAGTACCATGAACTGCCAGACCACCAAACAAATCTGTGTGTTGGAAGAAGTACCGTCAAAATATTCCTTACTAGGATGGCAAGACTTTGTCTCTAGTACTTCGGGCATATTATCAGGTGATACTAGTCCCTGGAGAAGGACATCGTGTTTGGTAAAATAGAGGGTCAGCATAAAAGAGGAAGATCCTCAACAAGATGAAGTGGCACAGTAGCAGTAGCAATGGCTTCAAGCATAACAATTGTGAAGACAGTGCAGGACCGGCAATATTTCATTCTGTTGTGCATTAAATTGTCCTGAGTCAAACTGATCAATGACACCTAACAACAACAACAGCAGAGTTGAACTGTTTAGTGTGGGCCAAGATACGTGCATGGAGAATGGAGGCATGACAAGATTAACTAGAGAAAAATGTCTGCCATCATTTAATGGTCTCAGCACCTCCACTGCATGCTGATTTAAATTATTCTTCATTCACTCTTTTTTTTCTAATGTTTTATTGTGAATTATGTGATAGTTTACATGGGAGAACATTAGTTTTACATTCATTCTATCGTATATCATTTCATTGCCATGGTTACAGTCCCCTCCATGCACCATCAACCAACCAAAGGTTATACACTACAAGCTTGCCCCCCTCCCGGTTATCAGCACACAGCCCTCTCCTTTCTGGGTCTAAAGTCCCCAGCTGCTCCATCACTCCACATCATCTTCTCTGCCTCCATCTCAGGCATCACTGCTTCTCTGGGTAGGGTCCTGCTCTCCACTCTTCTCCATTGATGGTCCCAGGGACCTCCGCGCCTAGACTGAAAAGTTAATCACTCCTCTCCTTGCTACAAAACGTCTACCTTTACATTTCCAACCCTCACAATCAGTCCTGATAACAATTATTCACTACTGTATCACAAGAGACCCATCTGCATTTCATGAAATATTCTTTTTGACACTGAATGTGATGCCATTCCTCTTTAATTTGTCATTCCCAGTATAGTAAATCATGTGGTTGTCTGATTCAAAATGGTCAATATCAGTCCATTTCAGCTTACTAACACCTAGAATATATATCTTTATGTGTAACATTTCACTTCTGATGACTTCTCATTTTCTTAGTTTCATACTTCATACATTCCACAATCCAATTATTAATGGATGCTTACAGTTGTTTGTTCTCATTTAAATTGTGCCTCATTAGCAAACAAAGGTTCTGCAAGCTTTGCTCCATCCGCTTCACTAATACTACTTTGAGGAGGCAGCTGTTCCCCAGTCGTATTTTGATTGCCTTACAACCTGAATGCTCATTTCTAGGTACTATATAAGTAAATGTTCCAATGCTATTCATAAGGATTACAATGAGTAACATTTCAGAAGTGGCCCACTTCTCCTTATATCTTACTTGGGAATCTCAGCTGAAACCTGTCTGCCATGGATGCCCCTGCTGGTATTTAAAATACAGTGTTACAGCTTCCAGCACCACAGCAACACATCACAGTACAACAAACTGACAAACATTTCAAGATCTAATCTGAAATACAAGGCTGTCTGTGATAGGATAATATCCATATGCCTACAAGAGCAGTTAATATGACTAGTATTCAGATTTACAAACCAACCACTAAAGCCAAAGATGATGAAATTGAAGAATTCTACCAAATTCTTTGTGGAAGAAAGATAAGGCTTAATATTCCTGCAAAGATTTACAGCCTCTGAAACTCCATACAGAATCCCTAAGAATTGGAACAGACTCAATGGCACTTAACAACAGCAAACATCTTCTTCAGTTTGAAATTGATCAAACATGCAATAAAGATGAATTGATAATTACTAGTGGTTGGAAAGCAAAAGTTGGAAATGAAGAGGCAGGATCAGTAGTTGGAAAATATGACTTTGCTGATAGAAGTGACCCTAGAGATTGCATGATAGAATTTTGCAAGACCAAAAATGTATTCATTGCAAATACCTTTTTCAACAACATAAATGTCTATTACACAGGAATCAAATGGACAACATCTGTGGGAAAAGATGATGGAGAAACACAGTATCAACAGCCAAAACAAGGATTGGGCCAACTGTGGAACAGACCATCAATAGCTAATATGCAAGTTCAGGCTGAAGTTGAAGAATATTAAAACAAGTCCATGAGAGCCAAAATATGTTCTGGAGTATATCCTACCTGAACTTAGAGACTACATAAGAACAGATCTGACACATGGAATACTAATAACAGAAGACCAGAAGAGTTAAGAAGATCATGCGTGAAGAAGCAAAAACTTAATAAGACAAGAAAGAAAGAAAAGAATAAAATGGATGTTAGAAGAACCTCTCAAACTTGCTCTTGAACACAAGAGAAACTAAAACAAATTGAAGACATGATAAAGTAAGAGAGCTGAACAGAAAATTCCAAAGGGCAGCTCAAGAAGACAAAGTCAAATATTATAGTGAAATATGCAAAGACCTGGAGTTAGAAAATCAAAAGGAAAGAGCAGGCTCAGCATTTCTCAAGCTGAAAGAACTGAAGAAAATTCAAGCCGGAATTTACAATATTGAAGGATTCTATGGACAAAACCCAAGGAGGCCTAGTAGCATATGGGTTAGGTGTTGGGCTGCTAACCACAGGTCAGCAGTTCAAATCCACCAGCTGCTTCTCTGGAGAAAGATAAGACTTTCTGCTCCCATAAAGATGTACATGATGCAACAAAATGCAGACAGGTCTCATGTGATACAACAGTGAATAATTGTTATCAGGACTGATTGTGAGAGTTGGAAATGTAAATGTAGACGTTTTATAGCAAGGAGGGGAGTGATTAACTTTTCAGTCTAGGAGTGGAGGTCCCTAGGACCATCCAGGGAGAAGAGCAGAGAGCGGGACCCTACCCAGAGAAGCAGTGATGCCTGAAATGGAGGCAGAGATGATGATGTGGAGCAATGGAGCAGCTGAAGACTAGATCCAGAGAGGGAGAGCGACTGTGTGTTGAAGACCTGGAGGGTTTCAGGGGAGGATTGCAGGGTATACCCTTTGGTTGGTTGATGATGCATGGAGGAGATTGTAACCATGGCAATGAGACGATATACAATAGAATGAATGTAAAACTAATATTCTACCATGTAAACTATCACATAATTCACAATAAAACATTAAAAAAAAAAAAGATGTACAGCCTCAGAAACCCTACGTAATGTAATGAGTCAGAATCAACTCTATGTAGTGGGTTGGTGTTTGGACAAAATCCACCACTTGTTTGTCGGTTTGTCCTAACTGTAGTAGCTTATGTATTGCTGTGATGCTGGAAACTATGCCGCCAGTATTTTAAATACTAGCATGGTCACCTGTGGTGGACAGGATTCAGCAGAGCTTCTAGACTAACAAACTGAGAAGAAGGGGAGGATAGCCACTTCTGAATAGTTAGCCACCGAAACCATATGAACAGCATAGGGGAAGTTGTCTGACATAGTGCCTAAATATAAGCCCCTCAGGTTGGAAGGCACTCAAAATATGAATGGAGAAGAGCTGTCTCTGAAAGGAGAGTTGATCTTAATGACACAGATGGAGCAAATAATGGGTACAACTCAAAATGAAAAAAAAAAAAGCAAAAACAGGTGCAAATATCCATTAGTAACCAGAATTTTGAATGAGTCTAGGAAAATTGGAAGTCATCAATAATGAAATAAAACCCATAAAGATTGATATCCTTGGCATTAATGAGCTGAAATGGACTGGCACTGGCCATTTTGAATCAGGCATCATATGGTTTACTTTGTTGGTAATAAAAAACTGAGAAGGAAAGGCATTGCATTTGCCAAAAAACAAAAGCATATCAAAATCTGTCTGTAAGAGAATAATATCTATATGCCTACAAAGAAGACCAATTAATATCACTATTACTCAACTTTACACACCAACCACTACAGCTTGTTGTGTGCTGTTGAGTCAGTTCTGACTCATAGTGACCCTGTACAACATTTTCAATAATGGCTGGTGGGTTTGAACTTGCCATCTTGTGGTTAACTTAGTTAGCAGTCCAGTGCTTATCCTATAGCACCACACCAGGGTTCAGCCACTAAAGCTAGTAATGATAAAATTGAACATCCTACCAAATTCTACAGTCTGAAATTGAGCAAAAATGCAATTAAGATGCATTGATAATTACTGGTGATTGGAATGCAAAAGTTGGAAACAAAAAGGAAGTATCAATAGTTGGAAAGCAAGGCCTTGATGGCAGAAATGATCCTGGAGATTGCATGATAGAACTTTGCAAAGCCAATGACTTATTCATAGCAGATAACTTTTCTCTACAGCATAAATAGCAACTATACACATGGATCTCACCAGATGGAGTACAAAAGAATCAAATTGACTACATCTGTGGGAAGAGACCATGGAGAAGCTCAATATCATCAGTCAAAACAAAGCCAGGAGCCGACTGTTGAACAGATCATCAATTGCTCAGATGCAAGTTCAGGCAAAAGATGAAGAAAATTAAAACAAATCCACAAGAGCCAAAACATGACCTTGAGTACATCTTACCTGGATTTAAAGACAATCTCAAGAATAGTTGTGATGCATTAGACACTAAGGACTGAAGACCATAAGTGTTGTGGGAAGACATCAAGAACATCATACAAGAAGAATGCAAAAGGTTATTAAAAATAGACATGAAAGAAAAGAAATTAAAGAATAAATTGGATGTCAGAGAGACTCTGACACTTGCTGTTGAATGTAGAGAACCTAAAGCAAATGGAAGAGACAATAAAGTAAGAAAAGCTGAACAGAAAATTCCAAAGGTTGAGAAGATAAAGTATTATAATGAAATATGTAAGGATCTGTAGTTAGAAAACCAAAAGGAAAGAAGACATTTAGCATATCTCAAGCTGAAAGAACTGAAAGTAATAATCAAGCTTCAAGTGGCAATATTGACAGATTCCATGAGCACAATATCGAATAATGCAGGAAGCAACAAAAGATGAGAGGTCTATATAGAGTCACCATACCAAAAAGAATTGAGCAACATTCAGTCATTTCAAAAGGTACCATATATGATCAAGAACCAATGGTATTAAAGGAGGAAGTCCAAGGTGCTCTGAAGGCATTGGTGGAAAACAAGGCTGTAGGAATTGGCAAACTATAAAATAGAAATATTTCAATAAACTGATGCCAACAGATTGGAAGGAATCCATATTTGTGTCCATTCCAAGGAAAGGTGACCCAACAGAATGCTAAATTATCAAACAATATAATTAATATCACACGTAAATAAAATTTTGCTAAAGAGTACTCAAAATGTTTGCAGCAATACATAGAGAGCTGCCAGAAATTCAAGGTGGATTCAAAACAAGACATGGAATGAAGGATATCATTGCTGACATAAGATGGCTATGAAATGAAAGCACAGAACATCAGAGAGATATTTACTTGTGCTTCATTGGCTATGCAAAGACTTTCAACTCTGTGACTCACAACAAATTATGGATAACATTGTGATAATATTACTTATGTTCATGAGGAACCTGTATGTAGACCAAGAGTCAGTTTTTCTAACAGAACAAGTGAATATTGAATGGTTTAAAATCAGGAAACATGTGCATGTTAGGATTGTATCCTTTCACCATATTTATTCAATATGTATGCTGAGTGAATTATCAGAGAAACTGGATTATATGAAGGTAAGTGTGGCATTAGGGTTGGAGAAAGACTCATTAACAACTTGCAATATGCAGATGACACAACCTTGCTTACTAGAAGTAAAGAGGACTTGAAATGCTTACTGATGAAGATCAAATACAGTCTTATGTGTGGATTATACCTCAGTGCAAAGTAAATGAAAATCCTCACAACCAGACCAATAAATAGCATCATGATAAGTGGAGAAAAGATTGACATCGTCAAAGATTTCATTTTGCTTAGATTCACAATCAATGCTCATAGAATCAGCAGCCAAGAAACAAACTGATGATTTGCATAAGACAAATGTGCTACAAAAGACCTCTTTCAGTGTTAAATAGCAAAGATGTCACTTTGAGGACTAAGGTGAGCCTGACCCAAGCCTTGGTGTTTTCAGTCACCTTATATGCATGTGAAAACTGGACAATGAATCCTGGAGAAAAATCAGTGCACTTGAATTATGATGTTAGAGAATAATATTGGAAGTTGCATGTACTACCAGAAGAACAGCCAAATCTGTCTTGGAAGAAGTACAGTCAGAATGCTCCTTTGCAGCAAGGATGGCAAGACTTAGTCTCTTGTACTTTAGACATGTTGTCAGGATGGTGGAAGTGGCAGACATGTTACACAGACCCTCTACAACAATGAAACAGATATAAGTGATGATCCTAGAACCCTAAATAGAGACGTGGATTGAACACTTATGGGGAGAAGCTAAGCAGGAGAGGTGAAGGAAGGAGACAGACCAGTGAAAGGTTGCCAGCCAGACACAGCTCAGCCATTTTGAGATATTGCAAGCAACTTTGGAGGCCTGATAAAGCAGATGCACACCAGTTAAGGACAAGAAGAAAGGTGTGGTTCTTTATTGTTTCCCATGATCTCCCGATGACCATAGTGATAGCCAGCCCCCACCCTCATCTACCTCCTGGGAGTTTGTAGCTTCACAGCTGTGAGCTGAACAAGCGTGAGGCAGGTAGTGCTGACTGTATGGTGCTGGTGCTTGGATTCAAAACCTGCAGAATCATCAGGGTCACACAGGGAATTCCACAACCAGCTGTCCTGCTCCCAGCTGCCCTCTGACACTGACAGACACTGATCACAGTTACTTTAAGGACTTTCATAACTACTTTAAGGATTGGTTGACTTGAACACAGACAATATCTAGACCTTTAGGAACTCCTTCTCCATCACCATTTCATCTTTCCCTCATCTACCTCATGAGCTAATTGGCTGGTAGGAGCCTCCAAGAGATTTCTCTTCTCTGGATCCTGTGCCTGCCCTTTTTTTCTTTTCATTGTTTTTGTTAGTTTATTCTTTCTTTTCCTTCTTCTCTTTCACTTCCCATATTTTCAATCCTTTCTATCTCTGCTTTTGTTTTTTCTCCACCACCACACTCCCCCAAATCCTTCCCTTTTCTTCTTCTTTTTTTTTTTTTTTTTTTTTTTTTTTGTATTCTCTTGATTTTTCTTTACTAATCTCTGGTCTTTTCTCTTTTCATATTCCACCTTCCTAGTTTTGTTTAGTGTTTTTTCTTTCTTTTTATTTTCTTTCTTATTTTTCTCCCCTGCAGCTTTATTTTCCTTTCCCTCCTTTCTCTTTTTAGTTATTATATTCTTTTTTTTTTTCTTGTTGCTGTTTTTTCTTTTTTTTTCTTTTATTATTTTCTTTTTTTCACAGTAGCTTGCTTGCTCATTTCATTTTGTGTGTGTGCGTGTGTGTTTTCTCTTCTTGCCCCACTATACCCATACAACTCAGCCACACATGCCCGATGTTGCTCCACTAGTGGGCAAGAGCCAATATCAGCTACTGACTAACAATAGACAGCAGCCAACAGCAACCAAATACAGCCTGCATACACTGAGCTGCATGAGTGAAACATGCAGTGATGTGCACATGCTTCCATTCTTGAATCAGACCCACCAGGAGGCAGTTGGTGAGTGCCTAAGAATATACCAACATACAGTCATCAATTAAATACAAATGTAACAACACCACAATGTCTCAGAGACAACAGACAATTTCAGTTCATACAAATTGTGCTCAAAAAACTGACCAAGATGCAGAGCTAGAGGACTTTTCTGAGGAAGAAAAGGTATTGAACTATCTGAGAAAGAATTCAAGTGAATGATACTAGGTACCTTCAATAGATTGATAGAAAGATGAGGAAAGCAAGAAGAACACAGGGAGAAAAATAATTCATTAAAAAGCTACAATAACAAGTGGACAAAACAAATGAAAAATTAGAAATAATATAAAACCTGCAAATAGAAATTCACAAGAAAAATACTAAGATTCCAGAAATGGATAACATACTAAAAAGGGCAAAGGAGTGCTTTTGAATCAATGAAAATCCAAATTAGTGAGATTCAAAATAAATCTCTCAATACTAAAATGTGGGAAGAACAATCAGAAAAAAAGGAGGATAAAATTCAAAGAAAGTCTAGGATTTATGTGGGATACCTTGAAGAGTAATAGCTTATAAATGATTGGAATTCCAGAACAAGAAAATATAAAAATATTATGGGAAAAAATTGTCAAAGAGCTGTTGGAAGAAAATGTCCCTAGCATTATGAAAGATGAGAAGATAAGCATTCAAGAAAATGAACAGACTCCTAACAAGACAGAATCCAAAAGAAAACACCAAGATTTATTGTAATCAAACTTTACAAAATGAAAGGAAAAGAAAGAATTCTCAGAGCAGTTTGGGAAAAATGAAGTTGCCTACAAAGGAGAACCAACAAGACTAAGCTCTGATTTCTCAGCAGAAACTTACATTGGAAAGGCATACACAAAACTCTGAAAGAAAAAATGTTCAACCAAGAATCATAGACACATCAAAGCTGTTCCTCAAATAGAACAGCAAAATTAGGACATTTCCAGATAACCAGATATCAAAGAAATTTGTAATAACCATGCCAATGTTTGGTAAGGTGGAGGGTCAGAGAAAAAGAGGAAGACCCCAAAAGAGATGGATTGGCAAAGAGGCAGCATCAATGAGCTCATGCATCGCAACAATAGTGAGGTTGGCCCAGGATCAGTCAGTGTTTCGTTCTGCTGTGCATAAGGTGGCTATGTGTTGGTACCGACTCGATGGCACATAACAACAACATATGGATGCTACAAAAAATACTGAAATGTGTTCTTTGGACTGAGAACCAATAACAGCAAACAACAACCTGAGATTAGCATACTTGAAAACACTACCAGCAACTCAATTCAGATACAGAAGTATCCAAAGTAAAACAAACATTGTTGTTGTTATTAAGTGCCATCGAGTAGGTTCCAACTCATGGCAACCCTATATAGGATTTCCAAAAAGTGACCGGTGGATTTGAACCACTGACTTTCCAGTTAGCTGTCCGGTGCTTATCCTACAGTTCCACACCAGGACTACTATAAGACTGAAAATAGGGAGCCAGAGATCAATTTACAATGAAGACAACTACAAAGAGGAAACAGTGTAAATACAGAACTTCCAAATGGCAAGGGAGTCAAGTAGGTTTCAAGTTGCAACAGACAACTTTAAAATGGGGAAGAAGTGAATAAATAATAGGGTAGTCACAAAGAAAATTAATACAACTTTGCATCAAAATTTTTTTTAAAAAGGAAACTCATAAAGATTTGCTAAACATTAAAACAATAGCAATGAAGAATATGACAACAAAATAAACAAAATTAACTCACTACAAAAAATTATGTGGAACAAAGAAATCAGCAGCACCATGAAACAAACAAATACACAGCAAAATGATAGCAATTAATTCATGCCTATTGCAGTTCAAGTTCACCAGCTGCTCCTCAAAAACCCTATACAGGGTCGCTATGGGTGGCACTTCACAACAACAACATTGATAATTGCACAGAATGTAAATGAATTAAATGCACCAGTAAAGAGACAGAGAGGGGCAGAATGTATAAGAAAACAAGATCCTTCAATATGCTGTCTGCAAGAGACACACCTTATACAAGAAGAAAAAAATAGACTAAATATAAAAGAATGGGAAAAGATATATCAAGCTAACAGCAATAAAAAATGAGTAGGAAAGGCAATATCAATTTCTGATAAAATAGACTTTGATGCAAACACCAGCATAAAAGACAAAGGAGAGCATTATCATGATTAAAAGAGTCAATTGAACAAAACGACATAATGATAGTAAATATCTGTGCTGTCAGTGAAAGAGCCTCAAAATATGTAAATCAAATTCTAATAAGATTGAAGAAAGAAACAGACAACTCTACAATAATGATAAAATAATTTAGTATACCACATTCTGTGAAGGTCAGAAGAACTAGAAAGAAACTCAACAAAGGCACAGAAGAACTAAACAACAAATCAACTGACTTGACCTCACAGACTTACACAGAGCACTCCACCCAACAACAACACAATATACAGTCTTTTCCTGTGCACATGGACCATTCTCCAGAATAGACCATATGTTTGGCCACAAAGCAAGCCTCAATACATTTAAAAACCAAAATACTACAAAGCATCTTCTCAGATCACAATGCTATAAAATTAGAAGTCAACAATGGGAAAATCAAGGGGGGGAAATTAAATACATGGAAATTGAATAACTCCCTACTTAAAGTTACTGGTCAATAGAACAAGCAAGAAATGAAATAATAAAAAGAAAAATTCAATCAAATGAGAATGAAAACACAGCATACCTAAACCTTTGGGACACAGCAAAAGCAGTGTTCACAGGGCAATTTGTAGCAATAAATGAACACATCCAAAAAGAAGAAAGGTAAGGGGCAACAAAATGGCAGATTAGGCAGTAATGTTATATAGATCCTATACAATAAAGATACAGAAAGCTAAGTGAAACAGATGCAGATGATAGTCCTGGAACCCTGAGCATCACATGAAGGGATAGAGAAGTGGATTGAATGCTTACTAGGAGATGAAGCTGAATAGACACAGCAGAACAAGGAGACAGACTGGTGACCTATGCCAGCTGACCAGCCTTGGCTCAGCTCTGGAAAACAATATGGTGCCTCCTCAAAAAATTGGAATTAGGAATACCATGTGACCCAGCAATCCCTCTACTTGGTATATGTCCTCAAGAAACAAGGTGTTGATACAAATAAATATATGCACACTAATGTTCACTGTAGCACTATTCATAATAGCAAAAAGATGAAGACAGGCTAAATGCCCATCAGTGGATGAATGGATAAACAAACCTTGGTACATACACACAATAGAATACTAGGTAGCATTGAGGAACAACAATGAATCTGTTAAACACCTCTTAATATTGATATACCTGAAGGATAACATACTAAGTGAAATTATTCAATCACAAAAGGACAAATACTATATGAGACCAATACTGTAAAAAGTCATGAAAAGGTTTTCACATTAAACAAACTATTCTTTGATGTTGGGATGATAGAGAAGGGAGAAAATTTCACTGGTTAGAGGGAAGACAGGTGTTAGCTTGGGTCAGGGGTGGGAATCTCTTTTTCTGCCAAAGGCCATTTAGATAGCTATAACATCATTTGCAGGCCATACAAAATTATCAATTTAAAAATTAGCCTACTATACTGTGATGACTGGAACTATGGTTGCCTTGGCAGGGCCAGACCAAATGATTTCAAGGGACTTATACAGCCATGAGCTGGACATGCCCTATTCCTGACTTGGGTGATAGGGAAGGCAACATACAACAAGAAGGAAGTGAACAGAAGAATGATGAAGGCAGAGGAAGACACAGGGAGGAAAGCACAAATTACAGTCTAGTTGAGGAGTTGATTATAAACTTACAAATAAACAGGGAAGATAATTTCTGGAAGAGATAAATACTGTGAAGAAAGTAAATATAAGATACAAGATTGATGGTGAGGTTGTAGGATGAAGGTTCTGAGAGGGTGGTCCAGAAGGCCTCTCTAAGAAGAGCAGAGTCCTGTCCCCTGGTATGTACTAATCATGAGATGTGCTTGGATTGTTGTTAAGTGCTATTGAGTCAGTTCCGACTCATAGTGACCCTGTATAGGGTTTCCAAGGAGTGGCTGTGGGTTTGAACCACCAATCTTGTGGTTAGCAGTTCAAAGTTTATCGTATAACACCACACCAGGGCTTGGATTAGATATTAATAAAAATTAGATGCTGAAGGAATCTTACAGCTCAATCAGTCCAAATCCTTTATTTTATAAACAATTAAAACATGAAGCATATAAGCAATAACTTTCTATTGTTCTGCAATTAGAGAATCTTCATGCTTATACCAAACAACCTTATAATGCAAGAAATTGTTTTAACTCTTTACTATGAAACATTTTAAGCATACACAAAAATAGACACACAATGTTGTTGTTGTTAGGAGCCATTGTGTGGGTTCCAACTCAGAACAACCCCATACACAACAGAAGTAAAAATTACCCACTCCTGCCCATCCTCACAATTGTTATGTTTAAACCCATTGCTGCTGTCAGTGTGTGTGTGTGTGTGGG
>NW_006408582.1:9847554-9855408 GCF_000296735.1 Chrysochloris asiatica | reverse complement strand
TTTTTTTTCTTTTATTCTTTCAGCTGAGAAATGCTGTGCATAGTCTTCCCTTTTGGTTTTCTAACTCCAAGTCTTTTCATATTTCATTATAATATTTGACTTTGTTTTCTCAAGCTACCCTTTGAAATTTTCTGTTCAGTCCTATACTTCATTTTTTCCAGTTGCTTTAGCTTCTTTATATCCAAGAACAAATTTCACAGTCTCTTCTGACATCCATTTTGGTCTTTTCTTTCTTTCTTTCTTTCTTGTCTTTTTAATAACCATTTTCCTGTATGATATACTTGATGTCATCCCACAACTTTTCTGGGCTTCGATCTTTAGTATTTAGTGCATCAAATCTGTTCTTGAGATGATCTCTAAATTCAGGTGGGGTGTCAATGTCATATTTGGCTCTTGCAGAGTTGTTTTTAATATTTTTCAGCTTTAGCCTTAACTTGCATGTGAGCAACTGATGGTCTATTCCAGTTAGTCCCAGGCCTGATGATATTGAATTTCACCATAGTCTCTTCTCACAAATGTAATCAATTTGATTACAGTGTATTCCATCCAATGAGGTCCACATGTGTAGTCACCATTTATTAATTAATTAATTTATTAATTGTATTATAAAAGGTATTTGCAATGAATAAGCCATTACTCTTGCAAAATTCTATCATGGGATCTCCAGCATCATTTCTGTTACCAAGGCCTTATTTTTCAACTATTGGTCAGTAATAATCAATGCATCTTGATTGCCTGTTTAAATAATTTCAGACTGAAATAGTTGGTGAATTCTTCAATTGCATTATCACTGGCTTTAGTGGTTGGTGCATACATTTAAATAATAATTCTAGTTGGAAGCCACTGAATGGTTTTCCTTATAGACATATGGATATTATCCTATAACAGATAGTATTGGACTTCAAGATAGGTCTTAAAATGCTCTTTTTGATGATGACTGAGTTGCCACAACTCTTCAGTATTTCATTTCCAGCATAGTAGTCATATGACTGAATTCAACCCACTAATTAGTTTGTTGTACTATGGTGGCTAGCATGTAGGTGTGATGCTAGAAGCTATACCATGTGTATTTTAAATATTAGCAGGGTCTCTCATGGTGGTCAGGTTTCAGCTGAGCTTTCAGATTAAGAGGGACTAAAGGAGAGACAAACTCTTCTGAATATATAGCCACTGAAACATTATGAAAGAAGCAGAAGGTTGTAAGATATAGTGCCAGAAGATGAAAACATTATGAATAGCATGAGAATATTATCACATGTAGATATGAGCTCCCCAAGTTGGAAGGCACTCAAAATGCAACTGGGGAAGAACTGTCTCCTCAAAGTAGAGTTGACCTTGATGATGTGAATGAAGTAAAGCTTTTGCAACCTTCATTTGTTGATGGGGGCACCATTCAAAGTGCAGACAGATAGCTGCAAAAATTCATTAATAATTGGAACATTGAATGTAGGAAAATTGGAAGCTGTCAAAAATTAAATGAAATGCATAAAGATAGACATTCTAGGTATTATTGAGCTGAAATGGACTGGTATTGGCCATTTAAAATCAGACAATCTTATAGCTTACTATACAGGAAATGGCAAATTGAAGAGGAATGGTGTCACATTTATTATCAAAACAACATTTCAAAATCTATATTGAAGTACAATGCTGTCTGTGATAGGATAATATCCATACACCTCAAGGAAGACCAGTTAGTACCACTGTTATTCAAATTTATTCACCAACCACTAAAGCTAGTAATGTTAAAATGGAGAAACTCTACCAACTTCTTCAGTCCAAAATTGATCACACATGCAATCAAGATGTATTGATAATTACTGGTGATTAAAACTTGAAGATTAGAAATAAGGAGGAAGGATCCAGTAGTTGGAAAAAATAGGCTTGGTGATAGAAATGATGCTGGAGATTGTATGATAAAATTTTGCAAGACCAATGATTTATTCATTGCAAATACCTTTTTAAAGCAAAGTAAAAGAAACTAACACAAGGAGTTTACCAGACGGAATATATAGACATGAAATTGTCTACATCTGTGGGAATAGACAATGGAAACGTTCAGTATCATCAGTGAAAACAAGGCCAGTGGAAGAGACCAAGGATTACTAATATGCAAATTCAGGCTGAAGCTGAAGAAAATTAAAACAAGTCCAAAACAGCCTAAATATATTCTTGAACATATACCACTTCAATGTAGATAATCTAAAGAACAGATTTGAGGCATTAGACACTAGTGACCGAAGATCAGAAAAGATGTAGGATGACATCAAGAACTTCATGCAGGAAGAAAGCAAAAGGTCATTAACAAGACAACAAGGAAGAAAAAGATCAAAATGGAAGTCAGAAGAGACTGTGAAACTTGCTTTCAGGGTAGACATGTGAAAACAAATGGAAGATATGAGGAGGTAAAATTTCTGAACAGAAAACTCTAAAGGACAGCTTGAAAAGGGAGAGTCAAGTATTATGATGAAATGTGCAAAAAACTGGAGTTAGAAAACAAAAAGGGGAAGAACATGATCAGCACTTCTCAAGCTGAAAGAACTGAAGAAAAATTCAAGTCTTGGGAGTCTTGGTGTGGCACTGCAGGATAATGCACTAGACCTCAAGATCAGTTTGAACCACAAGGTTGGCAGTTCAAACCTCACCAGCCACTCTCCAGACATAGGGTGGCTATGAGTCTGAACTGACTCGATGGCACTTAACAATAACAACATACGACAAAATAGTGAATGATGCAGAAAGCATCAAAAGAAATGGAAGGAATACACAAAGTCACTAACAAAAAAAAAACAAAAAACACCTATGTTCAATCATTTCAAGAAGTAGCATATGATCATATGCCTGATCTGCCTGTACTGAAAGAAGTCTAAGGTGCACTGAAGACATTGTCAAAGAACAAGGATCTAAGAAATGATGGAATACAAATTGAAATCTCTCAACACACTGATGCAGCACTTGAGACACTCACTCATCTATGCCAAGAAATTTGGAAGACAACTACCTGGCCAACTGATCTTGGAAGATATCCATATTTGTGTGCATTCCAAGACAGGTGACCCAATGGAAGGGCAAAATCATCAGACAATATGCAAGTAAAATTTTGCTAATGATAACTCAAAAATGGCTACACTGGTACATAGACAGGGAACCATCAGAGGTTCAAACCGGATTTAGATGAGGATGTGGAATGAGGGGTAACATTGCTGATATTAGATGGATCTTGGCTGAAAGCCAAGAATGCCAGAAAGATGTTTATCTGTGCTTTATTAACTATGCAAAGGTTTTCAACTGCATGGATCAGGACAAACTATGGATAACATTGTGATGAACTGGTATTCTAGAACACTTATTTGTGCTCATGAGGAACCTATACATAGACCAAGAGGCAGTTTGAACAGAGAAAGTAGATAAAGAATAGTTTTAAATCAGGAAAGGTGTGAGCCAGGGTTGCATTCTTCTACTATACTTATTCAATCTACTTTATTGACTACACAAAGGCTTTCAATTGTGTGGATCATGACAAGCTATGGACAACATTGAGAAGTATGAGTATTCTGGAACACTTAATTGTGCTCATGAGAAATCTGTACATTGACCAAGAGGCAGATGTTAGAATAGAACATGGGAACACTGAATGGTTTAAAATTAAGAAAGGTGTGTGACAGGGTTGTATTCTTTCACCATACTTATTCAACCTGTATGCTCAGCAAATAATCCGAGAAGCTGGGTTATAGGAAGAAAAACGTGGCATCAGGATTTGTGGAAGACTTATTACTAACCTGTGATATGCAGATGATACAACCTTGCTTCTGAAAGTGAAGAAGACTTAAAATATTTACTGATGAAGATCAAAGAGCACAGCCTTTGGTATGGATTATATCTCAATGTAAAGAAAACAAAAATCCTCACCAGTGGACCATTAAACAACATTCTTATCAATGGAGAAAAGATTGAAGTTGCCAAAGACTTCATTCTTCTTGGATCAACTATCAACACTCATGGAAGCAGCAGTCAAGAAATCAGACGACATATTGCATTAGGCAAATCTGCTGCACAAGACATTTTTAAAGTGTTGAAGAGCAAAGATGTCAGCTTGAGGACTAAGGTGCATCTGACCCAAGCCATGGTATTTTCAGTAACCTCATATGCATGCGAAATTCTGGACAGTGAATAAGAAAGACCGTAGAAAAATTGATGCTTTTGAGTTATGGTGTTGGAGGAGAATATTGAAATTACCATGGGCTGCCAAAAGAAGCAACAGATCTGTGTTGGAAGAAGTGTAGCCAGAGTGCTCCTTGGAGGCCAGGATGGCCAAACTTCATCTCTCATACTTTGGACATATTTCAGGAGGGACCCGTTGCTGGAGAAGGACATCATGTTTGGTAAGGTGGAGGGTCAGAGAAAAAGAGGAAGACCCCCAGCGAGACGGATTGGCCAAGTGGCAGCACTGATGGACTCAATGTGACAACGATAGTGAGGTTGGCCCCGGATCAGGCAGTGTTTCGTTCTGCTGTGCATAAGGTCACTATGAGTCGGTGCCGACTCCATGGCACCTAACAACAACAACATTCAATCTCTGTCCTGAGCAGATAATGTGAGAAACTGTATTACATGAAGAAGAATGTGGCATCGGGACTGGAGGAAGACTCATTAACAACCTGAGATATGCAGGTGATTCAACTTTGCTTGCTGAAAACAAAGATGACTTAAAATACTTATTGATGAAGACCAAAGATGATAGTCTTTGGGTTGCACCTCAATGTAAATAAAATAAAAATCTTCACCACTGGAGCGATAAATAATATCATGAGAAGTGGAGAAAAGACTGAGATTTTCAAGGACTTCATTTTGCTCAGATCAACTATAACACTCATGAAAGCAGCAGTCAAGGAATTAAACAACTTATTGTATTAGGCAAATCTGCACAAGACCTCTTTAAAGTGTTCAAGAGCCAAGATGTCAGTTTGAGAATTAAGGCGCATCTGAGCCAAGCCATGGTATTTTCAATTACCATGCATGTTGAACAATGAATAAGGTAGACTTTAGAAGAATTGATGCATTTGAGTTATGGTGTTGGAGAGGAATATTAGAAGTACCATGGACTGCCAGAAGAACAAACAAATCTGTGTTGGAAGAAGTACAACCAGAATCCTCCTTAGAAGCCAGGACTGCAAGACTTCGTCTCTAATACTTCGGACATATTATCAAGAAAGACCAGTCCCTAGAGAAGGACATTATGTTTAGTAAAGTGGAGGGGCAGCTAAAAAGAGGAAGACTCCTATGAGATGGATTGGTACAATGACAGCAGCAATGGGCGCTAACATAACAATTGTGAGGATTGTGTGGGGCAGTGTTATGGTCTGTTGTGCATAGGGTTGCTCTGAGTCAGAACCAACTCAATAGCAGCTAACAACAACAACAATGCCTAGGATATCCATCTTTTTGTTCATTTAATTTTAGATGTCTTCCAATTTTACTAGATTCATACTTCGTACATTCCACATTCTGACTATTGATGAATATGTGCGTCTGTTTCTTCTCATTTTGAATTATGCCCACCAACAAATGAAGGTCCCAGAAACTTTACTCCATCCACACCATTAAAGTCAACTCTACTTTGAGGCGGCTGCTCTTCCCCAGTCATATTTTGAGTCATATTATGTGTTGAAGTTGAGACTGTGGGGCTCATCTTCTAGCACTATATCAGTCAATGTTTTGATGCTGTTCATAAGGTTTTCAGTGGCTTACCATTCAGAAGTTGTCAGTCTCTCCTTCTTCCCTGTTTGTCTTAGACTGGAAGCTCTGCTGAAACCTGCCCACCACAGGTAACCCTGGTTTTGTTTAAAATACTGGTAGTACAGTTTCCAGCTCACAGCAACTCATAAGCCACCACAGAATGACAAACTGACAGACAAGTGGTGGAGACACACAACAATAACATAAATTGTCACTGGTCTTCAAAACTGTGTTAATCTTTCTTTCACTTATTTTCCCATTCCTCTGTTTTGAATATTTAAAAACAAATTCCACATCTCTGTGCACCTGTAAATATTTCTATCACCAGCTGATAGAAGAAAGTTCTTAGCTTCATAACTAGTAAGTTAAGTATTACTGTCAACCTCAGTTTCGAAGCCAATATTCCAAGTCGTGGCTACTGTTATACTACAGAAAATTCCCAAAGTGCCTTTGAGGTCTCTAAATCCAGGACTTTTATTACTACACAGCCAAAGTGGTAGGGATCACTGCCAATTATATAAAAATAATTTCCTAAATATATAATCCAATTAATGAAACAAAGTGATTATATGGCAACCATACAACCAACAAATATCTTTTCAGAAACACAGTTAAATGTCATATAAACCAAGAACTTGTTTATTTATGTATTTCTTTTTTTAAAAGGGTGGCAGAGAGAAGGAAATTGTTCTAGTAGAAACTGAAATATCTAGGTGAAGATTCAATAGGCCTAGTGTTAATTTGCCTCCAGGATATTGGCATTAATACTAAAATTTGTTTCCTTGCCAATATTGGGAACAATTTTCCTGGATTGGGGCGCCATCTAGTGGACATTGTCACATTTTCTTTGCACAACAGCGCCTAGGCGGTCACTGAACGCAAGATGGCCTACTCAATCTCTGAAGGAGTGAATTTAGGGGTAAACATTGACTTTTTTTTTTTGGGAAAATTTTTTTTTGGCTTTTTTTTTTTTTTATTATTTCAAAGCTGCCGTTGCATATCAAAGGCCATTTGGTTTTGCTTTTTTCAAAAAATCAGTAATGGGGGTCTAATTCCTTGGATTTGTTTTTGTTTGTTTTTTAAGAGCAGCCCCCGTTGTTTCTGCTACACTAGTTGCCAGACTGGTGGAGGTCTGTGTGTGGGCAGACTGGCCATTGCAGAGTGTCCAGAAGGCTATCATGGTTCAGAGTAGTTAGTGCAGACTGGACTATCCTAAAACTGCCCACCCAGGATACAGGAGGTGTGAGCGAGAGAGCTGGAATATGCTCGATTTTCTCAAGTGAGACCTGACATGTACTAATTTTGATCTTTTCTAGAGATACATGCAGTGGCCTGGGCAACTACCAGAGGCTGTATAGAGGTGTCACCTTAGAGAGAAGTTTCCTGGACACTTCTAGTCTAAATTGGCGGCTAATACAGTGTAATGTCGTCACTCAGGAACAGGCGAGAATAGGCGTTGCTCACAGCTGCTTAAGCAATTCGACAAATGTTACTAGTTTTTATCCTCCACCTGGGCTCTTTTTCATATCAATAAACTCTAAAGCAGTTGGGCAGGGAGGAACTACTTTTTCAAGCTTATCAAACGAACCAGTGGTATTTGTTAAACATATGCCTGCCTGGCCTGGTATGGCGCTGCGGGTTAGCACAGGACGGCAAGATTGGTTTGAACTGAGAGCTCCCCCTATACAGGTCGCTGTGAGTTGGAACCGACTCAAAGGCACTTAACAACTTAACAGCAACAACAACAACAACCTTCCTGAAAAGCAGATCTTATGGAGTGATTAAGTGAAATTTTTTTAAAGTTTTTTTTTCTTTTAAAATAGAATCCTAATCCTAAATCTTCAGATACAAGCGCATTTTAGTAAAGGCAATGTTTCTTAATTGGGAATATAGGTGGTGAGAGATGCTCCTAAGAATTTGATTGTAAAAATAATAAGACTCCTTTCTCTAGAAAAATATACACAAATATACATGTTGAGTCACTGCCTCTTCGAAGGGGTTTAAACACTGTCTCACTAGAGAAAGGAAATATGCAAGTTTGTGGTTCATAATATTTTCATCACCAAAACTTTTTTCAATTCAGTTTATTCAATAATCAATGGAGGGCTTCCCAAGTGC
>NW_006408582.1:9845728-9847454 GCF_000296735.1 Chrysochloris asiatica | reverse complement strand
GGTCAAAACCCTAGCCAGTGGGGTGAGACACAGCCTTGAGACTCGAGTCAGGGATTAAAAACCCGAGTGGACTGCCCACTCGATGAGCTCGCTGGCCTGTTCCTGTATGTACGGCTATGCGCACGCAACCTCTTGCAGGAGTAAATTTTGCTTTGCCAAGGTAATTTAGTCTCACCAAGTGTCTTTTATGCAAATCAGGATTCATTTCTAACAAGTGCAACTCCATCTCAATGAAGGTTTTCCATCCTCTTTTCCACCAATCCTCCAATTTACCAAGCATTATGTCCATCTCTAGGGACTAGTCCCTCCTGACAACATGCCCAAACCATCCCCATCCCAGCTACTAAGGAGCATTCTGACTATACTTCTTCCAAGACAGATTTGTTTGTTCTTCTGGCAGTATGTGGTACTTTCAATATTCTTTTCTAACACCATTATGCAAATGCATTTACTCTTCTTTGGTCTTCCTTATTCACTGTCCAACTTCCACATGCATATGAGGCAATTGAAAATATCTTGGCTTGGGCCAGGTGCCCCTTAGCAGCGTAATTGCCCAATGCAATACAGCATTTGAGTTCTTGGCTGCTGGGTCCGTGAACATTGATTGTGGATCCAAGTAAAATGAAGTCTTTGACAACTTCAATCTTTTCTCTATTTGTCATGATGTTATGTACTGACCCAGTACTGAGGATTTTAGTTTTCTTTACATTGAGGTGTAATCCATACTAAAGGCAGTAGTCTTTGGTCTTCATCAGTGCATACTTTAAATCTTCTTCACTCCCAGCAAGCAAGGTTGCATCATCAACATATCGCAGGATGTTAATGAGTCTTCCTCCAATCCTGATTCTGTGTCATATAATCCAGCTTCTCAGATTATTGTCCAGGATACATGTTGAATAAATATAATGATAGAATACAATCCTGATATACACCTTTCCTGATTTTGAACCATTCACTATCCCCTTGTTCTATTCAAATGACTGCCTTTTGGTCTATATACAGGTCCCTCATGAGCACAAGAATTCCCATTCTTCACAATGGTATCCATGGTTTGTTATGATCCACACTGTCAAATGTCTTTGAATAGTCAATAAAGAACAAGTAAACATCTTTCTGGTATTCTCTGCTTTCATTCATCTGATGTCAGCAATGATATCTCTTATTCTGTACCGACTTCTGAATCCAGCTTGTATTTCTGGAAGCTCCCTATTGATGTACTACTGCAACTGTTTTTTAATGATTTTCAGCAAAATTATACTTGAATATGATGTTAATGATATTGTTCAAAGAGGTTCACATTCTATTGGGTCACCTCTCATTGGAATGAACACAAATATGGATCTCTTCCAATCACTTGGCCGGGTAGCCATCTTCCAAATTTCTTAACATAAAGAACTGAGAGTCTCCAGTGCTGCATCAGTTTGTTGAAATATTTATGCTTGTATTGCATCAACTCCTGGAGCCTTGTTTTTCACGAATTCCTTCAATGCAGTTTGGACTACTTCCTTCAATGCCATTGGTTATTGATCAACTAGTTTCTCATAAAATGACTGAACACTGATCAATTATTTTTGGCACAGTAATTATGTGTATCCCATCCATTTTTTTATGCTTTCTGCATATTTCAATATTTCGCCCATGTTGTTGTTGTTGTTAGGTGCCATCAGGTTGGCACCGACTCATAGCAACCTTATGCACAGCACAACAAAAACCCAATCATGGGCCA
>NW_006408582.1:9842797-9845628 GCF_000296735.1 Chrysochloris asiatica | reverse complement strand
CAAACCCCCAACTGCTCCTAGGAAACCTCATACTGGGTCACTATGAGTCAAAGATATTAATTTGAGAACTAAGGTGTGCCTGATCCAAGCCATAGTATTTTCAATACCTCATATGCATGTTAAAGTTGGACAATGAATAAAGAAGACCACAGAAGAAATAATGTGGTTAAACAGCATCCATATAAAGGGAGAAAAGATTGAAGTTGCCAAAGACTTCATTTTGCTTGGATCAACCAACAACACTCATGGAAACCGTAATCAAGAAATTAAATGACATATTGCATTAGGCAAATCTGCTGTACAAGACCTCTTTAAAGTGTTGAGAAGCAAAGATATCAGTTTGAGGACTGACCCAAGCCATGGTATTTTCAATAACCTCATAATGCATGCGAAAGTTGAACAGTGAATAAGGAAGACCGTAGAAGAATCGGATGCATTTGAGTTATGGTGTTTGAGAAGAATATTAAAAGTACCACAGACTGCCAAAAGAACAAACAAATCTGTGTTGGAAGAAGTACAGCCAGAATACTCCTTAGAGGCCAGGATGGCCAGACATCACCTCTCATACTTCACACATTGTCAGGAAAGACCAGTCTCTGGAGAAGGACATCATGTTTGGTAAAGTGGAGGGTCAGCGAAAATGAGGAAAACACCCAACGAGATGGACTGGCACAGTGGCAGTAGCAATGAGCTCAAATGTAGCAGTGATTGTGAGGTTGGCACAGGACTGAGCAGTGTTTCATTCTGTTGTGCATAAGGTTGCTATGAGTTGGTACCAACTCCATGGCACCTAATAGCAACCAAATGATTCGTAACCAATGGCACTTAATAACACCAACAAAATTCATGACTTTAAGAAATCTGGTAATGTGTTTTCTATTTTAATACTTTACCACCACAGACTTCATGTTTTGACCAACTTTTTCATCAGACTTCAGTGACTGGGTATACTATCTTTGTTTTCCCATGAACCACCAACATTACTACATCAAGAATCGATGCCCTTACATAGGACACGGTACATATCAGGTGCTCAGTCTAATTTGCTCATTTACATTGAGTTAGGAGCATTGATAACATTATAATGAATAAAATAATAAAATTAACATTTTGAGTTCTATAATGGATAAATTAATTTTGGTAGCTCTTTTGAAATATTGAAAGTAATCTCAGAACACTTTATTAAACCTGAAGATACTAACTGCCAAAAGCCTTGAACTAGAAATTCAGATTTGTTCTCTTTGGCAAAGCACTTCACCTAATGAGAAATTCAGTTAATCAATAAAGTCACTAAGATATTAGGTTAACAAAAGCAAAAAAATCATATAAATCCTCTCATGTCTTTTCACAAGGATTATAGAGTTCAGTGTTTTAAACTGAAAGAAATGAAGGAAGGTAAGAATAAAGAAACAAAAAAGAGTATAAACGCATATCTAACTTCTGAGTGGAGAAGGACTTTCTAAGTATAAAAACAAGTTTAAAAAAATCTCAATGAAAAATTTTAGCATTTGACTTTTTTTTAAAACCTTTAAAAGTAAATAGCAAACTGGGAAATCAATTTTCAACAAATATGACAAAAGCTGAATGATCGTAATCAAAAAAACAAAATATGTCATGAATAGAATGGATAGTTAGGAGCTCTGGTAGCGTAGTGGTTACAAATCGGGCTGCAAACCTCAAGGTTGGCAGTTCGAAACTACCAGCTGTTCCATGGGAGAAAGATGAGACTTTCTGCCCCCGTAAAGATTTATAGCCTCGGAAACCTTGTTCAGGGTCACTGTGAGTCAGAACCGACTCCACGGTACTTAACAACAACAACAGAATTGATAATTAAGCAAAAGAGATGCGCATGTTCAACATTGAGTTTCTTCTAGACTACCAAGACAAAGATACTAAAAACTACATTCTCATGAGTTTCTTCTTGAAAGGTATTAATCTCAGTAATTTGTATAAATATTTTTAAAAAGAGAAGCAATCAACCCAAATGTTCGACTTTAATGGGAGAAGTAAATAAACGATAGTGGATCTATAGAGACTATTATACAGTCATTTCAAATGATGTTTAAGAAAGGTTCTTAATAACCTTAGTCTTCTGGAAAATTACCTCCATGGGGACCATGACCTTCCCCCAACCCCAATTATAAAATATAAACATTTTTCCTTCTCATGAGAATCAAAATTAACCTTATTAGGCTGTGAATATTATCTTTTGGTTTTTTTTTCTCTCTCTTTTTATTTATTGAGTTCCTTCTTTACTTGGAGCATACGTATACCTTTTCAAGAATCCAACTTACCCTGTATACAAGTGGTAAGGGAAATGACTTTATTAATGTAAAATGGGAAGGAATAGGAAATCCAGATTCATAATCTCTGGGGTTTTAGAGCTGAAACCTTGAGACCCAAATCCTTGGAGAGTATCTTAGTTTCCAAGGATTGCCATAACAAAATACCACAAAGTGCGTGGCTTAAAAAAACAGAAAGTTGTTGTCTAGTTCTGGAAGCTAGCAATCCAAATTCAGGACATCAGCAGGCTATGCTCTCTCTAGGTCAACTCTAGGAGAAGATCCTTCCTCACCTATTAAATATCTATGGTGGTGGTGGTGATATGCCACGAAGGCATTTCCAACTCATAGAGACCCCGCTTAGGGTTTCCAAAGATGTAAATCTTTACAGTAGCAGAAAGCCTCATCTTTCTCATGCAGAATGGCTGGTAATTTCGAACTGCTGACCTTGAGGTTAGCAGCCTGACTCATAACCACTATGCTACTCATGGAAATAGCAGTCAGGAAATCATATGATGTATTGCAACAGGCAAATCTGCACAAGACTGC
>NW_006408582.1:9840313-9841512 GCF_000296735.1 Chrysochloris asiatica | reverse complement strand
TTACAAAAAATATTAAAGTGGGCTTTTTGGACATGGAACCAACAACAGCAGACAACAACCTGAGGCTAACATACATGACAATATCACCCAGAACTCAAACCCAAATATAGAAGCATCCAAAGTAAAACAAACCTACAAGAGTGAATTGAAAATTGGGAACCAGACACATCAGTTTACAACAATAATAACAAAAACAACCAAAAACTACAAAGAGGGAATAGTGTAGTTACAGAATATCCAAATGCAGAGGAAATGAAATAGGTTTCAAGAATAAACTAAATAGAAGATGGTCTTGAGAAATTATTCTCTCCATCCCAGGCTGCTAGCTTTCTGTTAATAAAGCTTGGACTGGATCTCTCCCTGTCTCTGTGATTGACTACAGTGACAGGCGGCAAACCCTCGTTTCTGTTTGACAACATTTCTGGTGACCGTGTTCAGGGACCTCACTGACTTCACCTCATTTCTGATATTAGAATCCCCACATTGCTGATATTAGAAACTGCAGGAATTTGACAGGGCAATTGGCATAAATCCATCCCAGCTGGTCAACATTGCCTTCGAGGTGTTTAACAGCTGAGAGCACAAGAAGTCTCCGCCATTACTGTCTTCCTAAAGACCACTAGAGGTCTACTTCCCCACTTACAGGTCAGCTGACCCCTTTCTCAGCCTGGAGATCACATTTTGCACAAAACGTAGAAAGACAGACCCAGTTAGAGGAGATGTGGACCGGGTCCTGGAAGATCCCGCTAACCACCCCCACTCAAGACCTGGACTCACCACACATGAGTCAAGAAAAATCCTGGATAGTGATGGGCAGTGAATTCTTCCTCTGACCTCGAGCTGCAATTAAAGCCACGTTAAACTTCTTTCTCCTTCTATAGGTTTGGACTCTCAGATCTAATCCCCTATTGCCAGGGTGGAAATGTTTAGATATACCTGAGTAAGCATGTAATAAATATGTCTGATCCCTGTTTGAAGGGACATTGTATGTTGAATAATCCTTTCCAACCTGTCTTATTGGAGTTAGTTCTTCTATAACACAACTCCAGCAGGGTAGTTTTTCCTCTGTGGGACTAAGGCCTTCTCCTACATCATGGCTAGCTTTACTGGGTGGGGTGGGGAAGGGGCTGTACATTCTGAAGACTCACCACCATCCTACCCCAGAGACAGGACCTGACTGATAGACTTCATCGCTAGTG
>NW_006408582.1:9837412-9839438 GCF_000296735.1 Chrysochloris asiatica | reverse complement strand
TAAGTAAAATTTTGCTGAAGATAATTCAAAATGGCTGCACAGTACATCAACAAGGAACGGCAAGCAACTGAAGCTGGATTCAGAAGAGGATGTGGAATGAGAGATATCATTGCTAACATCAGATGGATCTTGGCTGAAAACAGAGAATACCAGAAAGGTGTTTATCTGTGCTTTACTGGCTATGCAAAGGCTTTTGACTGTGTGAATCATGACAAACTATGGATAACATTGTGAAATATCCCAGAGGTATTCCAGAGCACTCAACTGTTCTCATAAGAAACCTGTTCATAGAAAAAGAGGTAGTCATTCTGACAGAACAAGGGGATACTGAATGTTTTCATATCAGAAAAGATGTGCATCAAGGTGTGTTCTTTCACCATAATTATTTAATCTGTATGCTGAGCAAATAATCTGAGAAACTGGGTTATATGAAGAAAAACGTGGCATCAGGATTGGAAGAAGATTCATTAACAACCTGTGATATGTAGATGACACAACCTTGCTTGCTGAAAGTGAAAAGGACTAAAATACTGATGAAGATCAAAGACCATCCTTCAGTATGGTTGCATCTCAATGTAAAGGAAACAAAAATCCTCATAAAGGGACCAGTAAATATAGCATCGTGATAAATGGAGAAAAGATTGAAGTTGTCAAAGACTTCTTTTTACTTTGATTCACTATCTTCTATCAACTTTTGCTTCCACTATCATGAAAGCAGAAGACAATGTACGAATTGCATTAGGCAAATCTGCTGTGCAAGACCTGTTTGAAATGTTTAAGAATAGAGATGTCAACTTGAGGACTAAAGTACCACGATATTTTCAATAGCCTCATATAAATGTGAAGACTGGACAATGAATAAGGAATACTGTAAAGGAATTGATATATTTGAGTTATGATGTTGGAGAGAAGAATATTAAAAGTACCATGGAAGGCCAGAAGAATAAACAAATCTCTGTTGAAAGAACTACAGCTAGAATGCTCCTTAGAAGCAAGGTTGATGAGACTTCATTGCTCATACTTTGGGCATGTTTTCAGGAAGTACTAATCCCTACAGAAAGACAGCATGCTTGGTAAAGTTGAAGGTCAGTGAAAAAGAGGAGGACCCCCAAGGAGATGAATTAGAAAAGCGACAACAATTGCAAGGGCTCAAGAGTAATAAGTATTGTGAGGATGGCCCAGGGCCAGGCAATATATCCTTCTGTGTGTATAGGGTCACTATGAGTAGGAACTGACTCAATGGCACATAATAATGACAACTGTAACCCTAAAACTAGATGAAGCCCTACTCCTAATCCTAGTCCAACACCAAACCCTAACACCAACTCCAGTCCTAACCTAGTTAATTCTAACCCTAACTCCTTAATCCTACACACCATTCCTCAAAAGAAAAGATGCTTAAAGGACGTATATTTCCACTTTAAACAAAAGCAGAGTAACTGAAATAGCTTTCCTAAAACAACTATAAAACTGCCCAAAATGTATAAAGCTTTCCTAAAACAACTATAAAACTGCCCAAAATGTATAAAGCAATTGTTTTTAAAAATTAGACAACAGAGGAGAATTGTAACCTTTGAGAGAAAGAAAACATTTACGATGAGTCCCACAGTTGTCCTGGTTTTCTGCTCAGCGGAGCACTGGTGACAGGGGTGGGGAGGTAGAGCCTGAGCTTAGGTAGCAGAGATTTGAAGTTAGGACTATGGAAGTGTCTATATGTTTTTGGTTTTTTTCTCTTTTTCTTAAAGGTTTTTTATTGTGGATTGAGTGAAAGTTTACAGGGCATATCATCAGTTTTACATTCAACAAATCATACACTTTGTTTTATTACAATGATTATAATCCCCTCCATGTACCATCATTTAACAGTATTTCTCTCTATTCACTTTAGCTTTTTAAACAAAACAACACTCAGGCATATATAATAATTTACACCTCCAAAGGGCACGTTCTGTAAGTCTGTCTCCTGACCACCAGATCTAAGTCCCTCTCTTCCCATGAATCTACAGTCCTCAGCCACTCCCCGTCT
>NW_006408582.1:9829429-9836064 GCF_000296735.1 Chrysochloris asiatica | reverse complement strand
CACAGAGCCCTGTTGTTCCAAGGTTGAGCATGCATCACTGTTTACCTCTGTCCCACTTAGGCCATGCAAACCTGTCTCAGTGTTCCCCTATCTGTCTTGTTCTCCCACCTCTTCCCACTTCTTGTATTGCCCTCCCCAACACCCAAACTAAACCTCCCACCCCAACCCCACTGTTGTGGTTACCTTATATTCCATTAACTCTTCCCTCAATTGAACTTCTCACCACCTGGATCTCTGTTCCTCTGTGTTTACCTTCTTTTCACATTTTAATTGTTTTGATCATAGACTGACCATCCAGATCCTCTGTTCTTATCATTTTATTCTGTTCTTGACTCTTCCATTTGTCAATTGAGTTCAGGATGATGCTGCCACATACGTCATTCTCTGGTTGTTGTCTGCTCTTGTTGGTTCTCAGTCCACAGAACTTCCTTTAGGATGTTTTTCATAGCAGCATTGGCTTTGGCAAAATCCCTAAACTTCTGTTTATCCTGGAATGTTTCGATTACACCGTCATATTTGATTGACGGCTTTGCTGGGTAGAGGAGTCTTGGTTGGCAGTTTTTTTTCTTTCAGTGTTTTGTATGTGTCTCCCCATTGCCTTCTTGCCTACATGGTTTCTGTTGAGAGATCCAAGCTCAATCTGATTTACTTGACTTTGTATGTTACACTTCTGTTTTCCCTAGGTGCTTTCAGGATTCTGTCTTTATCTTTGAATCTGGAGAGCTTGATTTTTATAATCATTTTTCTGAATTCATTCTCAGGCATTTCCAAAGTCTGCCCATCTTTCAGTATGGAGTGTAAGTCCATTTCCAGCTCATTTGTCTCAGTCACTTTATCTTGTTTCTGGACATGTGCTGATATGGTCATCTATTTCTGTTTTTTGGGCATATTCAGGAGTTGTCTGTGGCCTTAATACTTAGATGGGTGTGTATTTTGGAATTTTTTATGCTTTCTGATTGCCTCCAGGTAGATGTGATCAGGAGATGGGCTTCTCTTTTCACTCTTCTTGCTGAGAAATTTCAAGATGCCACTGTTGGTCATTGTGACGTAACTCAGGATTTAATTTTTGGCCTATTTCTTTATAGTCTGCCTGTGCTGCTCCAAAATCCTCCTTTGTGCCTTTTCCCTAGTTATCAACAATTCATGGCTGGCTGTGGCCATTTTACACTGCTTTTTGGTTTTAAGTAGAATCTGTCACTTTAAATTTCAAGGAGATCTGTGCACATGTGTAGTAGAACCCTCCAAGGGTGGGGATATGGTGTCCACTTGCTCTCCCTCTAGTCACCAGAATGGAGGTGTGCAGACAGCAAGAGACCAATGAACAGATAGAGGGAAAAAAAGAGACAATGTCCACACCTTTACCTCTGCAGTTCTGTCAGGTGTCTGTGGCTCCTCTGATTCTTCCCCTGCTTTGTCTCTTCCAAGATAGTGGCTCTGGGAGCAGCTGAGTACCTTGGATTAGAAAACAATGGATTTCTTGCTTCTGCTACTAATTCCTCTAGTTGTAAGCCTTCCAACCTTCTAAATATTCCTTTATATGTAGTTCAGAGTTCTGGCACCATCCTCTGAGCCTGCTTGGTCCAGTATTCTGTGTTGTTGCTGACAGAGCTCTTTACTTCACGTCTACCTGATCTGCCATCTTGTTTGTTCTCTGGAATTGTCTATATTTTTAAAGACAGAGTCCATGAAATAAGGGAGCTCATGGGGAAAGGGAGCACCAGAAGTTCACATGTGTGGCAGATTATATTTTAAGAAATATCCACAGCAACATTAATCCCACATGTTCTTCCAGAATTCTTGCCTTTCAAAAGTTAGAATCTAACTCCCTTCCCCTTGAACATGGACTGGACTTTGTGACTTTTTTGATGACTATACTGTACCACATTATTCTGTTGTGTACAGGGATGCTATGAGTCAGTACCAACTCAATGGCACGTACCATACTCAATGGCATTAAGTACCAAAAGTCATGCTGCAGATCTTAAAAGCAAAATCATAAAGGGTGATATGACTTCTGTTTCTCTCTCTGTCTCATAATGCTTATTCTCATTTTTGAAACCCAACCACCCTGCTGTAAGGAAGTCCAGACAATTTGGAGAGCCCACAGGTAATTATTCCAGCTCACTGGATTTATCATTTTACTGGATAACTCAAAGGTATATGCTCTAATGATTTCTTCAGATGCACATTAGATAGAACATATACTGAGGCATAAAATGAGTTTCAATAAATTTCAAAAGATTAAAATACAGGATATGTATTTTAATTTTGACCACAATGGAACTGAAATTAGAAATAATTAACTATGCGGTGTCCAGAAAATTCTAAATATTTGGAAACTAAACAAACATTCTAAATCATCAACAGATTAAATAAGTCATAAAAGAAAAAATAGTATTCTGAACTAAATTATAATGAAAGCACAGCATATCAAATATTATGTTATACAGCTAAAGCACTGATTGGTGGGAAATTTGTAACTGTAAATACCAAAATTAGAAAAGAAAAAAGGTTTACATTAAGATGAAAGAAGAACAAATTAAATGCAAAGTAAGTTTATTGATAAAAGGGAACTATTTATCAATACCATATAAAAATTCTAAATGTGTTTGTACCTAATAATTGAAATTCAGTATTCAATTAAGCAATAATTTCAGTATTAACAGACACATTTTTGAATTAAAAGAATAACAAATCCACAAGTAGAGAGGGAGATTTAATAATTTCTTTTTCCATAATTAATACAAGTCACAGAAAAACAGTAAAACAATGTAAAACACTTGCACGATACTATGAACTATCTTGACCTAATATATGTTTATATAACATCCTACTCAATCACAAAATAATTTTTTTCAAGTGTGCATGGAACATTCACCAAACATGTACTGGGCCAGTAAGTTTTAACAGATTAAAATCATATGGAGTACATTCTCTGACCACAGCAAATAAATTAGAAACCAGTGTCAAAAATATATCTGTAACTACTGAAGCATTTGGAAAAAAATGAACATAAAAACAAAAGATATAAAATTTATGGGAGCAAGCTAAAGCAATGCTCAGAGGGAATTTTATAACTGCAAATGCTTATTAGAAGAGGAGAGAGGTATCAAATAAATTATTTAAGCTTTCACTTTAAGACGCTAGTAAAAGAAATCAACTCAAGTAAATAGAACAAAATAAAACAGATGAGAGAAAAATTAATGAAATAAAAGTCAATAAAATCAAACAGTGTTGTTACTGTTAAGTGCTGCGCAGTCAGTTCCAACTCATAGGGACCCTGTATAGAGTTTGAAAGGAGCAGCTGGTGGGTTTGAACTGCTGACCTAGCAATTAGCAGTCCAATACTTATCCTGCAGCATCATACCAGGACTTTACTAGTTGTTTTTTAAAAACTAATAAAACTTACAAACCTCGTACAGAAATAAGAGGTTTAATTTAACTTTATATCAATAATGTTATCCATTTAGATTAACAGAACAAATGTCTTAAAAGACCCAAATTACCAAAAATCTTTCAAGAAGAAATAGAATATCTATATTGTCTTTTATGTGTAAAATATACTGAATTCAAGATCTTAAGCCAGGCTACAAAGAAAACTCCAGGCCCATAGGCAAATTACATTAAGAAAAAATAATACCAATATTTCATAACCTCTGCCAGAAAAAAGAAAGGAGAGTACATTTCCCAAATTATTTGTCTTTAGAAAAACAGAACTGTGTTTTATATACATATAGTGATTTATATACATCAAGGAATTCAGTGATGTATTTATACACCTATTCCTTCACTTACCATCTATTTCATTACCCAACATATCGTACTTAACAGCAACAGTAAAATCTACTATTTAACTACTTTGTACATTGGCAACTTATCTGGCAGGGATGAACACTGATGGGAGAGGATAAAACGATGCTGGCTGTGATGGTTAAGGTTGTGTTAACTTGACTGAGCCATGATTCTCAGTGGTTTTACAGTCATGTATAATGTAGTCTGGTAGCGTAGTGGTTATGAGTCAGGCTGCCAACCTCAAGGTCAGCAGTTTGAAACTACCAGCAGTTCCACAGGAGAAAGATGAGGCATTCTGCTCCCATAAAGATTTACAGCCTCGGAAACCCTGTGCAGGGTCACTATGAGTTGGAACCTACTCCACAGTACTTAACAACAACAACATGATATAATTTGGCAATTAAATAACGATGCTGTCATCAGACCATTTTGTGATCTGATATGGTCATTTTTCATTATCATATAATGCTAACTTTTGCATAATGAACAGGTCTTTGAAACATAACCATATCAGTAAGCATATATGATGTGGTGTAGTGGCACTGTGTGTTAATGCACTGAACTGCAAAGTCAGTTTGAATCACAAGGCAAGCAGTTCAAGCTCACGAGCCACTCCTTGGAAACCCTATACAGGGTTGCTATGGGTCAGAACCAACTCAATAACACTCAACAACAACAATACATGTATATGTATATAGGATATATATTTATTGACATGGTTGGATTCTAAAGACAATTGCAGCACTACATCAACAGGGAGCTGCTAGAAATTCAAGCCAGATTCAGAAGAGGACGTGGAACCAGGAATATCGCTGCTTATGTCACATGAATCTTGGCTAAAAGCAAAGAATACCAGATGATATTCACTTATGCATTATTGACTACACAAAGACATTCAACTGTGTGGAACCTAACAAACTATGGATAACATTGCAAAGAATGGGTATTGCCGAAATATTGAGGAACCTGTACATACACCAAGATGCCATAGTTCGAACGGAACAAGAATAAAATGAATGATTTTAAGTTAGGAAAGGTGAGCATCAGAGTTGTATCCGTTTACAGTACTAATTCAATCTGTAGGCTGAACAAATAATTGAAGAAGCTGGATTATATGAAGAAGAATGTGGCATCAGTATTAGAGAAAAACTCATTAACAACCTGAGATATGCCTTGCTTGCTTAAAGCAAAGGGGACTTGAAATGCTGATGAAAATGAAAGACCACAGCCTTCAGTATGGATTGCACATCAATCTAAAGAACACAAAAAATCCTCACAAATAAAACAATAAATAATATCACAATAAATGGTTAAAAAATTGAAGTTGTCAAAGACTTTAATTTGCTTGAATACACAATCAATGCTCACGGAAGCAGTAAATCTGCTGCATTAGATAAATCTGCTGTAAAGCGCCTCCTTAAGGGGAGTAGTTGATCTTGCAGTCCAGGAACGGAGGACCCTAGGACCATCAAGGAAGAAGAGCAGAGTGCAGGACACTATCAAGAAAAACAGTGACACCAGAGATGGAGGCAGAGACAACGAGGTGGAGAGATGGAGTGACTGGGACCCTGGACGCAGGGAGAGAGAGGGGCTGTGTGCTGATGGCTGGGGGTGGGCTTGCGGGGTGTGCCCTTTGGTTGTTTAAATGGTTGTATATTCCTGAGTGCTTTGGTGTACATCCAAAGAGCAACAACAACAACAACAAAAACAACACAGAGAGAGTGGAAGCAAATGCTGTTGAATGATGATGCATGGAGGGGATTGTAATCATTGCAATGAAATGAAATACAATTGGATGACTGTAAAGCTCATGTTCTCCTATTAAACTATCACCCGATTCACAATAAAAACTTAAAAACAAAATAAAACGCCTCCTTAAACTGTTCAAGAGCATAGATGTTAGTTTAAGGGCAAAGGTGTGATCTGAGCTACATATTTTCACTTGCCTCATATGGAAAAAGAATAAGGAAAGCCAGAAAAGAATTGATGCATTTGATTTATGATGTTGGTGAAGAATATTGAAAGTACATAGACTAACAGAAAAAACAGTGTTTTTGTTAGAAGTACAGCCAGAATACTCCACAGAAATTATGATGGCAAATCCCATCTCTTGCACTTTGGACATTTTATCAGAAGAGACCAGTCCCTGAAGAAGGACATCATGCTTGGAAAAGTGGTGGTGGTGGTTATGTGCCGTGGAGTTGGTTCTGACTCATAGCGACCCTGTATATGATGTCTGAGGCTGTAAACCTTTACATGAGCAGAAAGTTTCATCTTTCTCCCACGGAACTGCTGGTAGTTTTGAACTGCTGACTGCGATATTAGCAGCCTGACTTGGAACAACTACGTTACCAGAGTTCCTTTTGGAAAAGTAGAGGGTTAGGAAAAAAAAAGAGGAAGATTCCAACAAGATAGACTGACATAGTGGTGGCAACAATGAGCTCAAACATAACAATTAAAAGGATAGCACAGGATCAGGCATGGTTTTGTTCTGTTGTTGACTGGATAACTGTGAGTTGAAACCAACTTGACGGCACACAACAACAACATATATATCCTATAGCACCACACCAGGACTACTTAAGTGATGTTGAGTCAGTTCCAACCCATAGCAACCCTATATAGGGTTTCCAAGGAGTGGCTGGTAAGCTTGAACCAACCACCAACATTGTGGTTCAGACTGGCTTTGCAGTCCAGTGCTTATTCTGCAGCGCCCTGATGTGTGTGTGTGTGTGTGTATGTATATATATATATATATATGTTGTTGTTGTTGTTAAGTGCCGTCAAGTCGGTTCCGACTCATAGCGACCCTGTACAGGGTTTCCGAGGGTGTAAATCTTTAT
>NW_006408582.1:9824614-9827524 GCF_000296735.1 Chrysochloris asiatica | reverse complement strand
GGATGACACAGCACTTAATTATCCAAACCAGAAGGGAGGCACCAGAATTCATAGAAAGGGTTGGAGGGTAGAGGCCTGTCTTACCTAACCTCTGAGAAATCAGCCTTGGGCTGCCGCTGCTAAGTTTGATCCTCCTCCCACTTTGTAAAGTTAGAGATCTAAGGCCTCCCCCAAGCTCTTTCTTGCACCCATACTTTACATCATACATAAAACCTAAACTGGAACATAGATCTAAAAATAAAAGCTAAAACTACAAATCTTCTAGAAGAAAGCACTAAGGGAAGTTTCCAGATCCTGTAGTTGAAAAAGATTTCTTAGATGGTTCTTACAAAAGAAGTAACCACTATAAAAGGAAATGTTTTATTAAATAAAATTTCATCAACATTAAAGAGCTTCCATCCCTTGAAGGAAATAATGAAGAAATGTAAAAGTTAAACTATAGACTAGAAAAATTATTTACAGTATATATATATTGATATCCTGGAGTCCTGGTGTGGCACTGTGGGCTAATGTGTCAGACCACAAAGTCGTTTGAACTGCAAGGTCTGTGATTCAAGCTCACCAGCTGCTCCTTGGAAATCCTATACAGGGTCACTATGAGTCAGAATCAACTCAACGACACTTAACAACAAGAACAACAACATCTATATCCTAAATATAAAGAACCCTTACAATTCAATAATAATAAATGAATAAGCAACCTATTTTTTAAATGGGGAAAAGATTTTAATAAACATTTAATAAAAAGTACCTATGAAAGGTGAATCAGCACAGGAAAAAACACTCAATATCATTAAACCACCATGAAGTTACCATTATACAGCTATTAGAATGATTAAAATGAAAAATACTGATAATGCCAGGTGTAGGGGAGGATATAACATAACTGAAACTATTACATGTGCTACTTTCATATATCAAATGATTCAATCACTTTGGAAAGTAATTCAACATAATCTTATAAAGGTAAGCATACACTTTATATTCAACTCATCATTTGTACTCTTTGATATTTAACTAGGAGGTATAAAAACATATGTCAACACATAGACTTGTACACAAATATTCACAGCAGCTTTATTCACAATAAAAACTGGAAACAATCCAAATTTCAATCAACTGGTAAGTGAATAAACAAAACGTGGAGTATTCCTTTATTGTAATTCACTCAAATATAAAGAGGAGTGATGTATTGATAACACAACATGGGTGAATCTTAAAATAATTTTGCTGAGTTTCAAAAGTCAGACTTTCTTACTCTAGTACTATCAAACTCTAGAAAAGATAAGTCCAGAAATCAGATCAGCTTTTGCTTGGATCCAGGATTTGGGAGTTTAACTGGGAAAGGGACACAGGCAAGTTTTTTAGGTGATGGAAATACTCTATATCTTGTATGTGGTAATGGCAACATAGATGTTTATACTTATCAATATACTTGTTATATTCATTGAAATATAAACTGAAAATGCTGAATTTTAAAAATCCATAAGGTTGATTTTCAAAAATTTAAATGAAATGCCACTTTGCATCCACTATAATGACTATAACTAGGAAGATTTACAAGAACAAATGTTGGCAAGGATGTGACGCAGCCAGAACTCTCATACATTTTTGTCGGGAGTGTAAAATGGAAAAACGATTTGAAAAACAATCTGGCAGTTTCTTATAAAGTTAAAAATACACTTACCCTATGATGAAACTATTTCACTACTAGATACTTATCCAAGTGAAATGAAAATATATTCCAAAAAGAGACTTCTATAAAAATATTTATAGCATCTCTAATAATCATAGGCCATATGGAGACTGTCCAAAGTCTATCACAGAGAAAAGGATAAACAACTATGCTATATTCATATAATAGACGTTGTTAAGTGCCGTAGAGTCGTTTCCAACTCATAGTGACTTTGTATGGGGTTTCTGAGGAGCAGCTGGTGGTTTGAACCACTGACTTTGCAGTTAGCAGTCCAGTGCTTATCCTACAGCTCCATGCAGTACTCCAATAGACTAGTGATACTCAGAAAAAGAAAGAAAGAAGAAAAAGTAATAATGATACACTCATCAATATGGATGAATCTCAAATACATTTTATTGCGTAAAAGAAAATCAGATATAAAAGTACGTACTATATGATCCCATTTTTAAGAACTCAAACATAGGTCAAATTTGCATATGGTAATAGAAATCACCACTACTCATGTGTCAGTTTGTTGTACTGTGGTGGCTTGTGTACTGCTGTGATGTTGGAAACTATATCACCTGTATTTTATATACTAGCAGGGGCACCCATGAGGGACACGCCTCAGCACAGTTTCCAAACTAAGACAGACTAAGAAAAGGAGAGGTGGACCACTGCTTAAGAGTTGTTGTTAGGTGCCATTGAGTCAGTTCTGACTCATAGCGACCCTATACACAACAGAACGAAACACCACCTGGTCCTGCACCAACCTCACAATTACTGCTATGTTTGAGTCCATTGCTGCTGTCACTCTGCCAATGAATCTACTTAGGGGTCTTCCTCTTTTTCTCTGACCCTCCATTTTACCAAACATGATATCCTTCTCCATGGACTGGTCCTTCCTGACAGTATATGTGAAGTATAAGAGATAAAGTCTGCTCATCCTGGCTTGCAAGGAGCATTCTGACTGTATTTCTTCCAATACAGATCTATTTGTTCTTTTGGCAGTCCATCTGAAAGTTGAAGGAGTATATTCTTCTCTTTTTAATATTCTCCTCCAACACCATAACTCAAATGCATTACTTCTTCTACGGTCTTCCTTATTCATTGTCCAACTCTCACATGTATATGCGGTTATTGAAAATATCACGGCTTGGGTCAGGTGCACCTTAGTCTTCAAACGGACATCTTTGCTCTTCAACACTATAAAGAGGTCTTGTGCTGCAGATTTG
>NW_006408582.1:9814567-9816509 GCF_000296735.1 Chrysochloris asiatica | reverse complement strand
GGGCTCATCTCCTAGCACTATATTTGATAATGTTCTGGTACTCTTCATCATGTTTCATTAGCCAATATCCAAGTACTATCTGACAGTGTTCCACTGCTATTCTTAAAGTTTTCAGTGACTAAATATTCCAAAGTAGCCCGTCTCTCCTTCTTCCTAGTCTGTCTTCATCTGGAAGCTCATCTGAAATGTGTCTATTATGTTTCACCCTGCTGGTACCTAAATACTGGTGGCATAGCTTCCAGAATCACAGAAACATGCAAGCAACCATAGTACAAAAAACTGACAGATGGGTCGTGGCTGAAGGGCTAGTTACTGAAAAACTTATGAATAGTAGTGAAAACTGTCTGATTTAGATAAGCTCCTCAGGTTGGAAATCACTTCAGATACAACTAAGGAAGAGCTACCTTCTCAACATAGAATTGACCTTAATGATGTGAATGAAGCAAAGCTTTCAGGGCCTTCATTTTCTGATGGCACACAACTCAAAATGAGAACAAACATTTGTTAACAATTGGACTATGGAATATATGAAATATGAATCTAGGAAACTTGGAAGTCCATCAAAAAAGAAATGGAATGCATAAAGATGACTATTTTAGGCATCAGTGAGCTGAAATGGACTGGTATTGGCCATTTTGATTCTGACATCCATCTAATTTACTATGCTGGGAGTGACAAATTCAAAAGGTGTGGGAATCATCGGCAAAAAGAGCATTTCAAGATCTATCTTGAATGCTATCTATAATAGAATAATATACATACATACATCCACAAAATGTATGATTTGTTGAATGTAAAACTGATGATTGTGTGTGTAAACCTTCATTCAATTCTCAATAAAAAGTTTTTGTTTTTTTTAAAAAAAAGATGTCAGTAGAGACTCTAAAACTTGCTCTTGAACATAGAGAAGATGTTGAACAGAGTCACTGTATCAAAAAGAATTGGTCAATATTCAACCATTTCAAAAGGTAGCGTATGATCAAGAACTGAAGTAAGAATGACAAGCTGCACTGAAAGCAATGGGGGAAACCAAGATACAGGAATTGACAGGATTCAAATTGAAATGTTTTAACAAACTGATGCAGCACTAGAGATACTCATTCATCTATGCCAATAAATTTTTAGATAGCCATCTGGCCCACCAATTAGAAGAGATCCATACTTGTGTCCATTCTAGAGCGGTGACCCAACAAAACGTGAAAGTCATCAAACAATAACATTAATATAACATGCAAGTAAAACTCTGCTGAAGATAAGCCAAAAGCAGTTGCAGCAGTACATCAACAGGGAGCTGCCAGAAATTCAAGCTAGATTCAGAAGAGGATGCAAAACTTGGGATATCATCACTAATGCAGATAGATGACAGCTGAAAGCAAAGAATACCAGAAAGAAGTTTAACTTGTGTTTTCTTGACTATACATACATTTTACTGCATGGATCATAACAAACGATGAATACAATTGGGAAGAATGAGAATTCCAGAACACTTAATTGTGCTAAGGAGTCCTGGCATGGTGCTGTAGGATAAACACTGGGTTGCTAACACAGATTGGTGTTTCAAACCCACCAACCGTTCCTTGGAAACCCTATTTAGGGTCACTATGAGCTGGAACTGACTCCACGGCACTTAACAACAACAATAAATTGTGCTAATGAGAAAATGTACAAAGACCAAGAGGCAATCATTAGAAAAGAAAATGGAATGGTTTAAAATGAGGAAAAGTGTGTGTCCAGGCTATATCCTTTCACCATACATATTCAGTCTGTATGCTGAGCAAATAATCCAAGAAGCTACATTATATGAAGAAGACCATGGCATCCAGATTGGAGGAAGACTTATTAGCAATATGTGATATGAAAATGGCAAAACCTTGCTTGCTTAAAGTGAAGAGAGCTTGGAATACTCACTGATGAAGATCAAATACAATAGCCTTCAGTGTGG
>NW_006408582.1:9811409-9814034 GCF_000296735.1 Chrysochloris asiatica | reverse complement strand
AAAGTGAAGAGTCAGCAAAATAAAGAGGAAGACCCTCAGTGAGATGAATTGGCACAGTGGCATCAACAATGGGCTCAAACATAACAACAGTTGTGAGAATGGTGCAGAACCAGGCAATGCTTCCTTCTGTTGTGCATAAGGTTGCTATGAGTCAGAACTGATTCATTGGGTCCTAACAACAACAATAGAAATCAGAGCAGTGGTTGGCATAGTGATAGAGATTAAGTAGAAGAGGACATAAAGAACTTTCTGAGTGATGAATATGTTTTCTACCTTGATTATGGTTACATGGTAGATGCAATTATTGAAAGACATTGGATTGTCTGCTAAAAACCTATGCATTTCACTATATATGTTTATTCTGCCTTAATTTTGAAAAACAACATCTCAACCTTTTATCTTGTATAAACTTATGTGGATCTGTGTTATTTAAATACATATTATTTATGAAATAGAAATTTGAACACTGATTGTGTGTCAGGTGCCATCGAGTCGGAACCGACTCATAGTGACCCCATGCACAGCAGAATGAAACAATGTCCGATCCTGGGCCAACCTCACTACCGCTGCCACACTTGAGTCCATCAATGATGCCACCTGGCTGATCCATCTCGTTGGGGGTCTTCCTCTTTTTCTCTGACCCTCCACCCTACCAAGCATGACATCCTTCTCCAGCGATTGTTTCCTCCTGACAATATGCCCAAAGTAGGAAAGACGAAGCTTAGCCATCCTGGCCTCCAAGGAGCACTCTGGCTGCACTTCTTCCAAAACAGATCTATTGGTTCTTTTGGCAGTCCATGGCACTCTCAGTATTCTCCTCCAACACCACAACTCAAAGGCATCAATTCTTCTACGATCCTCCTTATTCACTGTCCAGCTTTCGCATCCATATGAGGCTATTGAAAACACAATGGCCTGGGTCAGGCGCACCCTAGTCCTCAAGCTGATTAGATACATTATAATATGGAATTACTTATAGACATAAGAGTATTATGCTTACGGATTTTTAAGAGTACTTATCTTTTAGAGAGATATCCTGAACCAAAAAAAAAATAGAAAGAAGATTGAAAGGAAACATACCAAACTCATCCAAATATATAATTAAGATTTTTTTTATATTCCTTCACATTTTTCCGCAATAAACATAATGTTCTTTTGATAAAACAAAAAAAATAAGCAAAAACTACAATTTAAAAAGCAAAAGGATGGTTTACCTTAGGGATCAGCAATTTTTTTCTGTAAGAAGGCAGATAGCAAATAGCTTCAGCATTGTCTCTGCTACAACACTCAGCTGTGTTGTTGAAGAGAAAAAGTAGCCATTCACAATCACTAACAAGAGGGTCAAGTTGGGTTCCAATAAAACTTTATTTACAAAAACAGGCAGAAGTCTGGGTTTAGCATGTTGTTGTTAAGTGCCATAGAATTGGCAGCGACCCTGTACAGGGTTTCTAAGGAATGGCTGGTGGGTTTGAACCACTGATCTTGTGGTGGGTCCAGTGTATTACCTGCAGTGCTACACCAGGACTTCAGTATTAATGTGGGGGTGGGTGGTGGTGTGTCACTTCCTACTCATAGCGCTTTTGTATAGGGTTTCAAGGCTGCAAATTCTTAAGGGAACAGAAAGCTTCACCTTTCATCTGAGGAAAGGCTGGTAGTTTCGAACTGTTGTCCTGAGGTTAGCAGCCCAACTTGTAACCACTATGCTACCAGAGCTCCTTATGGTTTAGCATACCAGCTATAATTTGCTGACCTCTGGATTTGACTGTTCTTGAATTCCTTTCTTATCTGAAATTCTCTTCTGTCAAGGTTTCTGTTTTGGTTTAGTTGCCACTGATATTGAATCTGTCAGAGAAATTGGCTAGTCCAGTGTCTCTTATTTCACTGCACACTCTAAATAATAAGGTGGTCAGTGAAACTGTAAAATTCATAATCAATGAGAAATTGTAGTGATGAAAAGACGTTTACAAGTCCAACAAACAAGTGTATCTTTACAAGTTTTCTGATCAGATACCGTAAACACTACCATTTAATATACTTCTCTTATATAGAATTAGAACTACCAGAAATCTATTTATATTGGGCACCTTGTTGTTGTTATGTGTCAAGTCAATTTTAACTAATACCAATCCTATATAACAGAGTCAAACTGCCCCTTAGGGGTTCTTGGGCTGTATTCTTTATGGTGAGTCATTTCCTTGATACAACTTCTCTTTATATATGTTGTTGTTTTCTGTAAAAACCTTTTGTCATATTCCCAATATACCTGTTCCTGGCCTTTCTGAATTATCTGAGGAAACTTTTACTGCCTCGGCTCTAAAAAGGGGTTTCGAACCCATTATTGTTCATGGATATCAAACATAACTGAATAATCAAATAAGGAGCAGTTCTGACTTCCATCCCAGGTGGCTATCGCTTGTTACTCAGAAAGATTTGTTCCCAGGACTCCACGCACTGCCAACACAGTGGAGGCATTAAGAGAGGCATTGTAAAAGAAACCATTTTCTCAGAAGCTACAATTACTGGAGTTAGAAGCATAGAATGAACAATATTAGGACCAAAGAAAATTATACAGAGGTAGCCAACCAGTGAGTTCGCAAAAACCAATGAACCCGGGATGTCAGGAGG
>NW_006408582.1:9809728-9810343 GCF_000296735.1 Chrysochloris asiatica | reverse complement strand
TTCCCAGATTCATACTTTGTACATTCCATTTTCTAATTTTCAATGGATGTTTACAGCTGTTTCTCTTCATTTTGAGTTGTGCCCCATCATCTAACAGTGGTACTGCGGGCTTTTCTTCCATGAGTTTTACTCAATTCAGGTTATCACGGTCAACTCTACATATAAGATCCTAGTGGTAGAAAAATGTAGAACAAAACTAAAACTTTTTAAAAAGCCAGATTAATTGGACTGATAGAGACTAGAAGAATCTGTGTGATTATTGCCCTTAGAAACCCTTTCAACTTAACACTGATATCACTCCTAGAGGTCACATTTCATCAAATGAGATCGCCTTATAAAATAAACAACATCTTCCTTGTGTGCAATGCTCAAGTAATCAACTCTGTGAGGCCAAATTATCAACATTTACCCTAAAGAAAAGATGAGAAGGTAATAAGGGACTGGGAAACTATGTGGATTGAAAAAAATGTAACCAATATCATGAAACAATTTGTATAAAAATTGTTCAATGGAAACCTAATTTGTTGTATAAAGTTTCATCTAAAAACACAATAAAATATAATTTTATTTAAAAAAAAAACTTTTTAAAATATCAGAGGTCAGATTATTTCCAAC
>NW_006408582.1:9801965-9809628 GCF_000296735.1 Chrysochloris asiatica | reverse complement strand
GTCACTTCCTTTGGCCCTCAGGGTCCATGGCTCGCTATCCTGAGGAGGGCCTCGGAATTGGATTTTTGTCCATGTCACAGGGCCACTGATCAACCCAGGGTCTGCATACGCTGTCTCCAGCACAGTGATAGTTTAGAAAACCATTGATATTAGAGGGTAAGACATGGCAAAGAGAGCTTTTGAGCATTATTGTAGATGATAGCCAGTCTAGTCATTCTGGAACAGCTGCTGAAAAGCACCAGATGACCAACCCTCCCAGCACAGAAGAGGGAATCAGCAACAATTAGGACAATTGTCAAACAGCAATTAGAAAATGTATGGAGAGATGCTTTTTCTAGGAGCTCTGGTGGCATAGCGGTAACGAATCGGGCTGCTAATCTCACGGTCAGCAGTTCGAAACTACCAGCTGTTCCGCAGGAGAAAGATGAGGCTTTCTGCTCTTGTAAAGATGTACAGCCTCGGAAACCCTGCACAGGATCGTTATGAGTTGGAACCGACTCCACGGCACACAACAACAACAACAACAACAACAACTTGCAATTAGAAAAAGACAGGATTTCAATGGTGTGGATTGAGTCGACCTGGAAGAAAGATGTGAAATGGAGCTCATGCTGACTCCTCATATGAGTTGGATGTTGGGGAAATGATTATGAATATTATTCATGAATTAGTTGCTGATCTCATACTTCATTCATGTTACCAAGAAGGAGCAGTCCCTGGAGAAGGACATCATGCTTGGTAAAGTGGAGGGTCAACAAAAAAGAGGAAGACCCCCAACAAGATGGATTGGCACAGTGACAGCAGCAGAAGGTTCAAATGAAGCAATGATTGTGAGAATGGCACAGGGTGGGCAGTGTTTCATTCTGTTGTACAAAAGGTTGTTATGCGTCGAAACCAACTTGATGGCTCTTAACAACAACAGCAAAAGTCACTCATCTAAAAATGCAAACAATTAGTAGATCCAGTACCCAGAAGTTAAAAATAAGACTCTCCAGGGAAATGATGTAGACAATGACACCACTCATAAACTGGGTAAATATACAAATGATGGGCTCAAGAATAAGCCTCCGGAGGAATTAAAATGCAATTCTGGAAGGGGAAGAAAAAATGTTCATGAGAAGAAAACTTCCCTGTGAGTATACACTCTCCTAGAGAATGATCCCAGTAATTTTACTGACCAACCGAAAATTCCGAGCTATCATACCCCACCCCATTCCCATTAAGTCAATTCTGACTCATAGCAATCCCATAAAACAGCTCCATAGGGTTTTCAAGACTGTAATCTTTCTGGAGTCCTGATGTGATGCTGTTGGATGAACACTGGACCATAAGGTCAGTTTGAACTACCAGGTCGGTGGTTCCAATTCACCAGCCACTCTTCGTAAACCCAATACAGGGGTGTTATGAGTTGAAACTGACTCAATGGCACTAAACAACAACAACAGCAATCTTTATGGAAGCAGATTGCCATGGAGCAGTTGGTGAAGCAGACTGCCAATGGGACAGCTGGTAAGTTCAAATCACTGACCTTTCAGTTAGCAGCCAAATGCTTTACCCACAATGCCACCAAGTTTTCTTAGAACTGTATCAGACTCTAAAAATAGTCCTCTCCCAACACCATATTGATTCAAGCACTGTTTAATATAATGCTTTGAAATATTGTAAAGTCTTGATTTGTTCATGTTTCTTTATTTTAAAATAAATCACTTTCTAAAGCATATATCTGAAGAAGAAAAATCAATCTGTCTGTTCCCATAATGTTTACAGTCTCAGAAACACTCTACAGGATCTCTAATAGTCTTAATCAACTTGATGGCAGTGAGTTTGGTTTTAAAGTAGGTATGAATATTACTTTTAAGAGGCATACCTAAGCAAGATCCCTGGTGAAGTCATGGGCTACACAATGGGCTGCTAACTGCAAGGTCAGCAGTTCTAATCCACCAGCCACTCCATGGGAGAAAGATGAGACTTTTTGCTTCCATAAAGATTTACAGCCTGGGAAACCCTATACAGAGTTGGGTATGAACTATGCTGAGTAAGAACTGATGATGGCATGCAGCAGCAACAGCTCCCTACCTAAGCACTGAGAGCAATGTACTCCCAGGTTTCTGATTCAGAGCACCAGTTCAACAAAGTATAACAGTGGATGATGAAACTTGATGTTTACCTGGCCTATATGTCTGGGTTTCAGCAGGGATTCTCAATTCCTATGTCTTTCACCCCGTTTGCCCTCAAGGCCTGTGTCCTGCCCTGAACCTAGCCTGCTTGGCTATGTTCCTAAAGGCTTTCTCAGCTCTCACCATTCCCCTGGGTGTTCAAGCTCATTGCCTATTTCCTGTATCCACCAGCGTTTGGTGGGATAATGTCATGAATGTGCATCTCCTCCAGAATCATGGTGCAACTCTTGCTTATGCTGCCTGATGTCTGATATCGCCATCTGTCACACACCACCTTCTGGGTTGGGTATCCAAACTGATTCTTAGAAGTACCAGGTCTCAGTGTACATGCAACTGGAATATCATGCCTTAAACTACACTGCTACACTTGAATCACTTCTATATAACGGTCAATGTTGCTACACAACCTGTACTGTTTTTTTGTTGTTAGGTGCTATCGAGTTGGTACCAACCCATATCAACCTTTTATGCACAGCAGAACGAAACACTAGACTCTAGACCTTAGAAATTGGATTTCCCTTAATACCACCTCACCCCTACATCTGCTATCTTGTCACCTTATTCTAGCATGCTTTAGTCTAGATCACAAAAGTTACATCCAAATAAAGGGTTTTCGTTAAAACCATCAGAATTATGGGAAGGTGATGCTAGAAACAAACCATCGTTCCAACCCTCCACCACAAATACAACAAGAAACACAACATGGATATGGTGCCTGGTTTTGAGGGACACTGAACCGAGAAACAGAGGAAAGCATCAGGGAATGACAGACAGGCAGAAATCAACAAATCCACAATGAGTTGCGTGTGGTAGGAAAATTGCTTCTTTGGCTGGCTTCTGTGAATTTGGGTACTTGGCCCTATAAAAAGAGCCTGCTTCCCTAACTTTCAGAGCCTGCTTCCCTAACTACCATAGCCCCTGCCTGGACAAAGACACAGAACCCCAAATTTCTGCCCCAAAATCAATGAGACAAACCTCTCTAAGGCTCCTTTTGGCATGTCAGCACGTCTTCACTTATCTTTCGCTACTTAGAATTGCTAAAGAATGTCTGTGTATTAGAGTTTGCTCTCATATTCAATGCTCTATTTGTCTTCCTGTGCACCCTATAGCTCAGGCCTCTGAAACCAACATGACAGACCTTACCGGGAGTCAGTTCTGCTCAGTCTGCTCCCCCTTTTGATCAGTGCTTAGAACTTCTGACTGAGGCTATTATGTGTTAGGAAGGAGGAGTCTGGAACAGAGGCTACACTCACAGCCAACAATCTACTGAGGGGCAATCTGATAATAACTGGGCAGATCTCTACAGAGATCTGATCAGAGGATGACATCCCCACCCCTTCACCCACATGGTAATTGTTGTTTGACAGGTTGTTACAGACTGTCCCATGTAGCGGTGTCATAGTCAGCACTACCTGCTTCCTAGTATGTGCCATAGCTCAGGCCTCTAAAATCAATAGAACTGGGAATCAGTTTGGGTCTGTCTGTTCCCCCTTACAGTCAACGCAGAAGACTGGTGATTGAGACTGCTGCATACTAGGAAGCAGGCACCTTGTGTGGAGGTTATACCCTCAGTGAACATACTTTGTGGTAGGCCTTGATAGAAACAAGTCAAACTACCCTGGAGGTCTGTTCATAGTGTGACTACTCCTTCCCCCAAGTGGTAACCATAGACTATTGCACTTATATAATCTCCTACAGAAGGTTCCCTACAGTGGTATCTGAAGCCAACAAACCCAGATCTTTCAGAAGTTCTTTTGAGAATGGGGCGTGCCAGCCCCACTCCTTCTGAAATGGAAGAAAATCTGCCTGTGTGCCCCTTGTATGCCAGCTCAGATATAAGCAGTCCCTACAGAGCAAGGAAGGAAACTCTGTGGGTACAGGTTATCCATGAGTTCAGAAAAAGAAAAGGGAAGAGAGTGATAAAAGAAGAGAGGGAATGGTACACCAGGATGGGCAGATTGATTAGTAAACAATACCTCACCTGGCGCTGTGGGCTAATGCGTCAGACTGCAAAGTTGTTTGAACTGCAAGGTCTGTGGTTCAAGCTCACAAGCTGCTCCTTGGAAACCCTATAGAGAGAGGGTCACAATCAACTCGACGGAACTTAACAACAACAACAAAAACAAAAACTTTACCTGAGTTCCTGCTGATGGGGCCTCTGTTATGTTTGAGAAAGATTGAAAATTGAAAAATGAGATCTAGGATGCTTGAATCCCAATTAAACTAGGGAGGGAGAAGGAGCAATCACAGAAAGCAAGAGGAAGCAGCAAGCAAAGGCTGAAGGCTCTGCAGACTTAACAGTTTCTATAGAATATTTTCTGACAAAAATACCAAATACTGGGAAAAACTGAGAAAGTTAGCACCCTCTAACATCCCAAAGTCCTCCACCAAACAATCATAAGATACACAAAAAACACAGAAAAAATAGACCATCCAATCGAATATGACAAAAGGAGTGGAAGTGCATCTAGGGATGACTACATAATGCAAAAAAGAAATAATAAAATGAAACATTAAACATAATTAAAGAACTAATGGAAAACATAGACAAAGAGATAAAAGAAATAAGGAAAACCATGCAAGAACTTAAAATAAGAGATTTTGCTACTGAAAGGGACAAGAACTGAAAAGAGAAACACAGTAGGAGGACTTACTAACAGGCTTAATCAAACCCAAGAAAGAATCCGTGAATTGGAGGATAAAATAATTAAAATTATAGACAATGAAAAGTGGCAAGAACAGAACTCAACATAGGTTGAGCACAACTTAATGGAATTATGGGACAAGATACAAGAGAAAGAGAGAGATGAACAGCGAGACTATTTTAAGAAATAATGGCAAAATTTCTTCAACCTAATGAAAGGCATGAAACTACAAGTCCAAGAAGTCCAAGCAGGATAAACCCAAAGAGATCTACACCAAGACACATCAGAGGTAGATTTTCAAAAGTTAAAATCCTGAAAGCAGTGAGAGAGAAGCAAACAGTCACATACAAAAGCTGTTCAATAAGATTAAGTGCTGATTTTTCTTCAAAAATACCACAGGCAATTAAATGATATATCTGAAGTGCTGAAAGAAAAAACTGAGACTTTGTTGCTCATATTTGGACAGGTTAGCAGGAGGGATACATTAGCAAAAAAGAGGAAGACACCCAGTGAGATGTATAGACTCAGTGGCAGTAACAATGGGCTTAAAAGTAACAATTGTGAAGTTAGTGCAGGACTGGGCACTGTTTTGTTCTGTTGTACATAGGGTGGATATGCTTAAGAAACAAGTCTATGACACCTAACATCAATAAGAAAGTCATATCATCTACAAATAGAAATAATTTTACTAATCTAGATAAGTTTTATTTCTCTTTCTTACCTTGTTGTTCTGATTGGACTTCTAATACAGTATTGAATAGAAATAATAAGAGCAGGAAACTTGTCAATCTTTCCCCATTAAATGTAATGTTGGCTCTTGGCTCTTGATATAAGCCCCAAATCATACTGAGAAATACCCCTTCCATTCCAATCTTTTTGAGGACTTCCATTAAGAAATAGTGTTTAGTTTTATTATATGCCTTTTCTGCATCCATAGAGATGACCATGTGGTTCTCTTCTTTTGTTCTATTGATGTTTTAAATTGTGGGGTTGGTTTTCTAATTTTGAACCATCCTGGCATTCCTGGAATAAACCCCTCTGAGTCATGGTGTGGTGCTGTGGGCTAATGCTCTAGACTGCAAAGTCATTTGAACCACAAGATTGGTGGTTCAAGCTCACCAGCCACTCCTTGGAACCCCTATACAGGGTCACTATGGGTTATAAATGACCAGACGGCATTTATCCACAACAACAAAGTCATGGTATAGGAATCCTGGTGTGGCACTACAGGATAATGTGCTGGACTGTAAGGTCAGTTTGAACCACAAAGTCAGTGGTTCAAACCCCCCAGCCACTTCTCGGAAACCCTACATAGGGTCACTATGAGTCAGAACCAACTAGACAGCACTTTAACAACAATAACAGTCATGGTATATGACTAAATATGCTGTTGGATTCTCTTCACCAGTATTTTGTTCAGGATCTTTACATTTATTATCATAAGAGATATTGGCTTTTTTTTTTTTTTTTTTTTTATAGTGTCTTTGTCTTGTTCAAGAATCAGGGTTATGTTTGCTTCATAGAATAAATTATCCTGGAAGTATCCTTTTCTCTATCTCTTGAAAGACTTTAAACATTATTGGTGTCAATTCTTCTCTAAATGTTTGGTAGTATTCCTCAATGAAGCCAGCTAGCCTAGAACTTTGTTGTTGTTGGGATATTTTGATCACTGACTTAATCTCTTCACTTGTTATGAGCCTGTTTTCTTCTTCTATTTCTTCTTGAGTTACTTTGGGTACATTATGTGCTTCTAAGAATTTGTCCATTTCATTTGTTACCAAGTTTGTTGCCATACAGTTGTTCGTAATAGTCTGTCACAATTCTGTTTCTCCCAGGTCAGTGGTAATGTTCCCTCTTTCCATTTTATTTTGGTTATTTCTCTATTCTCTCCTATTTTCTTTGTCAGTTTAGCTAAAGTTCTATCAATTTTATTAACTTTTTCAAATAACCAATTTCTTATTTCATTAAGTCTCTATTATTTTTCAGTTTTCACAGTGTAGGGACCTCAGGTCCAAATGATGCATTTGACTCATTGGTCTCCTATCTTGGTGGTAGTAGGTTCCTCTGAGCTCAGCTCACTTTCTCTCCTTTTATATCTCAAAAGAGATTGTCTCAAGTTACAACCTTGTCCTGTAGATTGCATCTGGTCTCACTTACATCATAGAAGTGAGAATTTGCAAAGCATAGGATAATCACATCAGATCACAACTGATCACATCAAAAGTCAGCATGGAGGTGATTGATTCATACTAGGTCTCATCATGGAGATAGCAACTATGTCTTAACTGCTAAACTACTGAGAATCCTGGCCAAGCCAGTTTGACACAAAACCCTATCACAGTTGGGTTCATTAGTCCATTGCAATGGTCACACAGAATTTACAGACAATACTCAAGATTATGAAGTTTATTAGGGAAGTGAATAGGTTACAATTCTAGATCAGAAATGCTCAAGACACAGTTCTTTGGTCAGGAACTCCTCTTCTCAGGTAGGCTTCTCTCTGGTCCTCAGCATCTCAGCCTTGCAACCACTTGGCCTCTGCCTTGCTTAGGCAATACTACAAAGTTCATTTAGCACTTCCAATCAATGCCCAAAGGGTATACCATCCCTCCAAACTTCAGCCCAAAGGCACTTGGCTGTAGCTCCCTGAGTCAGCAACCTACCTCCCCAAATTAGGTGACTGTAAGCAACACACTCCACACGAAAACCTCCTAACCAAAGGCACTCAGCTCTTTTACTTTGTGGGCCTGGTTTGGCTACTGCTCCTCTTCCATCCCTCTACCACTGTGCTGATGTTGTTGTTGTTGTTGTCAGGTGCCATCGGGTTGGAACCGACTCATA
>NW_006408582.1:9789874-9798820 GCF_000296735.1 Chrysochloris asiatica | reverse complement strand
TTTTTAAAATATCAGAGGTCAGATTATTTCCAACTGATAGTCACTTTTGAGAATAAAAATATCTTCAGAAAAATAAACAAATACAATTGATAGACCCCTGTGTTCTTTTTTCTGATGGATAACGCTCTTAATTTCAATCCAGCCTAGTGCTTTGGCAAGAGAGCACCACCTGGTGGGGAGTAAAGTGTCTGTCATGTAAACACAAAAATGCAAAATGAACAGAGGAAGGAAAGGCATCTATTACAAGTAGAGAGAAAGTTTGGAGTCCTGTAAGATAAATTGTTATTGTTAAGTGTATTTGAGTTGTTTCCAACTCAAAATGACCCTGTTAAGCAGGAGTGGGAAATCTTTTTTCTGCCAAAATGTATAACATCATTCACGGGCCAAACAAAATTATCAACTTAAAAATCAGCCTGCTGTTTTTGGTTAAACAATTAATTCACCCCTAATGTGATGGCTGTTCCGCAGGAGAAAAATGAGTCTTTCTGCTCCCATAAAGATTTACAGCCTCGGAAACCCTGTACAGGGTCGCTATGAGTCGGAACCGACTCCACGGCACGTAACAACAACAACAACAATGTGATGGCTGGAACTGCAGTTGCCTTGATAGGGCCAGACTAAATGATTTTACGGGCCTCATACGGTCCACGGGTCAGACATTCCCCACTCCTGAAGGGTTTCAGAGGAATGTCTGGTGGGTTTGAACCAGTGACCTTGTGGTTAACAGTCCAGTTTTGAGGCTGTAAATTTTTATAGGAGCAGAAAGCCTCATCATTCTCCCAAGGAGGGGATGGCAGATTTGAACTGCTTACCTTGTGCATCAGCAGTCCAACACATAACCCACTATGCTAGCAGGGCTCCTTATAAGAACAAATAAGCCCACTAAAAACAGGATAATACAAATCCTTGAAAATACAAAATCATTTGGGTAAAAAAATTCTGGTACTTTTTTGGGATGTGAATACATTTTCAAATGACAATCATGTACTTTGTCAGGAGATTATATAATTGAACTTTATAATCCCTATTTTTAAACAAAACGTGCAAGCTACAAGTAAAACCTATGAGTTATTTACTGAAGAAAATTATTTTCAGTATATGTCAGAGAATCAAAACCATTTGGCTTAATCTGCTTTCTATAGTTTCAATATGCTGATATAATACTTGCATATACAATGATAATAGTGATTATTTTTGTTTATAATGAACCTAAAGTAGTACTTATCAAGTAGTTCACAGGAGGGCCACAGGTGTGTTTAAAAATCTAGATTCCTGGCCTCTAATACTAACGTAATAGGGATTGAATAAAAAAAATTGCATTTTATTAAGTACACTAAATTATTCTAATCCAGGTGACCTTTTAACAGACTTTTGAGCTAATTTAAGGCATTATGTTGTTGTTGTTATGTGCTGTGGAGTCGGTTCCGACTCATAGGGACCCTGTACAGGGTTTCCGAGGCTGTAATCTTTACGGGAGCAGAAAGCTTCATCTTTCTCCAGCGGAACTGCTGGTAGTTTCGAACTGCTGACCTTGCAGCTCGCAACCTGATTCGTAACCACTACGCTACCAGAGCTCCTTAAAGCATTATAGTAGGTAGGATAAACACTGGGCTGCAAACCACAAGGTCAGTAGTTCAAACTCAACAGCTGCTCTTCAGAAATCCTATACAGGGTCGCTTTGAGTCAGAACTGACTCCATGGCACTTAACAACAACAACAGTGACTGAAATGCCACAGTTCCTTTGAATCATTAAAGAACAATGGAATTATTTGCATTCTAATACATGGAATTATTTGCTTGGAAGTGAGTAATACCTGTATGAGTCAGGTGTAATAGCTCTCAGTATGATTTATAATGCAAAACAACTCACTGCTTGAGCATACTGGGTAACAGCTAACTTGTCCTTGAAAGTTAGAAACAGTATTCTAGATTGTTCCTGGGGAACAGAGGCAAGGAGATTTGCTATTGCTTGAAATCCACCTGCCAATGAACCAGACCAAATTTCAAAGCAGGTGTGTTCTTGTTTTCTCACCCTATCTTTCCCCATAGCTGAAGCCACTGCAGGTTCCCCTCTGCAGATTCCAGCTTAAACCAAACACCAAGACCAGTCAGAAACATTAGCAGTGGCAGCCAAAGCAGTGAGTTCTCCTGATTTCTTAAACATCTCCTTAAGGCTTTTGATGAACAAACAAATCTGTGTTGGATGAAGTACAGCCAGAATGCTCCTTAGAAGCCAGGATAGCCAGACTTTGTCTCTCATACTTCGGACACATTATCAGGAGGAACCAGTCCCTAAAGAAGGACCTCATGCTTGGTAAAGTGGAGGTTCAAAGAAAGAGAGGAAAACCCCCAATGAAATGGATTGGCAAAGTGACAGCAGCAATAGACTCAGGCTGTGTGCTACCATAAAGGTTTACAGTCTCAGAAACCCTAAGGAGTTCTGCTCTGCCCTAGAGGGTCACTGTGAGTCAGAATTGACGTGATAGCAGTGGGTTTGTTTAGGTGATTCCAAATACACACTAGGTTGAGTCACTGACTTTGAGACTAACTGGCTAGTATATGTCTAGCCCTACCCAGAGTCTCAGTGAAATCTGGAATTGATAGTGTTTGTCTCATACCTACAATGGAGTATTGGTGTGGCACTGTAGGATAAGCACTGGGTCGTGAAGTCAGTTTGAACCATGAGGTTGGTGGTCCAAACTCACCAGCCGCCCCTTGGAAAACCTATACAGGTTCGCTATGAGTTGGAACAGACTTGACAGCACTTAACAACAGTACCTACAAATGCCTGGAAAGTGTCATTTTTGGGGGTGCACTATGGACCTTTTGAGCCCTGGTGTCGCACTGTTGGATAAGCACTAGACTAGTAAATGTAAGGTCAGAAGTTCAAACCCACCAGCCGCCTTCGGAGACCCTAAACAGAGTCGCAGAGTCAGAACCAACTTGACGGCACACAACAACAACAGTTATGTAGAGGGGTATGGTGTTGGGCTGCTAACCAAAAGGTTGGCGGTTCAAACCCAGGAGCTGCTCCATGGAAGAAAGATGAGGCTGTCTGCTCCTGTAAAGATTCATGGTAAAGATTTAATAACTTATAAAATCCTAGAGCGGGTCGCTGGGAGTCAGAATTGAGTCGATGATGGTCTTGTTGTTAAGTGCCTTTGAGTCAGTTCCGATTCACTGACTTTGCAGTTCAAATGGCTTTGCAGTCTGGCACATTAATCCACAGCACCACACCAAGACTCCCAAAACTATGGTTTATTGTTGTTGTTGTAGATGCTTGCTATTTTAAGCCATTACATTTTAAGGTCATTAAAATTTTAAACCATTAAATAATATGCAGCAGTAGATACCTGGAGCCTATTCCAAGAGAAGGACTAATGAGAAAGGAATGAGTTTTGGAGTGTTCAAGGGACCAACATCAAACCAGTGTGGCTAACGCTTTAATAAAAGAGTAGGAAGTGAGTTGAGTGGGGGGTCGATTGTGTGGTGTCGGGTGGGCCATACAGAGAACAGCCACTGAAGGTTTTGAATAAATGAGTGATGTGATCTAAATTTTGAAAGTTCTTTCTGACTGCTGTGTGGTAAACGGACTGTCATGGGGCAAAAGCGGACAAAGAGCAATCAATTAGGAGACTGTTGCAATTGGTAATTTTTCCTAATTGGGAATTTGAACCAAGATGTAGAAATTTACCTTGCAACATTGTCATCAACAAACTGACTTTTGATCTAGTTCAAGTAGCTGGGCCTCTGCCTTGTTTTTGTAGTTTATCCTTTTGCATCTCGGTCCTAGCACTGTTGTCTTCATCTTGTTCCCCAAAGTCATTAGGAACAGAAGGACGGGGAATTCTTCCCTCATTTCTGCTGGTTTCTCATAGGTTAAAGAAGCTGCATTAGAGCAATGCTAAATGAGGGTAACAAGTATGTGTTGAGCATACTTAACTCAGTCCTCCCTCTCCCAGAATTAACATAATGTCTATAAAACACTCAGCACAGCACCTGGCATGTAATAAGAACTCAGTGAATATTAGGTAATACTGGACAAGCCCTCTCCTCATATACTTTCATAGTTTATTTTGAAAGGGGGTGGAAAGAGGTAGTACAAGACCAAGGAGTTCAAGAATCACTCATGAAGAGCATTAATTTCGCATTAGAACTTGAGTCCTGTTCATTGAGAACAGGGAGAATGACTTTTCTTTATTTTGTACCTCTGACACATAGCTTGGTGCCTAGCACGTATTCGATGCTCAATAAATTTATTGACTTAATGAATAATTCTAATGAACATACAGCAAATAATTGGCAATGACTAAGGAGAGTCCTGGTGTGGCGCTGTGAGCTAACATGTCAGACTGCAAAGTCGTTTGAACTGCAAGGTTGGTGGTTCAAGGTCACCAGTGGCTCCTTGGAAACCCTCTACAGGGTCGCTATGGGTCGGAATCGACTTGACAGCACTTAACAACAACAACGAGACTAAGGAGCTCTGGTAGCATAGTGGTTACAAATCAGGCTGCTTACTTCAAGGTTAGCAGTTCGAAACCACCAGCTGTTTCGCGGGAGAACGATGAAGCTTTCTGCTCCCGTAAATATTTACAGCCTCGGAATCCCTATGAATGGTTGCTGTAAGTTGGAACCGACACCACCACCACCACCACCAAGGAGATCCAAGGGCTTTATCTGACCTCCAGAGTCACTGTGTCCAGGCATTTCCAGAGTTGAGCTGGAGCCCAGCAGGGCAAAGCCAGCAATCTCCCCAAGGCATCAGCTCCATGCCTGGCACCCTCTCAGGCAGTGCTATTTTCCTGTAGGCTGAGAGGGCATTGAAATAAGTAGTGCTAATGGAGAAATGATGAAGATATGCCAGGCCTTCTGATTTTGCAACTTGGTGCCATTTCCAATGAACAGGGTGGTGGAGAGAGATAAGGCCAGGAATTGGAACTGCTATTGTGCTTCACTTTGCAAGCAACTAGAGGTTTTTCTGAGGAGTCCTTTGTAATACCAGGTGGCAATGATTACCATGAACTCAGATGGATGAATAATTAAGCTCTTCCTTTCTTATGGGTTCCTGTTTTACTTGAGCCTTCCTTCCATGCAACAATGCACACCATTTATATAAATTGAAGCATAAATGTGTGAGCAGAGAATGAGGAGGTGAGAGTCTCCAGCTCTGAGGTCTCAGTTCGGCTGAGTCATTCTTCCTGCTTTTGCCTCACGTTCTTTTTCCTGGGACCTGGAGCTGTCATATTATGCTCCTGGTTGCCTTTGTCTGGGTGACACGGTCAGCAGTGTCCACAGTGAGCAGAGACAAGGCAGGGCTGCCTTACAGCATAGCAGGCATAAAGAGTATACTTACTCTTTATAAGGAGTCCTGGTGTGGTGCTGTGAGCTAATGCATCAGACTGCAAAGGCATTTGAACTGCCAGGTCGGTGGTTCAAACTCACCAGCTGCTCCTTGGAAACCCTATACACAAGGTCGCTATGGGTCGGAATCAACTCGACAACACTTAACAACAACTACTCTTTATAAGGAGTCCTGATACGGCGCTGTAGAATAAACACTGGACTGCTAACCATAAGGTTGGTTGCTGTTCCTCAGAAACCTTAAACAAGGCCGCTGAGTCAGAACTGACTCTAAGGCTCTTAACAACTCTTTATAAGCATGTGCCCTGTTTCCTCATCTGCATTAACTCCTTAGTGTGGTGCCATAGGATAAGCACTCAACCTCACGGTTGGTTTGAACTGCAAGGTTTGCTGTTCAAACTCACCAGCTGCTCCTTGGAAACCCTCCCTGTAGAGGGTCTTTATGAGTTGGAATCATTTCGACAGCACTTAACAACAACAATAATGTGCCATGCATTCAACCAGGACATCCCATTATAATGAGGTAAAGGCAAAGTGATTTCCTAGGTTCAAGCCAACTTAACAGCCCAGCGCATTAACCCACAGCACCACACCATGACTTAGAACACATTTGTGGCTGATTAAGGTGACAGGATCTCTCAAGTGAGCACCTTGCACCCTTGATTTGGAGTGAGTTTCTCAGCCCCCAAACCACTCCACCAGCTCTTGACCTGAGCATGCTCCTGCTTTCCTCTCATTGATGCAGCATCTCTAGTCTGCAGGAAGCCGCTCAGACCACAGCAGCCTGGTCATTGCAGGATGACAACTCGGGCTCATTGTGAGACCTTTCCTTTTAAACACCTGCTGGATAGGAGTGTGAATGGGAAATCACACTTTAGAGTGGGCAGTGTCAGATTACCCAGTAAGCACAGTAAGCATGGGTTTACTTATGCTTATTTACGAATGTGTCTCAAGCAGTTTCATGTAGTGAACATGTTCTTCTTATGTGAAATTGTTGTTGTTGTTGTTAAGTGCCGTCGAGTCGGTTTCGACCCATAGCGACCCTGTACAGGGTTTCCGAGGGTGTAAATCTTTACGGGAGTATGTGAAATTGCACACTACCAATTTGTAAGTAAATGCCAATAAACCTGTGGTTTACCTTGCTTATGGAATCCTGGTGTGGCACTGTGGGTTAATGTGCTAGTCTGCAAAGTTAGTTTAAAACACAAGGTTGGTGGTTCAAGCTCACCAGTTGCTCCTCGGAAACCCTATACAGGGACACTATGGGTCGGAACCGACTTGATGGCACTTCACAACAACAACATGCATCAAGTACTCTTCCTTCCTTTTTCATGTCCAACTTTCACATTCATATGAGGTGCTTGAAAAGATCAGTGTGCTTTAGTCCTCAAAGTGACATCTTTGCTTTCTAACACTAAAAAGAGGTCTTTTGCAGCAGATTTGCCCAATGCAAAGCAACAGAACCAAGCAAAATTGAGACCGTTTTTACAGAGTCTGTTCTTCTATCACTGGACAAGGACAAAAACCAAATTCACTAGTGGAAACTTTGTAGCCTCCAAGGATAACCCAAGTTTGAGGTGGACATTTTTTTATCTTCCCCAAAGCCCCATATCCAGCAGCTCCCACACAGCCCACAGATGACTTCACAGGCTTTCTTGGTTAAGCCAGCTCGACTGAGTCTGAAAGCGCTAGAATTCCTCATTCATCTTTGTAATGACTATTTCTTCTGTAAGAACTAAGCTGCTTCATTACATGTTTTTAATAATCTTTCAATAGAAAAGTTTTAAAAATACAAAAAAAAAAAAAGCAAAAGGAAAAATATGTCTAAAATCTTGCCACCTGGAGACTATATAGGTTCATGTCTTTTCAGATGTTTTCTGGATGTTTGTTTTGAAGGTGGTGGGTAGGAGTAAGGAGTGAGGGTCAGAGTTAGGACTATGGCTAGGTCTAGACTGGATCTAGGACTTAGTTTATTGTTAGGGGCCATGCCTAGGACTAAGGTTAGTGTTAGGGGTAAGGGTTGGGCTAAGGCTAGGAGTAAGGCTTGGCCTAGTTTTTAAGGTTAGGTTCATTTTTATGTATTTTTCTTGAAGTCTACTTAATTTCTTCTTCATCTGGAATAGCTACATTATTCCTTCTTTTTACTTTATACTTTTTTGTTGTTGTAGCTGTGTATCTCTGGTTCTCTGTTTCCTGCTTTGTAGATCTGTTTTTCTTTGAAAACGTAGATATCTGGTTTGAATTCTGGGTGATAGTGTCATGTATGATAGTCTCAGATTGTTGTCTGCTATTATAGGTTCTCTGTTCAAAGAACTCCCTTCAGTATTTTTGATAAGGTCCTTCTAGTTTTTACAATGTTTTTTAGTTTCTGTTTATCTGAAAATAACCTAATTTCACCATCATAACTGATGGACAGTTTTGCTGGGTATATGATTCTTGGTGCAGTGGTAGTTCTGTATAGAATTATCACCCTCCAGGCAAGAAAACTGGGTTCAATTCCCAGCCAATGCACCAATGCATGGCTGCCAATTGTTCTTTAGTGGAGGTTTGAGTGTTTCTATGGAGTCCTGGTTTGGTACTGTAGGATAAGCACTGGACTGTTAACCTCAAGGTCAACAGTTCAAACGCATCAGCCACTCCTAGGAGAACCTATATAGGTTAACATTACTCACAGCACTCAAGTGCTGTCGAGTCAGTTCCAACTTATAAAGACTGTATGAGTATAGGGTTTCCGAAGAGCACCTGGTAGGTTTAAACCACCAACCTTTTGATTAGCAATCCAGTGCTTATCCTACAGCACCACAACAGGAATCCTCACAAAGCCTTGTTATTGTTGTTAAGTGTTGTCAAGTTGGTTCCAACTCATAGCAGCCTTGTATAGGATTTCTGAGGAGCAGCTGTTGGGTTTGAACCACCAACCTTGCAGTTAGCAGTCCAGTGCTTTAATTTACAGTGCCACAGATGTACAATAATATAAATAAATGCTTAAAATTATAGAAAAATATGTATTAAGTCTAAACTAAAATATAAAGAATAACTTTCCCACACACACACTTTTTATTGTGTATTGAGTGAAGGCTTACAGACAAGATCATTATTTTTATATTCCACAAATCATACATTTTGTTTTATCTCCATGCAACAACAGTTATTCCACTTCATCCCCATGGTTCCTATTTCCATTTTCTTTCCATTTCTTCTCAACTTTGTCCTTAGGTAAATGTTGCCCATTAGATTTTGAACAATTAATCAACCCATGGTTAGCATGCCTTACGAGTGTTGCTCCCATCTACTGTTGTTAGGTGTCATCGAGTTGGTAGCGACTCATAGTGACCCTATGCACAACAGAATGACACACTGTCCAATCCTGGGCCAACCTAACAATCGTTGCCACGTCTGAGCCCATTGCTGCTGCCACTCTGCCAATCCATCTCTTTGGGGGTCTTCTTCTTTTTTCCAACCCTTTACCTTACCAAACATGATATCCTTCTCCAGAGACAGGTCCCTCCTGACAATATGTCCAAAGTATGAGAGACTAAGTTTGGCCATCCTGGCCTCCAAGGAGCACTCTGGCTGCACTTCTT
>NW_006408582.1:9773735-9784039 GCF_000296735.1 Chrysochloris asiatica | reverse complement strand
AAAAAAAAACAATCTTTATGTGTTCCAAGCCCACCAAACTGTCTATCTTGAAAGATGCAGCTCTACCTAGACAGAGTGGAGAAATAGTCTTTTTTTTTTTTTTTCTAATTATCTTAGCTCACAATTCCAAACGTGTAAAATAAGGCTGTTTTGTTTTCTTCACAATAGTATTATTTATTATTTTAAGCGATCATAACCATAACAGCAGTGGAAAACAAAGCAAAACAAACTACATGATAATTGTGGTCAGGAAGGGTAGTCATATTTCCTGGCACTAGAAGGGGGTGAAGCCGAAGAGCCCTCACTGGGGATATTACTGGAGTGCCCAGTTCCATACTGGCAGCAGAATTCACCTGAAAGCTGTCCATAGGATTCCGGAGTGTTCACTCAAAGAAAGCTCAGCACCTAGAAATCTTTTTTACAGGAGAAGTGGATTTACACATTCTTGGGTTCTTAATTATTTTGATTTATATTTAAATTGGAAACACAATGGCTCCATATGATGAGCCAGGGGACTTCAAGCCACAAGGTTCTGAATTTGAGCCTGCCAGCTGCTTTGTGAGAGAAAGACAAAGCTTTCTGCTCCAGTGAAGATTTAAAGCCTTGGAAATCCTATAAGGTCACTGTGAATTGGAACCCACAATAGGCGCTCAGGTAGCGTAGTGGTTACGAATCGGGCTGCGAACCTTAAGGCCAGCAGTTCGAAACTACAGGCATTCTGCTCCCGTAAAGATTGACAGTCTCGGAAACCCTGTAAAGGGTCGCTATGGGTCGGATCCGACTCGATGGCACTTAACAGCAACAACAACCATCTTTAAATAGGCAGGATTAGCATTTCCTTTAAAAAAAAGATGTTGTTGTGAAGTGCCATGGAGTTGGTTCAGACTCCTAGCCACCCTATATAGGGTTTCTGAGGAGCAGCTGGTGAGTGTGAACCACCAACCTTGTGGTTCAAACTGACCTTGTGGTCGAGTACTTGCCTCACCAGGACTCCTTTCTAAAAGAATAAATGGGTAGAATATCTTGTGAGCTCTGCATATCAGAGAATGTCTTTGTGTTACTTCCTCACATGAAACACAGTTTCTATAAAATTACGTAAAATTCTAGGTCACACCTATAGGTATTGTGACCCTTTTTTTTTCTCAAACATTCAGTTTTTAAATGAGAATCCTCTGGCCAGTCTGGTTTTATTCCTATACAGGACACCCGTTTTTAAACCAGAATTAATGTCTATTTCTTTGTTATCATAATTTTGAAAAAAATTTCTCAGATGTGAGATTCCATTTTCAGCATCTTTAAACAACAACAACAAAAGGCTTTTCTATTTGAGTACTTGGTTGTTTTTTTCCAACTTAGTAAAGCTTTCCTCCATTTTATCTATGATGATTACTTCTGTTTCAGTTGTTCTAGTTCCTCAGGATCATCCATACTTCTATTTTAATCTTTCCTCATAGCTGCCTTTTCCTTAATGTGTTTCAAGAACTCCTCAGATTCATTTATCACATCCTGGATTCGATTGTTCACTGCACTGCCATTGTAAAGAGCTTCAACAAAAGATTTTCAGATAAGCATTTGGCCTCAAGTTCGGTTTGAACTGTAAAATCAGCGATTCAAACTCACCAGCATCTCCTCGGAAATCCTATGCAGGGCCACTATGAGTCAGCACCGACTCAACAGCACTAACAACAACCCCTCTGAATTAAGACATGGTGTGGCATTGTAGGATAAGTCTGCTAACTTCAAAGTCGTTGGTTCAAAGCTACCATCTGCTCCTCCGTAATCCTATACAGGTAACCTATAAGACCTGAATACCTTTGTTATCTTAAATTGTCATTGATTGCAATTAACAGAATACCCTGGCTTAGTTCAAGTTAGACAATAATGTGGCACTGTGGGATAAAGCACTGGACCCCAAGGTGGGTTTGAACCACAAGGTCAGTGGTTCAAACTCACTAGCCGCTCCTTGGAAACCCTATACAGAGTCGCTATGAGTCAGAATCAACTCGACAGTGCTTAAAAACAACATTTTTTCATTTAAACAAGGACTTTCCAGGTCATCTGCTGGATGCTAGGTGCATGACTACTAACCCAATCTCTGTTACCTAAACTATTATCCTCTACTCTGTCTTTGCCGGATTTCAATGGCATTATCTTTTACCTTCAGTTCCGCTATTGAAATAAGAAAGGGCTTCAAAAAGTTTCTGGAAAAAAATACATTTTTCCACAAACCTAGTTCCCTCATACACACAAAAAATGTAGTCCTGGGGACCTACCACCAGGGTGCTTGCTGTTTGTAACTTTGTCTGTGGTGTTTCGCTTGTGGGGACTGATTCTACCTTCCAGGAGAAAATGCAATTCTCCCCACTCTCAACTCATTCATCTTCTCTTTCCCTCCTACACAAACACACACACTTTTTCATCTCAGGGGAATTCAGTCATTGCATATATGTGTTATGAAATTTATTAACAGGAGGTGGAGATCCAGGGAGTGAAATAAATGGTGATTTGCTAAATCTGCTTCAGAAACAATCTTAGAAAGAACAATCTTCCCTTGAGTCAAGTCTCCAGTTTTTGACCTTGGGAAAGGACTTTGAAGTATTCCAAGGTGGCATCATGCTCAGCATAGGGGTTTCCTGGCTTGTACTTTCAATGTCATTCCACTGGTCTTGTTCTAGCTGCAGATGTTAGAGTAACTACTAGAGTTGGTTTATGATGATTAATACATTTTTATCTTTTTCTTTGTCTAAATAGAAACATATCACATTCTGAACTTGTACTATTCAGAAAATAAACTTTGCAAAACTAGTCACCCAAAATTCACTCTCCAAAGCTGAAATCCAGTATAAGGAATTTGCATACCTGAACCAGCGAGCACACTTAAGTATCCCCAGAGCTCAGGCTGTGGGTGGTACAGTGGTATCACTTTCACCCCCTCTCTCCTAGAATTAAGCTCTTTGTGGTTCCCAGGTTAGCTTCCCTGGAGCTCCAGAGGCTGCCAACAACCTGGGCCAAGTCTACAGAGAAGCTTTGATGCTCCTAACATACCGTTTCCTTACTAACTTACATTGTAATAATATTTATAGTCATGTAGAGGGAAAACAAAACTTGGAACTTGTATTTCTCACAGATCCATTAATGAGCCTGTTAACTGTTACATAATTGAGCCTTTCAAAATGCTTTAATTTAGTTTAAGGGGAAAAAATTACTACGTTTTTATATACGTGTTCAAGAGTACTTCACTTGATTTAATTTTCAGGAAAAAAAAAATAGTTAGGGTTTTGAATAGCCAAGGAAGTATTCTTTTTCCTACATAAAACAATAGACTAAGGCTCCAACTCTCTGAAAATGTGTTTTCAGCACATTTGTGGGAAATAGATTTTGATATCAAGAGATGACTGTATTTCACAAAGAAATTCAAACTGTGTCAAAGGTTCTTAGCCAAGTGACATTTTATCATCCCTTCTGAACCTGCTCCTCTCCTCCCTAGCCATTATGAGTGCATACCCCTCGATTTTTATCTCACTTATATCTTAACACTCGGAGGCTACATTACTGTCAACGTTGGGGTCTAATTACCGACCAGAACAGTCAGTTTTAATTCTGGTGGAGGAATCTAAAGGCCCAAAGTGAATCATAAATAATGATGGTCTTTGGGTTGCACAATGAAGAGCTGAAGCAACATACAGATTGGATTAGTGCCTGTAGGAAGGCAAAGACACCCCTTATACACTCACACACTCCCCCACAGCCACTTCCTCATCTCTCTCTATTTCTCTCTCTCTCACACACACACATTCTCACTCTCACACACACTTGCATCCATGCTTTGCATGGTACAAACAAACAGAGTAAGGAGCTAAAAGCATTCAAGGAAATCAGTCAACCCTCCAAATTTTCCAACCTTCCCAGATTCTGGCAGCTCGTGAAGGTTGCTATTGAAGGCATCGTGTGTCAGTGATAACTGCAATGAGCTCATTCTTTCTTAATCAAAGCAGAATTTTCTAGCATCATCACTGGCAGAAGCAGGCTTTCGAAACAGGAAGCAACATGAATGCAACATTAAATTTATTTTTTTAATAAAATATCCGGCTTAGGCCAAAACTGATTAACAGATTTTTATACCCCCTTAACCTTGAAAACCCTATACAGGGTCGCTATAGGTCGGAATCAACTCAAAGGCACTTCACAACAACAACACCTTCAAAAATCATATCTGCCATCTTAATTTAGAAAAATTAAGGATATAGTAAAGGGCATTTATTTATGTATAAAATATTTACATATGTAATATTTTGCTCAGGGATTGGCAAATTATATAACCTGTTGGCCAATTTCAGTTCACAGCCAGTTTTGGTTTTGCTTTTGCTTTTTTGCAGCCCAAGGAGCTCTGGTAGCGTAGTGGTTATGAATCAGGCTGCGAACTGCAAGGTCAGCAGTTCAAAACTACCAGCTGTTCCGCGGGAGAAAGATGAGGCGTTCTGCTCCCGTAAGGATTTGCAGCCTCAGAAACCCTGTACAGGGTCGCTATGAGTTGGAACCCATTCCATGCCACACAGCCACAGCCACCAAGCTGTGAAGCTTTTTATATTTTTAAACGGTTGGGGGTAGGAAGGGGAGAAATAAAAAGAAATCGAATATTTTGTGACATGTGGAAAATATATGATTCAGGGTCTTAAATAAGGTTTAAAAGGTTCCTGGGGGGTGCAGTTTGTACTCAGCTACTAACTAAAAGGTTCAGATTCAGTCAGTGGTACCACAGAAGAAAGTCCTGGTGATACGCTTCTGAAAAACTCAATGCACAGTTCTACTCTGATACACGTGGGGTTGCCTTGAGTCAGAATCAACTTGAGGGTAACAGGTTTCAATAAGACTTCATTGGAACAGTCATTCCCACACAATTACATGTTGTCTAGGAGTCCTGGTGGGACACTATAAGAAAAACACTTGATCGCAAGGTCGATGATTCAAACTCAACAGTCACTCCTTGGAAACCCTATACAGGGTTGCTATGCATTGGAACTGATTCCATGGTACTTAACAACAACAACAACAACATGGCTGTTTTTGCACTAAATGGTTAAATTGAAGAGTTCCAACAGAGAAGGTACTACTCACAAAGCCTAACATTTTCACTATCTCAGTCTTTACAGAAAAAAAATTGCCAACCCCTAGTGCTTGTCTGGAGTCCTGGTGTGGTGCTGTGGGTTAATGTGCCAGTTCAAAATGCAAAGCCATTTGAACTTCAAGGACAGAGGTTCAAGCTCACCAACTGCTCCTCGGAAACCCTATACAGAGTCGCTATGGGTTGAAATTGACTTGACGGCACTTAACAACAACAACAGTGCTTGTCTATTAAAATAAACTAAACAATAAAACATGATTTGTTTAATATTATGAAGATTGTGAAGGGAAATAACCACATACCACAGAGAATAATACTCTTAAAATAGGCATTCCAAGGAATGTAATCACCCTGCCTTTTGATTTCATTTACCTACAAATTATTTACCTCACTGCCTTGTTGTTGTTAAGTGCTGTGGAGTTCGTTCTGACTCATAGCAATCCTGTACAGGGTTTCCGAGGCTATAAATCTTTATGGGAACAGGGCACCTCCTCTTTCTCCCACGGAACAGCTGGTAGTTTCGGACTGCTGACCTTGAAAAAAATCACATAAATAATGTGCCCAATGCATTCAGAGGTGCCAAAAAAGTTTACTTCGATGTTTTCTATAACTGTTCTTACACTTTCCCTTGCAGTAGAGAAGTATGAGTGTAGGAGAGGAAGGGTTCACAAATTTGCCAATTAAATATATCTCAGTCTCTTCCAGGTTTGTTGTTGTTGTTAAGTGTCATCGAGTCAGGTCTAACTGATAGTGATAGGGTTTCCAAGGAGACGCTGGTGGGTTTGAGCCAATCTCCCACCTTGCAGTTCAAAGCGACATTGAGGTCCTGTGCTTATGTTATGGCACCACACTAAGACTCCCTCTTCCAGTTTACCACTGTCTTATTCAAGCTCTTTCTGGTAAAACTATCCTTTGAGATTTCTGCCCACTCACACTCCCATCTACCCTGATGCTTATGGAAAGAAAAGAGTTATCACAGAATAGGAGGTCTCAGATCCAAGTGCAGCCCCTTATATGAGCCTCGGGTACTCAATTGTCTCTTTGCCTGAGTTTCTCATCCCTCCTAGTCCTGGGCACCTTGCTCACCCCTGATGTTGGAAAAGCTCTGAATCTTATCTATAGCCTCCTCTGGCCTGGCTGTTTGCCCACTACAGGGTCACAGCTACCCGGGGTGGCCCCATAGCAGGTTTACTGGCTCTCAGCTCAACTGTCTTTGAAACCCACAGGAATGTCTGGGCCTTTCTATACCACCCAGGAGCCTAGGAATGCTAGCAGGATGGTGGATCTCTAGTCCTCTAAATCCTTCTTTCAGCCATTCTTACAGCCCTGGTGCTGGTTCTAGCAGTTCTCTGGGACTTGACATTTCCCCCAGTATGTACCTGGAAAAGCAAAGAATTAAGTTACTCTTTGGGGATTCGCCCAAACTGGATGTTTCTAACATGACTCTCTTCCAGAGACAAAAGCTAGAACTCAGATATCTGTCCTATCATCCCCTTCCTACCCGGTTAGCACTTCCCTGATGAAATAACCTGAATTCTATCTATTTAAGGCTTGTATGAATCGGGCTGCTAACCTCAGGGTCAGCAGTTCGAAACTACCAGCTGTTCCGTGGGAGAACGATGAGGCTTTCTGCTCCTATAAACATTTACAGCCTCGGAGACCCTGTGCAGAGTCGCTATGAGTCGGAACCGACTCCACGGCACTTAACAACAACAAAAACAAGGCTTGTACAATCCAAATGCCAGTCTTAACTCCCCATTTATAAAGGGAGCTTTCAAATTTCAGAAAATAAACATTTCCTCTCTCCAGAAAGCCTGACTTTCAGAACTATTATTTCAATATGAAATCAACAAAGTCCGCTTTGAAAATCAAAGTCCATCAATGGCTTTTTTATTTCAGGCACGACCCACCCTTACCTTCCCTGCAGTTTATGGTTTAGCCTTAATGGTGGGGGGTTGTGGGGGTACATGATTTATGGAGGAAGGAAAACCACGGCAGTTTAATATTTTCAAAGTATTATTCACACTAACCTTGCTAAGTCAAAATCGTTTATAACATTTTCTTTCTTTCTTTTTTTAAATTATGTCTCAACAGAATTCTTTGGACTCATTTCTCAAATCCAGTGTAAAATGGAAGATTTCATATTATCACTGTTGGTATAGTTTCTATAAAAGGATTACAGTTGATGAATGCAGTGGATCTCATGAATCTTTGCTCCCATGGGAGGCCCAAAGGATAATAGTGCCAGACACAAGCTTCATCTCAGACAATGGTTCCCAACCCTACCAGCACTTGTCAATTGCCTGTTGCTGTTAAGTGCTGTCTAGTCAGTTCTGACCTATAGCAATCCTGTATAGGGTTTCTGAGAAGCAGTTGGCAGGTTTGAACCACTGACCTTGTGGTTCAAACTGACTTTTTGTAGTCCAGTGCATTACCTGAAGATTCACATTGCTTGGGGGTGGTGGTGGTTATGTGCCGTAGAGTCGGTTCCGACTGATAGCGTCCCTGTATCGAGCTTCCAAGGCTGTAAATCTTTACGGAAGCCAAAAGCTTTTTCTTTCTCCCATGGAACAGCTGGTAGATTCGAACTTCTGACCATGAGATTACCAGCCCAACTCATAACCACCACGCTACCAGAGCTTTAAAAATGGTTATCTGTAGCAGGTGAAACAATCGTTACCTTGACAACTGCTACCAGAGTTCCTCTTAGCAAAAGGAACTTTCTGTTCAGGAAAATATCTTGAGGAACTGTAAGTTTAGAGGGGATAGGCTCTGATGACAGATGTTAGGAGACTAGAAAGTAACTGTTTGACTTAAGAAACAACTGGAATGGGACTGATGATGAGAAGAGCAGAAGTTAAGCGAGGAATGAAAGGAAAAAGAGTGATTAAACCACAGTAGAGAAGAATGGAGCCTGAGGGAAAGAAGACTGAGTAAGAATAATCCCAGTGTTAGGTAGGTCAAAGACTACACAATATTTCTAATATTCAAAACAAAGTTGGCTGTGTTCTAGGGTAGAACGCTATTTCCTCAGGCTCCGAGAAGAAAAGAAAACCATTTATACATACCCAGCCTTGCTTGGTGGCAGGGCGGAGTATCTGGAGGTCTGGTGGTAAAGAGCGTACTGCCTACCTCCACCCTCCCTGCCAGCCGGGCAGCCAGTGAGTACACAAGGCGCACACAGTGAAGCCCAGAGCAGCTGCGGTGGGGATCTATTGCCACCACAGACACGAGACCAAACATGTTTTTCCTCAGACAGATCATCTCAGAAAGGGGAGAGAGCTACCAGACATGCATACAGACAGGCATGCCCATCTCACCAGACTACAGATTCAGAATCTCTCAGGAGTTTAGGAGATTCTATAACTCTCCCTCCTCATCCCTGCCCCCAATGTGTCATGCTTTAGAATCACCACAATCCCCTCAAGCAGAAAAGATCCCTGGGTTACAGCTGTTCTTTCTAGAATTGTTTAACCCTATGGTGTGGCACTTCAGGATAATGCCCTGGACTGAGAGGTCAGTTTGAACCATTAGGTCCGCAGTTCAAACTCACCAGCCACTCCTCAGAAACCCTATACAGGGTCACTATGAGTCAGAACCGACTTGAAGGCACTTAACAACACAACATTTCAGCTTATGAGTTCCTATGTGCAACAAATGGTTAAGCCCTCACCTGCTAACCAAATGGTTGGTGTCTCAAATGCATACAGAGATACCTCAGAAGTCATGCCTGGGGATCTACTTCAAAAAGGTTACAGTTTTTAAAACCCTATGAAGCATGGTTCTACTCTGCACACATGCGGTTGAAATCTACTTGATGAAAACTAGCAACAACAATCTGAACTTAAATTCTTTGTTGTCACTACCTCCCAGGGTATAGAATCTCTCTCTCTCCCTCAACATAAGACTAATAACAGTTTTCCACATTTTCAAAATGGCAGCTCTTTTCCTCTCTAAAATGATGCATGAATTATTTGGGGGAAGGAGAGTCAGGTCTTTTGAAAGTACGCCACCTTTTCTCCATTGATCATTTTCACTATGTTTCATATGACAGCAATGATCAAGATCTGCTTAATACTTTTTGCTGTATCACTGATTTTCTTTAAAAGAGGTGCTTGAAAAGAAGTGAGCAAGCCAAATAATCTCTTTATATTTAGCTCTTTAGAACTTGCTCAAAGCCTACCAACACCAAAGCAGATGAGTCTCTTTTGACCGACTAAATTGAAAGATGGTTTCTAAAGGGTGGCAGGTTTCTGTCTTAGCTTCTTTGGAGTTTCTAAGTTTACATCTAAAGAACAAAATCCAGCTGGTTAGATGAACTATGTGCATGGCCGCAGCCACAACAAATGGGAACAGAAGCAGCAGCTCCAGCTTTGCTGATGAAACAGACCAAAACTAACAACAACCCAAACACATACACAAAATTGCACCCAAGTCATAGAGACCCTACAGGGCAGCATAGAACTGCCCACAGGGTTTCTACGACATCGAATCTTTACCGAAGCAGATTACCACATCTTTTACCGGAAGAGCAGCTGGTTGGTTCAAACTGCCACACTTTAGATTAGCCACTGAGCATTTCAACCACTGTGTCACCAGGGTCTCAGTGATAACTTAAGCAAGCGCTAAAGTCTGAGTGTTCTGATATATTATTCCATGCATATAACATTCTCAAAAATGACAAAATTATAGATAGGAAAAAAGATTACAGGCTGACAAAGGTTAAGGATGGTGGGGAAGTATGACTATAAACAAATAGCACAAGGAAGGTCTTTGTAGGGATGAAATAGTTCTTGATTAGGGTGGTGAATCAACACAGGAGATAAAATGGGACCAATGTAATGCACACAAGCACCAATGTCAGTGTTCGGCTTTTATATTTCACTGCACTGCACTTGTGCAATGTAAAAACAAGGACATTGATATGGGCCCTATAAAGAACAGATCTGATGCATTAGACACTAAAGACCAAAGACCTGAAGAGTGTGGGATGACATCAAAACTTTCCAACATGCAAAAAGAAAATTGTCATTAAAAAGACAAGAAGAGAGAACAAACAAGATGGCAGATCGGGTGGACGTATAGCAGAGAGCTCTGCCAACAACAACACAGAATACCTGAACAAGCAGGCTCAGGGGATGGTCCCAGAACTCTGAACCACATATAAAGGAATACTTAGAAG
>NW_006408582.1:9772536-9773635 GCF_000296735.1 Chrysochloris asiatica | reverse complement strand
TTTTTTTTTTTTGCAGTCTATGGTACTTTCAATATTCTCCTCCTACAACATAGCTCAAATGTATCAATTCTTCTGTGGTCTTCCTTATTCACTGTACAACTTTCAATTGCATATGAGGTTATTGAAAATACCATGGCTTGGATAAGGTGCACCTTAGTCCTCAAACTGACATGTTTGCTCTTTAACACTTTAAAGAGGTCTTGTGCAGCATTTGCCTAATGCAATACATCATTTGATTTCTTAACTGCTGTTTCCATGAGTGCTGATCCAAGCAAAATGAAGTCTTCATGCTTCAATCTTTTCTTCATTTATATGAATGTTGTTTATTTGTTTAGTGGTGAGAATTTTGTTTTCTTTACATTGAGATGCAATCCATACCAAAAGCTATGGTCTTTGCTCTTCATCAGTAAATGTTTTAAGTCCTCTTCACTGTCAGCAAGCAAGATTGTATCATCTGCATATCGTAGGTTGTTAACGAGTCTTCCTTTAATCCTGATATCAAGTTTTTCTTCATATAATTCAGCTACTTGAATTATTTGCTCAGCATACAGATTAAATAAGTATGGTAAAAGAATACCACCCTGGTGCACACCTTTCCTAATTTTAAACCATTCAGTGTTTCCTTGTTCTATTCAAACAACTGTCTCTTGGTCTATGTACAATTGCTCATGAGTACAATTAAGTGTCCTGGAATATTCATACTTTGCAATGTTGTCCGTAGTTTGTCATGATTCACACAATTGAAAGCCTTTGTTTCGTCAATAAAGCACTGGCAAACATCTTTCTGGTATTCTCTGCTTTCAGCCAAGATCTATCTGATGTCAGCAATTATATCCTTTGTTCCACATTCTCTTCTGGATCTGAGTTGAACCTCTGGAAATTATCTGTCAATGCATGGTTGCAGCCATTTTTGTATTTTTAGCAAAATTTTACTTGCATGGGATATCAATGATATTGTACGAAGGTGAGATTGATTATCTTTTGGTGGCAGGACTATAAGTAGTTTTTACTTGTCAAAACTTTCAAATCTTTCCCCTATGAACTTGGTTGAACCTCAGCATAGTGACCCTGCTTGGTCGCCTTAGAGCAGGTGGTGGGC
>NW_006408582.1:9770731-9771930 GCF_000296735.1 Chrysochloris asiatica | reverse complement strand
AAAAACCTTAAAAAAAAAAAAAGTTTCAAATCTTCCACAATTAGTATTAATTTAGTAAAAAGAAAAGCCCAAAAATATTTAAGAGATAGATATCTAAATTCACAAACATGTTTCACAACAGGGTTTTCTTCTCTTACTTTTCCTGCCTCCAAATTTCATATTTTCTCCTCTTCTCCCCTTTTTCTGGAAGCAGGTATCTGAGGGAGACTCTGGTGACCTCCAGCATACCTAGGGTTTGCAATAAGAGAAGGTAGTGAGAAGAGGTCAGTCATTATGAGTTGGTCAAATCTATCATCTTAGGAAAGCTTCACTCTAAAGAAGCTAAGGGTCTTGATGCACCTTCAATGACACACAGAACTTGATGAGCTCATGATACCTCCAATCGACTGTCAGGTTGGAGTAAGGATGCTGGGAGGAAGTGCAAGAATAAGGTCACTGGAATGAAAGAGCAAAGGTCAAAGGATCCAGGGAGAAACAGTATTTAGTAGCCTGGAAGATACAGACTTCTCAGGGACTTACAGATGACTGATGGAAAAAGTTGAGGCAGTTTGTGGCAAAATAATGACACAATCATGAAATATATAAAAAAAATACTCAATAAAAAGGGGACATGATGACCAGTAAGTATGATAACCAAAAGACAGTCTCACTGTCATCGAGTCAGTTCCGACTCATAGCAACCCTGCATGGCGTTTCTGAGGCGATAAAGCTTTACTCAAGCAGAAAGCCTCATCTTTCTCCTGCGGACCAGCTGGTAGTGTCAAACTGCTAACCATGAAGTTAGCAGCCCAACTAGTAACCACTACGCTACCAGAGCTCCTTATAGCAACCCTGTATAGGGTCTCTGAGGCTGTAAAGTTTTATGGGTCAGAAAACCTCATCTTTCTCCCGAAGAGTGGCTAGTGGTTTTAAACTGCCAACTTTGTGGACAGAAGTCCAGTGCTTATCCTACAATGCCACCAGGGCTCCTTAGATAGTATATTCATTTATCAACATGAAAATAAATTTAATTTAATAAATCAAAATAACTTAAAAATTCATTAACTTGAGAACAAACAAGATGACGGATGGGGTGGACATATAGCAGAGAGTTCCGCCAACAACAACACAGAATACCCGACCAAGCAGGCTCAGGGGATGGTCCCAGAACTCTGAACCACATATAAAGGAATACTTAGAAGGTTGGAAGGCTCACAGCT
>NW_006408582.1:9725194-9743881 GCF_000296735.1 Chrysochloris asiatica | reverse complement strand
GAGAAACAAAAGACCTATACAAAGAAAACTATAAAACACTACTACACAGAATCAAAAAAGAGCTGCAAAAATTGAGGAATATACTATGCTCGTCCACCACTCATCTGTCAGTTTGTCATACTGTGGTGGCTTCCATGTTTCTGTGATTCTGGAGGCTATACCACAGATGTTTTAAATACCAGCAAGATCACCCATGGTGGACAGGTTTCAGATGAGCTTCCAGACAAAGACAGACTCGGAAAAAGGAGAGATGGACTACTTCCGAATATTCAGTCACTGAAAACCTTATGAATAGTACTGGAACACTGTCAGCATCAGATTACTGAATATTGAAACATGATGAAGAAAGCCAGAATATTGTCATATATAGTGTAGGAAGACGAGCCCCTCGGGTTATAAGGCAGTCAAAATGTGACTAGGGGAGAGTTGCCTCCTCAAAGTAGAGTTGACAATGATGACTAAAGTAAAGCCCTCAGGACCTTCATTTGTTAATGGGGCACAACTCAAAATGAAGAGAAATGGCTGTGAACATCCATTAATGAGGTCATTAAGAAGACAAAAAAGAAGGAAAAACCCAAAATGGATGACAGAAGAGACTCTGAAACTTGCTCTCCAGCGTATAGATGCTAAAGCAAATGGAAGACATGAGGAGGTGCAAGAGCTGAGCAGAAAACATCATAGGTCAGCTCGAGAAGACAAAGTCAAATATTATAATGAAATGTGCAAATGTATAAAGACCTGCAGTTAGAAAACCCAAAGGGAATTCAGGTAAGATACATTCAAGGTCATATTTTGGCTTAATGCCATCAGACAAAACCATCAGCAAAGGCCAAGGGCAATTGCAGCTATGAAAGTTCAGACTGAAGAAAATTAAAACAAGACCACGAGAACCAAAATATGACCTTGAACATTTCCTGGCTGAATTTAGAGATCATCTCAAGAACAGATTTGATGCATTAGACACAAAAGACTGAAGACCAAGAGTTGTGGGATGGCATCAAGAACATACAGGAAGAAAAGCAAAAGGTTACTAGGAAGACAAGAAAGTAAGAAAAGTCCAAAATAGATGTCAGAAGAGATTCTGAAACTTGCTGTCCAGTGTAGAGATACTAAAGCAAATGGAAGAAATGAGAAGGTAAGAGAGCTGAAAAGAAAACTTCAAAAGGCAGTTCAAGAAAGTCAAGTATCATAATGATGTTTACCTAACCTGGAGTTAGAAAACCAAAAGGGAAGAACACACTCAGCATTTCTCTAACCAAGAGAAGTGAGTGAAGAGAATTGAAGAAAAAATTCAAGCCTCAACTTGCAATTTTGAAGGATTTGGCGCTGGAGGTTAATGCACTAGACTGAAAGTTGGTTTGAATCACAAGGTCAGTGGTTCAAACTCACCAAGGCTTGGATTCTTTCTTTAGTTCATTCAGCTTGAAAAATGCTAACTATGTTTTTCCTTTTGATTTTCTAACTACATTTTTGCACATTTCATTATAATATTTGACTTTGTCTTCTCAAGCTGCCCTTTGAAATTTTCTGTTCAGCCCTTTTACTTCCCCATTCTTCTAGTTGCTTTAGCTTCTCTACACTTGAGAGCAAATTTCAGAGTCTCTCTGACATCCACTTTGGTCTTCTTGTTTTTTGTCTGTCTTTTTAAGAACCTTTTGCTTTCTTCCTGAATGATGCTCTTGATGTCATCTCACAACTCTTCTGGACTTTGGTCATTAGAGTCTAATGCATTAAATCTGTTCTTTAGATGATCTCTAAATTCAGATGGAATGTACTCAAGGTCATATTTTGGCTCTCATGGACTTATCTTAATTTTCAGCTTCAACCTGAACTTGCATATGAGCAACTGATGGTCTGTTCCACAGTTAGCCAGACATGTTTTGACTTAAGATATTGTGCCTTTCCACAGATGTAGTAAGCTTGATTCTTGTGTAGTCCATCTGGTGAGGTCCAGGTCAGCTTTTTGCTATTGAAAAGGGGTATTTGTAATGAATAAGCTATTTATCTTGCTAAATTCTATCCTATGATCTTCACCAAGGCCATATTTTCCAAAGACTGAGTCTTCCTCTTTGCTTCCAACTTTCACATTTCAATCGCAAGTAATGAATGCGTCTTGATTGCATGTGTGATCAATTTCCAACTGAAGCAGTTGGTAGAATTCTTCACTTTCATCATCACTAGCTTTAGGTATTGGTGCATAAGTTTGAATAATAGTGGTATGACCTGGTGTTCCTGTGACTTATGGATATTACCCTATCACAGACAGCTTTGTACTTCAAGATAGATTTTTAAATGTTCTTTCTGATGATGAATGTGATGCCATTCCTCTTCAATTTGATGTTCCTGGCATAGTAAACCATATGATTGCCTGATTCAAAATGCCCAATACCAATGTTCTGCTGCTATTTACAAGGCTTTCAGCTCTGGTAGAGTAGTGGTTATGAGTTGGACTGATAATCTCAAGGCCAAAAGTTCCAAGCTATCAGCCGTTCCATGGGAGAAAGATGAGGCTTTCTGCTCCCATAAAGATTTACAACCTCGGAAACCCTATATAGGGTTGCTATGAGTGGGAACCAACTCCACGGCACACTACCAGTACCAACAACAACAACCATTCAGAAATAGTCAGCCTCTCCTTCCTAATCAGTTTCTGTCTGTAAGCTCTGCTGAAAAGTGTCCACCATGGGTGACTCTGTTGGTATTTAAAATACTGGTGGTATAACTTTCAGAACCATAGCAACACACCAACCATTACAGTAAGATAAACTGACAGACAAGTGATAGACCCTCACTAGAGGATTTATTAATATAATAATGCTTAAAATTACATTTAATTGAGGGTTGTACAGTGTTTGAAAGTATGTGATAGAAAGGATATGTGGACCCAGTCCTTCCATTTAACAATAGGTACGAGCCTCCCTGATGTCACAGTGCAGGACAATGGCCAACACGGAGCTCTAGTTGTGACCCTGTAAATTCTGGGGAGGTATATGCATTTCTACTCCATACACTCCTGTGCATTGCATCTATTTGTACAATTCAGAATCCCATGTCTCCCTATTCAGAAAATTATATTTTTGTATTTAGTGCATTTTTCCATAGAAATATACTGCATTCTATTTTATATTGTATGATTCTTTTTGGTTTTCAAACACACAATGTAGTGTAAAGTATAAATAAATAACTTCACTTAAAATGCAAAAAACAAAAAAAAGAAAGTATATGGTTAGATATATTGACTAGGCATCTCCACTTTTGCATCAATTTAGTCAGTCCCCAAGGCTATAACTTTCAGAGTGGTATCCTAGTCTTAGGACTGCCAGGGATGAGACAGAGGATGCTGCCTCCTCATCCAATGAGATCATTGTTTGAAGCATATCACTCAAATAGCATTACATGTGCTTGATTAAAAGTTTATGCAAGGTACTTATTGGAATATAGAAATGGATATTTCCATATAGAACTTCATCAAATTTCCAAAATAAAGTGATGTATCTGTGATGCCTTGTTAAAAAACATTTAGGTGTATGCTACAATGAAGACACTGCTTAGGCCTTGACGTTTCTCGGTCCCAATATCTTTTATGTTTTGTGACACAGAGCTCTGAGGTTTCAAATGGGTACTTGTTCAAGAACTTGAGTGATTGAGAGGGTGTGTGTGTGCATGCCCACATATACATGCATCCTTTCCATACGAAGTTGCTCTATGCTTCCTGTTCTGCTGAGCCTCCACAGATCGCCACTCGGTGTTTTTTTCCATTTATAATGTGCAGACTAACAACCAATTGGCTTAGACGCTAAGTATTAGGAGACTCTTGCTGAAGTGAAGACTTACTAGTCAGAATTGAACTAGCTTTCTTCACTTGCTATCTTCTGAACAGTACACTCTTGCTGCCTTGGACAATTTTGCAGAACTTATTTCCAGATTTAACTATCCCTACCCAGCGTAGTGGTTATGAATTGGCTGTGAACCGCAAGGTCAGCAGTTTGAAACTACCAGCTGCTCCACAGGAGAAAATGATGAGGCTTTCTGCTCCCGTAAAGATTTACAGCCTCGGAAACCCTGTTCAGGGTTGCTATGGGTCAGAACCGACTCAACGGCACATAACAACAACAACAACCCAGGCTCCTGGACTCCTTGTGTGGCACTGTAGGATCAGCACTGGACCATGAAACACAAGGGCAGCAGTTCAAACCCACCAGCTGCACCTGGAAAGCCCTATAGAGAGTCATTATGAGTCAGAATTGACTGCACAGCTGTTCACAATAACAGCAACCCATGCTCTTAGGGGGCAATTCTACTTCAATATGAGTTGGAACCCATCTAATGGCAGTTGGTTTGGTTTTGGGTTTACCTATACCTTTACTCACCTGTTCTTCACTTAAATCTCCATTCTTGAATCAGTTGGCCACTTCCCTCCAGATATTCAGTGGTCGAGAGTTTTCCTAAGAAAACAGCCTTTACACTGTAGTGCCCCTGTTAGACTTCAAGCTCCTTGAGGCCAGGGATCTTATTTATCTGTGTGGTATCAGCTCCAAGTTTAGAAATGTTGGCATAGCGAGGACCCATTAAGACTATAATACTCAGATGTCACACAATGTCCTTCTCAGTGAAACAAGCAGGTAATCCCCAATGTCGCACACATATATACACGCTATAATTTTATATTGATTTTCACAACCAACCCTGAGCCTGTTGAAAATTTTGTGATACGATACATTATCAAGTAAGACTTAGAGTGAGGTTAATGTAAGGAAATGTGAATAATGAAGGGGTGGTTGGAAAAAATAACTATAATACTTCCTTTTTATTTAGAAGAAATCTGATACTGAATGTTCTCAACCAGATGTAGGCCAGTCTGAAGAAAACATATGAACTAAATACAGTGTGACTCCTAATTCCCATTTATGAGATGCCTAGGACTTTTACTGGAATCATTTTATTGGCTGCTGAAAATATCACTTCAATTTTAGCTTAATTCTTATAAATGGTCTGATTTTAATTTGTTCAGGATGCCTCTGCCCATCACTAAAGCTAGGAATAGCAGTTATAGCAATGGCTAACATTTAGAGCAGGTATGCAAATCCCTACCACACTGCACTGGCCAGACCACAGCAGAACAAGCAGGTCATGTCCAAGGAGACACAGATGTGGATATGAAGATGGCTATGCAAAGTTCTAAAGACAGGCAGTATCTGAAATGAGCCAAATTCACCAATCACTCCTCGGAAACCCTATAGCAGATCGCTATGAGTCAGAACCGACTGGACATCACTCAACAGCAACAGTAGGAGATAAGGAGTCTTGGTGTGGCACTGTAGGATAAAGCACTGTACCACAACGTCGGTTTGAACTGAAAACTTGGTGGTTCAAACTCACCAGCTGCTCCTCAGAAACCCTATGGTGGTGGTAGTATGCCATAGAGTCAAGTCTGAGGCCAGAAATCTTTACAGAAGCAGAACGCCTCATCTTTCTCCTGCAGAAAGGCTGGTAGTTTCAAACTGCTGACCTTTAGGTTAGCAGCCCTACTCATAACCACTACATGACCAGAGCTCCTTCAAAAGCCCTAAACAGGGTCACTATGAGTCAGAACTGACTAAGCAGCACTTAACAACAACACCAGGAAATAAATCATTGATACTCTGCTCTATTAGACTATTATGCATTTTTTATAAAATAAATATTTTGTAACGCCCCCTTTACTAACCTAAAATGAAATGGATAGCTCATTTAAGCTACCTACACATTATTTTTCAACAATGCGCATTTTCCCCCTAACTCAGGAATAAAAATACATGTAAAAAATACTAAAAATATCATTGTTCAGGTGGTGGTGAGCTTATTAAATTGAAATGAACAATAATGTGTGAATGTTCAGGCAGTTATGTTGGGGGTGGTAGTTACTGTGCCGTGGAGTCGGTTCTGCCTCATAGTGACCTTGCATAGGGTTTCCAAGGCTATAAATGTTGACAGGAGTAGAGAGCCTTATCTTTCTGTCACAGAACAGCTGGTAGTTTTGAACTGCTGACCTTGAGGTTAGCAGCCCGACTCATAACCACTACGCTACCAGAGCTCCTACAATTACACTAGAAAACATATTGAAGTGCCAAATACTTACAGCCATTTTGCATGAGATAGTCATAACTGCAGACTGAAATATGTAAATTTTATTTAGGATTCAAGTATGACAAATGGTGATAGTTGTTTTCCAATATGATGAACAACTCTTGGTAAAGTTTTTGATGAAACAAAATACAATCATTGTTCTACTTGCATGATAGTTTCATTCAAGAAAGTATCTTTAAATTAAAACCATGCCAAAAAATAAAGGTTTTTGAACATAAAACGAGTTAGGTCTTAACTCCAACAACCAATAGTAAAGGAATCTTTCATCTATATAAAGGTCCAGCAAGACATTTGAAAATCATGCAGACAATTCTTTGCTGTACAGGATTTTCCCAAATGTTACCGGAGGTCTGGCATCTCTCGCCAACCCCACTAAATTCAAGTAGAACAAGTAGATCTCTTTTTTATTGTGATAAATTGAGAACAAGTAGATCTTTTTTTATTGTGATAAATTGTCCCACAAAGTTCCAGTAAGCATCAAGTTGATTGCAACTGATGATGAACTCTGTGTGTCCGAATAGAACTATGCTCCATATGGTTTTCAATGGCCAGATCTTTCTTTCAGTGGAAGTATCTTTCGGTTAGCAGCCAAGAACTTAACCGTTTGTGTCACCCAGGGACTCCTAATTGTCCTCTGTTGCTGTTGTTGTGTTGTGAAGTGCCGTCGAGTCGGTTCCGACCCATAGTGACCCTGTATAGGGTTTCCGAGGAGCAGCTGGTGAGCTTGAACTGCCGACCTTGCAGTTCAAATGGCTTTGCAGTCTGGCGCATTAACCCACAGCGCCACAAAATTGTTCTCTGCAAGGGTAGTATCACCACTCCTGAGAACTACTGAAATACAGGAAGTTAACGCCAGACGGGTTGTCAGAGTTCAGGCCAACCAAGTGCTTGCAGTCTCTGCGGGGAAACTAGCAAGCTCAGCAAGGAAATGAAGCAGAAATCCAGCTGTTTGATGAATAAACACTGGAGATGGAGAGCAAGGGAAAGAGACATACAAGAATTCTAACTTGACAGCTATCTCCAGTTTAGATCCTTGGCTCACTGGATCCTGGTTTCTTGAGCTGCAAGACTTTTTCCAGTCCCTTCCCGGATGGTGGCTTCATACACTTTCAGGTCGCTCCAGTTGGCTCCACGTTAGGAGCCACCTAGAGAAGATGCAGCCTCAGCAGCTCCTGAAAATGACGATGGCAATAACATTTAAATTTTTACTGAATGATTCCCAAGTTTGTTCTCTCTTTCTTCCTCATTTTATTTTCACAAAAAACTATTGCAGGTAAGGAGAAAAAAAAAAAAGTTTGCCCTTGCAAGTTCTACAATAAATTAAAAATCACTGACACTGTCAGAGGGATTCTTAACCAATAGATCCAATCTCTTGCTCGCTCTGAAATGTCCCTTGGCCGAACTCCAAGGTGCGGCCCACAGCACTCGTTCGTTCTCCTCTCCCCGGCTCCGCCTTTACAGGGACTTCCACCAGCCTGCCGGGAAGGAAGCGAGTTCAGCAGCGCAGAGGGTTGGGCCACTTCCCTGCCAGCCCTGGGACGTGACTCTGTATCTTCCCCCACCACAAGGATCTAACTGGCAGAGATGGAATCCGCCCACCCGGAAGATGTGCTTGCTCTGTGCTCTCTCGAGTAGTCACAAGATGTTTCAAGATCCCAGCTCCCTGTGATCTCAGACTGATTCGCATGCTTGCTTGAGAAGCGACCCCCTACCGCTACTTCTGAAATTCGCCTCTTTTTGCTTCTTGTGGCTCTTTCATGATTTTACCTGGTTTGGCTTAAGGTGCGGAACCCACTGCTACGGAGTTAATTGCGACTCAGGGACCCTATAATGCCGAGTGGAACTGCCCCATAGGGTTTCTAAAGCTGTACAACTTTACAGAAGCAGACTGCCTGCCACACCTTTTTCTCATTGAGCGGCTGGTGGGTTTGAAAGCCCCCTTTTCAGTGAGCAGTCAAGCGCTTACCCACTGCATCACTAGAACTCCTGAGGTGAGGCGGCAGGGCTGAATACTCCTGTTACTATCCCCCACCGCTCTACAGGGGGATCTGGAAAGCCCACCAGGCATCCAGCTGCTGTCCACAGTCGTTTTCGTTCTGTGTTTAAGTCTTTGAAAGCAGGGGCCAAGCCATCTCTGTGGTTCTGGCTTTAGCTCCGTTTCCACCGTAAGAAGTCTGATGATTAGTACAGAGCAATAATCCTTGGAGTAGCTGCCATTTCTATTACACTTTCCTCACCACAACCTTGTCAGGCAGCTGTTATTGTTTTCCAGTCTACAGAGGGAAGCCCAAGTCACACGTCTGAAAGGTAGCAGAATTGGGCCTTGGACCAAGGTCCTCTGACTCTAATCATAAATAAAGTGATGTGCTTGTTGGTAAGTACTGTGAGTGAGTGTCTTGAAAAATTATACTAGTTGAGAGCATAGTGTCTGTTGTTGTTGTTAAGTGCCGTTGAGTTGGTTCCAACCCATAGCGACCCTGTATAGGGTTTCGGAGGAGCAGCTGGTGAGCTTGAACCACCAATCTTGCGGTTCAAATGGCTTTGCAGTCTGGCGCATTAACCCACAGCACCACACCAGGACTCCAGTGGAGTAAACAAATGTACCCCAAAAAATTAAAAATTAAATTCCAGTTCATGCTAACTCCAGGTGTTAAAGAGTAGAACTCCACCCTGGGGTGGGGGGAGGGTTGGCTATAATCTTACAGAAATAAACCACCAAGTCTTTCTTCAGTTGTACCACTGGGTGGGTTCAGACCTCAAACTTTTAGTTTAGTTGTTATTGTTAAGTGCTGTCAAGTTCTGACTCATAGTGATGCTGTATAGGGATTCTGAAGAGTGACTGATGGATTTGAATTGCTGGCCTTGAGGTTAGCAGTCCGGTACTTATCCTAGAGCAGTCCTTTGAGATGTGTTGTTGCTGTTGTTAAATGCCATTGAGTTGGTTCCAAATCATACAACCCTGTATAGGGCTTCCAAGGAATGGCAAGTGAGCTTGAACCTCCAACCTTGCAGTTCAAACTGACATTGCAGGCCAGTGCATTAACCCACAGTGCCACACCAGCACTCGGTTGACTCCAGTGTAAATTGTTTGTGCCATCCAGGGATCTGAGTGTGAATAATGCATTTCAAAAGTTCAAATCCACTTAGAATCTGAGAATGTGACCTTATTTAGAAATAAGTCCTTGCAGATGTAATTAAGTAAAGATGAGGTTATGTTGGATTAGAACAGGCCCTAGGTTACACAGAGACAGAGAGAAGATGGTGATGTAAAGATGGAAGTAGAGATCAGAGTGATGACATTATGAGCCAAGGAACGACAATGATTGCCAGCAACCACCAGAAGCTAGGAGAAAGGCCAGGGAACGGTTTCTTCTTCAGAGCATCTAGAAGGAACCAGGCCTCCTAACACCCTGATTTCAGACTGCTAGCCTCCTGAACTGTGAAAGAATAAATCTGTTTTCTTCAATCTCCCAATCTGTGGCAATTTGTTACAACAGCCCTAGGAAACGAGTGCAGTGCCCAAATAACAAGATTTTGTACTTTCCTTCAAGAAATTTAAGTAACTTCATACCCATGAACAAGTTTAAAGCCACAGGACTTCAGTTAGACTCACAGAGCAGGTGTTTTATTTCCTGTTCCACTGAAGAAGTGACTGAGAGTGGCATTGCTAATCTCAGAGCCCTATCTTCCTACTTCGAAAGGTGAGGTAGATAAAGATCCCAGCTAGTGATGGTGCAGATCCCTCCGTGCCTCAAATGTTGCATTTGGAGCCAATGAACAATTAGAAAAGGTACACAATACAAACGCAGGTACACAGATTTAAAAAGGGAGGACAAGAAGGGTAAGCCAAAATACAAAGCCAAGCATGTAAAAATTCAGTGGGGAATCAAAACAACTCTATACAGAGAGATTCTTTCCCCTCCAAGAATCCTATGTGGTCAGAGACCGCAAATTTTGGAGTTGAACATCAAGTGGGTAATGCTCTATGCTTGGCAGCTGGCCTTCACAGTTCTCAAAACCCAGTCCAGTTTGATGCTCCACCCTACAGCCCATTGTCATGGTATGTGAAGTTGGAGGGGCACAACCACCAGCCACATCACAAAGGAGGGCAACACATGTTGGTGGTATTGTTGTTAAGTGCTAACGAGTCTGTTCTAACTCATAGCAACCCAGTATAGGGTTTCCAAGGAGTAGGTGGTGGGTTTGAACTGCTGAACTTATAGTTAACAGTCCAATGCTAATCCTGCAGTGCTACACCAGGTCTCCAGAGAAATGTATAGAGCTAGGTAGAAAGCCACTTTAGAATCTCTACCAAAATTCAAAGGGCATCTTAAAGGCCAGGCAAATAGGAAAACCCAGATGGGAGTGCAAACTAAAGAGAAAGCCAATTCCTAGAGCCCTGGTCTGGTGCTGTAGACAAGCACTGGACTGGTAACCACAAGGTCAGTAGTTTAAACCCAGTAGACACTTTTGCAAACCCTATACAAGGTTGTATGATTCAGTTCAAATTGATCTTGAAGTCTTGCACCACACCAGACTCCAGTATAAGTTTAGGAAACTTGGAAATTGTAAAAAATGAAATGGAACACATGAAGATCAATATCCTATGCATTATGAGCTGAAAGGGACTGATGTTAACCTTTTGAATCAGACAAGCATATGGTTTGCTATGCCAGGAACAATGTATTAAAGAGGAATGGCATCACATTAATTGTCATTAAGGACATTTCAAGATCTATCTTGAAGTACAATGTTGTCTGTGGTAGGATAATATCCACACTCCTACAAGGGAAATCAACTAATACTATTATTACTGAAAATTAGATGCCAACCACTAAAGCCAGTGATGATGAAATTGAAGAATTCTACCAATTTCTTCAATCTGAAATTGAACAAACAAGCAATCAAGATGCATTGATAATTACTGGTGATTGGAAAGCAAAGGTTGGAAACAGAAAGGAAGGCTCGGTAGTTGGAAAATATGGCCTTGGTGTTATAAATGATGATAAAATTTTGCAAGACCAATGACTTATTCATTGCAAATACCTTTTTTAAACAACAAAAAGGTGACTATACATAGGACCTCACCTGATGAAATATATAGGAATCAAATGGACTACATCTGTGGAAAGAGACAGTGGAAAACCACAATGTCATCAGACAAAACATGGCCAAAGGAAGACTGTGGAACAGACCATCAATTGTTCATTTGCAACTTCAGGCTGAAGCTGAAGAAAATTAAAACAAGTCTATGAGAGTCAAAATATGACCTTGAATATATCACACCTGAATTTAGAGACCATCTCAAGAACAGATTTGATTCATTAGACACAAATGACCGAAGACCAGAGAGTTGTGAGACGACATCAAGAACATCATACAGTAAGAAAGCAAAAGGTCATTAAAAATGACAGGAGAGAAATGAAAGACCAAAATGGATGTCAGAAGAGACTATAAAACCTGCTCTTGAGGAGAGAGAAGTTAAAGTTAATGAAATAAATGAGGAAGTAAAAGAGATGAGCAGAGAATTTCAAAGGGCAACTCGAGAAGACAAAATCAAGTATTATAATGAAATGTGCAAAGACCTGGAGTTAGAAAACCTAAAGGGAAGAGCACACCCAGCATGTCTCAAGGTTAAAGAACTGAAGAAAATTACAAGCTTCGACTTGGAATGTTGGAGTTATCCATGGGCAAAGTATTGAATGATGCAGAAAGCATCAAAAGAAGATGGAAGGAATACACAAAACTAAAAAGAAAACACTGTACTAAAAAGAAATGGTTGATGTTCAAGCATTTAAAAAGGTAGCATTTGATCAAGAACCAATGGTACTAAAGGATGAAACCCAAGCTGCACTGAAAACATTGACAAAACAAGGCTCCAAGAATTAACAGAATACAAATAGAAATCTTTCAACAAACTGATGCAGCTCTGGAGACACTCATTCATGTATACCAAGAAATTTGGAAGGCAGGAACCTGGCCAACCAATCAAAAAAGATCCATAGTGTGCCCATTTCAAAGAATGGTGACCCCAGCTAGCTATTGAAGATGCCCTAGGAACAAATGACCATATTGGCACATGTCCAGAAACAAGATAGAATGACTGAGACAGAGGAGCAGGACATAGATCTAGACATCACATTGGAAGGAGGGCAGGCTTTGGAAATGCCCGAGAAGGAATTCAGGAGAATGATAATGAGATGCATTCAAATGCTCCAGAGAGAGGTTGAAAAATAAGGAAGAAGTCAGGAAAGCACTACAGGAACAATCAAATAAAATAGATACACCATTGGAAACAATTCAAAACCTACAGAAAGAGGTCCAAATACTTAAAAATAAAATATCAGAAATGGGCAATACACTGAAATGGCAAAGGAGTAGAATTGAATAAATAAAAGCCAGAATTAGTAAACTAAAGACAAATCTCTCAGTACTGTTAAGATAGAAGAGCAAGCAGAAAAAAAGGAAATGAAAAATCTGAAGAAAGTCTAAGATTCATGTTGGACAATATGAAGAGGAATAACTTAAGAATTATTGACATTCTGGAACAAGAAGAATCACCCAAGTCCACAGAGGAGATAGTTGAAGAGCTTCTGGAAGAAAATTTCCCTAGCATCCTGAAATACGAAAAGATAAGCATTCAAGAAGCTCAATGAACCCCAGGAAGGATAGACCCCAAAAGAAAATCACCAAGACATATAATAATCAAATTCTCTAAAATCAAAGATGAGGACAGAATCCTGAAAGCAGCTAGGGAAAAGAGAAGGGTAGCATATAAAGGCAAGCAAATCAGATTAAGCTGTAATCTCTCAGCAGAAACCATGCAGGCAAGAAGGCAATGGGGAGACATATATAAAACACTGAAAGAAAAAAAAAAAAACTGTCAACCAAGAATCCTCTACCCAGCAAAGCTGTCAATCAAATATGACAGTGTAATAAAATATTTCCAGATAAACAGAAGCTAAAAGATTTTACCAAAGCCAACCCAACACTTCAAAACACCCTAAAGGGAGTTCTGTGGGCTGACAACCAATAAGAACAGACAACAACCAGAGATTGACATATGTGGCAGCACCACCCAGAACTCAATCAACAAATGGAAGAGTCCATAACAGAACAAAACTATAAGAATGAATTTAGAGGATCTGGGAGGTCAGTCTATGATCAACACAATCACAATGTAAAAACATAGGAACAGATGTCCAGGTGGTGAGATGGTCAGGTAGATTACAGGATAAAATAGACTGTCTCAAATGGAGGAGAAAGTATATAGAATATAAGGTAACCTCAAAGAAAACTAATACTTCACAACACACCAAGAAAATGAAAATCCAAGAAGAACATGGGAACATTAAAATTATGAAGAAACTGACAAGAAAGAACACAAAAAAACATGAACTCAGCACAGAAAGGCATACAGAACAAAGAAACCAGCAGCATCGCCAAAAAAAAAATAACAATGAACAAAAAGACAGCAATTAATTCATACCTATTGATAATTACACTGAATGTCAATATATTAAATGCACCAGTTAAGAGACGGAGAGTGGCAGAATGGATATGAAAACAAGGTCCTTCAATATGCTATCTGCAAGAGACACACCTTACACACAAAGACAAAAACAGACTAAAAGTTAAAGGATGGAAAAAAAATATACCAAGCTAATTGCAATAAAAAATGAGCAGGAGTGGCAATACTTATCTCTGATAAAATAAACTTGAAAGCAAAAACCAGCATAATAGTTAAAGATTGACATTATCTCATGATTAAAGGCTCAGTTGAAGAAGATGACATAACCATAATAAATATCTATGCTCCCAATGAAAGAGTTCCAAAATATATAAAACAAACTCTAATAGATTTGAAAGCTGGACAGTGAATAAGGAAGATCATAGAAGAATTGATGCCTTTGAGTTGTGGTGTTGGAGGAGAATACTGAAAGTGCCATGGACTGCCAAAAGAACCAATAGATCTGTTTTGGAAGAAGTGCAGCCAGAGTGCTCCTTGGAGGCCAGGATGGCTAAGCTTCGTCTCTCCTACTTTGGACATATTGTCCGGAGGAAACAATCGGTAGAGAAGGATGTCATGCTGGGTAGGGTGGAGGGTCAGAGAAAAAGAGGAAGACCCCCAAAGAGATGGATCAGCCAGGTGGCATCATTGATGGACTCAAGTATGGCAGCGGTAGTGAGGTTGGCCCAGGATCGGACATTGTTTCATTCTGCTGTGCATGGGGTCGTTATGAGTCGGTTCTAACTCGATGACACCTGACAACAACAACAATAGATTTGAAAAAAGAAACAGACAAATCTACAATAAAAGTGGGAGACTTTAATATATCACTTTCAAAAAAGGATAGAACAACCAGAAAGAAACTCAACAAAGACTCATAAGAACTAAAAAATACAATCAACCAACTTGATCTCATAGATGTATACAAAGCATTCAACCCAACAACAGTACAATACACATTCTTTTCCAGTGCACATGAAACATTTCAAGAATAAACCATGTGTTAGGTCACAAAACAAGCCTCCAAAAATTTACAAACATCAAAATACTACAAAGCATCTTCTCGGAACACAATGTTATAAAATTAGAAGTCCGCAATAGGAAGACCAAGGAAATAAAGTCAAATACATGGAAACTGAATAACACCCTGCTGAAAAGCAACTGGGAAGTAGAAGAAATAAAACATGAATTCATAAAGTTCTTAGAAACAAATGACAACAAAAACACAATATACCAAAATCTTTGGGACACTGCAAAAGCAGTGCTGAGAAGACAATTTATTGCAATAAATGCTCTCATCCTAAAAGAAGAAAGAACCAAAATCAACACATTAACACAACATCTCCAACAACTAGAAACAGTCCAGCAAAGTAAAGCTACAGTCAACAGAAGAAAGGAAAAAATAAAGATTAAAGCAGCCATAAAAGGAGCTCTGGTAGCATAGGGGTTACTAATTATCCTCAGGGTCAACAGTACAAAACTACCAGCTATTCTGGGGAAGAAATATGAGGCTTTCTGCTCCTGTAAAGATTTACAGCCTCAGAAACCCTGTACAGGGTCACTATGAGTCAGAACTGACACCACAGTACATAACAACAACAACAACAGCAACAACAAAGCAGCAATAAACAAGATTAAAAAAACACAAAAACTATTGAAAGAATCAACAGAACAGGAAGCTGGTTCTTTGAAAGAATTAATAAAATCGACGAAATGTTGGCAAACCTAACAAAAGAAAAGAGGGAGGGACTTCCTGTTCACCTGCAGGTGAAGCAGAGTCAGGTAGGACAGGCTCCTTTCTGGAGGTGTGAAAAACCAGAGAAGCAGATCACAGAGCAGCTCCAGAGATCTGGATCTAGTGTAAAATGCAGGGCATCAGTTTCCTGCACCCACGGGTGGAAAAATCACTGTAGAAAGGGAAATACTGCTATTTCAGAATTGATCAGGACGCAGGACCCTCCCTGCAGCCACTCCAACAGGGCTGAGGTCAGAGGGCGGGGCCACAGTCAGACTGACACAATGATATGGCACTAAAAACCATGCAGCAACATTTGAAAAAAGAGGTGTGGGAGATTCTACACATTTTTTCCTCCTCTCCCATGTCACATGCTCTCTGCCCAGCCCAGACACCTTCAGGCAGGTGGGAGCACACACCCAAAAGGGTCCAGCATTAAGCCCACAGTTTTCCCATGGTTCAGAGAGGAGGAGTCCCATTGGTCTTATGGGCTGATTCTTTGGTGGCTGCTTATGACATCTGACTCTGGGACCCAGCACTAAAGTTGACCTGGACAGGATCCTTTATTCTTGTCTACACAGCAAGAAAAAGCAGGTCTGGCCATCCAGATAAGTGGTATGAACATTGTAAAACCCCAACATAAAAGGCAAGAGCCAACACCAACTACCACACACAAGGACACAGCTATTTCAAAAATTACACTGTGCACACACCGATACCTAATTGACCTTCAGAGATAAAAATAGTGGACAATCTTTCTCCCATAAATTTCCCAATATCTATCTGCAACCTCCGTGGTGGTGACTAGAAGAGGGGCCTGAGTGAATAGACATCCCCACCCACTGCTGGAGGTTTCTACTGTGCATGTGCACTGACCTGTGCAGCAAAGGCTACTGGTCAGTCGGTTATGGTTTTATTTTTGTTTTTGAGTGGTGGTATTAGGCTCTGTTTTTATATTGTTTCTGTTTTGGATCCTTTTGATATCAGTTTTTTCCTGGGGGTGGGTGCTTTCTCTCCCTATGTGACCCAAGAAGAGACAGCAATTGTGGCCATATAGCCAAGCTACAAGCATACCCCGTAATATCCAATCATCAGGACAGGAACCAATACCAGCTGCTAGACATTACATGTGAAAAGAGAAGCCTATCTCCAGATCACATCCACTAGGAGACACTCAGTAAGAATAACAACGCAGCAACTTACATTCATTTATAATCATTGAAAATGTACATAACTACTGAAAATGTCCAACAAAAAGCAACAAAAGATCTCAGCATATGTCCAAAACCAGAAAAGAGTAACTGAGACAAATGAGCTCAAGGCAGACATAGACTTGACACAAGAAGAAGAGCAGGCTTTGGATCTGCCTGAGAAGGAATTCAGAAGAATGATATGGAGACAAATTCAAATGCTTCACAGAGGAGTGGAGGAAAACAAGGAAGAAGAGAGGAAAGTGGTACAGGAGCAATCAAATAAGATAGATATAGCATTGGAAACAATTCAAAACCTGCAAAAAGAGGTCCAAATGATTAATAATAAAATACCAGAAATAGACAATACACTGAAAGGGCAAAGGAGTAGAATTGAAGAGATGGAAGCCAGAACCAGCAAGTTGGAAGACAAATCTCTCAATACAGATAAGATAGAAGAACAAGCAGAAAAAAAGGATAAAGAAATCTGAAGAGAGTCTAAGATTCATTCTGGATAACATGAAAAAGGATAACTTAAGAATTATTGGCATTTTGGAACAGGAAGAATCACAGAAGTCCACAGAGGAGATAGTTGAAGAGTTACTGGAAGAAAATTTCCTTAATATCTTGAAGGATGAGAAGATAAACATTCAAGAAGCCAAATGTACCCCAGGAAGGATAGACCCCAGAAGAAAACCACCAAGACATATCATAATAAAGATCTCCAAAACCAAAGGCAAGGAGAGAATCCTAAAAGCAACCAGGGAAAAGAGAAATGTTACTTAGAAGGCAAGTAAATCAGATTAATTTCTTGTGCTTTGTTGACTATGCAAAGGCTTACAACTGTGTAGATCTTGACAAGCTATTGTTAACATTGCCAAGAATAAGTATTCCAGAACACTTCATTGTACTCATGAGGAACTTGCACCTAGACAAAGAGGTGGCTGAACAGAACAAGGGGATACTGAATGGTTTAAAATTAGGAAAGGTGTGCACCAGGGTTGTATCTGTTAACCATATTTATATAACCATATGTATGCTGAGCAAGTAATCCACAACACTGGATTATATGAAAAAGATCATGGTATCAGGATTGGAGAAAGATTTATTAACAATGTATGATATGTAGATGGCACACGCTTGCTTGCTGAAAGGGAAGAAAATCTGAGTCACTTAGTGATAAAGATCAAAGAATATAGTCTTCAATATAGATTGCACCTAAATGTAAAGAAAACAAAAATCCTCATATGTGGACCAATAAATAACATTATGTTAAACAGAAAAGAAATTAAAGTTGTCAAAGATTTCATTTTGACTGGATTCACAATCAATGCTCAAGGAAGCAGCAGTCAAGAATCAAACAAAAGAGACAACAAACAAGATGGCGGATTGGGTAGCAGTACAATGAGGAACTTCATCAGCAACAACACAAAATACAGGCCCAAGCAAGCTCAGGGGATGGTGCCAGAACTCTGAACCACATATAAAGGAATGTTTAGAAGGTTGGAAGGCTTAACAGCTAGGGGAATTTGTAGCAGTAGCAAGAAATACATTGCCATCTAATCTAAGACACTCAGTTGCTCCTGGAGCCACCATCTTGGGCAAGACCAAGAGGGGGAAGGATCAGAGCAGCCACGGACGCCTGACAGAACTGCGAAGATAAAGGTGTGGACACTGGTTTTTTTTTGTATTTGTTCATTGGTCTCTCTCTGGCTGTGCACCACCATTCCGGAAACTAGAGGGGCTGCCTGAGCGAGTGGACACCCCACACCCAACCCAGAGGGTTCTACTACACATGCACACAGTTCTCCTCAAAATTTAAAGGGACAGTTTCCACTTAAAACCAAACAGCAGTGCAAAATGGCCACGGCCAGTCATGAACTGTTGATAACTAGGAAAAAGGTGTAAATGGGGATTGTGGAGTGGGACAGGCAGACTAAAAAAGAAATAGGCTGAAAATTAAATCCTGAGTTATGTCACAATGACCAATGGTGGCATCCTGAAATTTCTCAGGAAGAAGACTGAAAAATGAAGCCCATCTCCTGATCACATGTACCTGGAGGCAATCAGAAAGCATAAAAATTATCAAAATACACACCCATCTAAGTATTAAGGCCACAGATAAC
>NW_006408582.1:9717829-9724313 GCF_000296735.1 Chrysochloris asiatica | reverse complement strand
GGTGTAATCAAAACATTCCAGGATAAACAGAAGCTAAGGGATTTGCCAAAGCCAACCCTGCTATGAAAAACATCCTAAAGGAAGTTCTGCAGACTGAGAACCAACAAGAACAGACACCAACCAGAGAATGAATACGTGGCAGCATCACCTGAACTCAATTGGCAAATGGAAAAGTCAAGAACAGAATAAAATTATAAGAACAGAGGATCTAGGTGGTCAGTCTATGATCAAAACAATTAAAATGTTAAAGAAGGTAAACACAGAGGAACAGAGGTCCAGGTGGTGAGAAGGTCAGGTAGATTACTGGATAAAATAGACTGTCTAAAATGGAGGGAAGAGTTAATGGAATATAGGGTAACCACAACAGTGGGGTTGGGGTTAGGGGTTTAGTTAAGGTGTTGGGTAGGGCAATATAAGAAAGGGAAGGAGGTGGGAGAACAAGATAGATAGGGGAACACTGAGACAGGTTTGCATGGCCTAGTGGAGCAGAGGTAAACAGTGATGCATGTTCAAACTTGGAACAACAGGGCTCTGTGGTACATGGATCTAGTCATAGTTTGAAGAGGGGAAATAATATAAGATGCTTGACTGTCTTATGTATATTGGTTTCCCTTGCCTACTATTGTAAAATAGACACTTGAGTGGGATGGAAAGGAATGTTGGGAAGCATGATTACAGAAAACTTGTAAGCCCAACTTCCGCCTATAACTGATTGGAATACCTAAAAGGGGTTCTAAAACTTGCCTAGTGAAATAGGCCTCTTGCAAAGACTTTGCAGAGTATAGAACCTTGGTTGGAATACTGAGTCCCATCCAGAACCTTCTGAGGTGGACAAGCAGACCAGCCTAGAACAACAGAAGATACATCTTCAAAAAAAGATCATCAGGAAAAAAAAAAAAAAAAATGTCAGCATGACTGGCTACTGCAAGAATAAGCAAGCTGTTTGCCAGGAAACCATCAAGGCAAACAATCACGTTCCTTCAGGACAAACTCCCCTGTAAGACTGAAACTCAAAGGGAACACATGAACAGGCATGTAAGCTTGCTGGCGAGCACTTTGGTCTACTGGTGAATGGAAGAGAGGGAAAGGCAGCAATGAAGAAATGGGCTGAGTTCAGCAATGGTCCATTGACTCCCATTGACCTGGAGATGAGAGAGAGAAGAAGAAGGGCTAGTTGGTCCAAAGTGTGGTGAGACCTGAGGACACTTGAGCCCATGGACAAGGACATAGCCACAGAGGGCTAGAGCTGAGAGTGAAGTATCCAGCTGATATGAAGTGAAGGGAGATGCATAAGAACACCCAAACTTGCAGACAGTACCCATTTGACCTAGCCCTGATGGTTTGATAATCAGAACTTGACTATAGGAAGATTACACACACACAAAATTTTTTTTTGATAATCGAAACAAGGGTAAATTGCTACAATTTGATGAACCTGACCTATACTCATGGAGGTAGTGACTCTAAATACCAACAGAGAGGGAAGGAGTCTACACATCAAGTATCATTGCTATCTCTTCTGTACATAGGGTCGATAGGGACGGGCAACTTAGACACTGGCTAGCTAAAATGAGGAGGCGATAAAGGCACGAAGTGACTGACTTACAAGGTTTCAAGATGGAGTATAATTTAAGAGTATGGGATGGGTGGAGAAAGAGTCCCCACTGAATAGTTTTCATCTTCTCTAGATTGGTCTGGTGAAGAGATGGGGATAAGATTTGTATGATTCAATAGTAAATAATTGTTATCATGACTAATTGTGACTGTCACAATTGTAAAGGTAGAAGTTTTGTAACAAAAACAGGGGAGTGGTTCATCTTACAGTCCAGAAACAGAGGACCTTAGGACCATCAAGGGAGATGAGCACAAGCAGAATGTGGGACCTTATCAAGAGAAGCAGCAATGCCAGAGACGGAGGCAGAGACAGGGACATGGAGAAAAGGAGCAGTTGAGGACTCTAGATTAATGGGAAGAGAGGGACTAAGAGCCGGTGCCAGGAGGCTGACTTGCAGAATGTGCCCTTTGGAGGTGTAAATTATTATATATGACCGAGTATTTTCTTGTTTTGTTTTAAAAGCTAAAGTGAATACAGGGAAACATTGCTAACTGATGGTACATGAAGGGAATTATAATCATTGTAATGAAACAAGGTATATGATTTGTAGAATGTAAAACTGATGATCTGCCCTAAAAACTTTCACTCAATCCTCAATAAAAACCTTTAAAAAAAAGAATCAAACCAACTATTTCATTAGGCAGATTTGCTGCACAAGACCTCTTCAAAGTGCTCAAGAGAAAAGATATCAGTTTGAAGACTAAAGTGCCCCTTACCCAAGTCATGGTATTTTCAATCACCTCATACACATCTGGAAATTGGACAATGAATAAGGAAGACAATAGACAGATTGATGCATTTGAGTTATGGTGTTGGAGGAGAATATTAAGAGTACCATAGACTGCCAGAAGAACAAACAAATTGTGTTGGAAGAAGTATTGTAAAGAAGCCCCTTAGAAGCCAGATGGCCAGACTTCATCTCTCATACTGTAGCCATATTATCTGGAGAGACTAGACCCTGGGAAAGGACATGCTACTTGGTAAAGTGGAAGGGTAATGAAAAAGAGGCAGACCCGCAAGGAGATGGATTGGCACAGTGGCAGCAGCAATGAGATCAATCATAACAGCAATTGCGCTATGGCACAAGTGTTTCATTCTGTTATGTGTTGTTGTTGTTAAGTGCCATCGAGTCTGTTCCCACCTATAGCTCCAAAGTGCAGCAGGTAAATTTGAATGGCTGACCTTACAGTTCAAACCGACCTTGTGGTAGAGTACTTATCCTACAACTCCACACCAGGACTACAGGGCTGTTATGAGTCAGAATTGACTCAACGGCACCTAACAACAATGACATCTAATATTCTTACTCATTATAGAGAAGAACAGTAGCGAGATATTAATAAAGCTCTAACTTAAAGGAAAACACCCACACTCTCTAAACTCCCACAGGTTGAGTTATTAAGTCCCTTTTCTATTCATTTTATTGACATATATCATTTTTATGTATCTGAAATCATAGCAGACTATAATGCATTATTTTTATCACTTAAGATTAAGTCATAAGCACTCTTTTATGTAGCTGTGCTGTCTTCGTAGTTGTTATTGGCTTTATATGTCTGGCGAGCAGTTATATTTCATAATTAGCTATTTACTACCGAGGTTGGCCCAGGATCAGGCAGTGTTTCGTTCTGCTGTGCATAAGGTCTCTATGAGTCGGCACCAACTCAGTTGGCACCTAACAACAACAACAACACCACACTTTCAGATTGTTTTCAGTTTTTTACTATTGCCCCTGATATTATGGCAGTCTTATCAATATGTTATTCTGAGTCCAGAGTCCTAAGAGAAGATGGCGGATGAGGTACCAGCACTTCTACAGATAACTATTTGCATGAGATGGCCTGCAGTGGTAGGTAGAACTATTCTGGCCTAGCAGAGCCAAGTGATGGGGAGCCAAGAAGAGTGGAAGGTGCTATTTGTTTCATAATAGACCAGAGACACTGGTTCATATCTCCTATAGACAGGGGTGAACAGACAGAAGTAGAAGGTGTTCTTTTTATATATTTAAATATTTTGTCTAATTAAAATAATAATTTTAATTGTGGATTACTACATATGTTCACCACCCATCTGTGAGTTTGTCATACTGTGGTGGCTGTGTTGTTGTGATGCTGAAAGCTATGCTACTGGTGTTTCAAATACCAGCAGGATCACCCATGGTGGACAGGTTTCAGCAGTTTCCAGACTAAAATGTACCAGGAAGGAAGACCTAGTGATCTAGTTTCAAAAATGAGCTAATGAAAATCTTTTGAGTCACAACAGAACCTTGTCCAACTCTCTTGCTTTGGACACATCACCAGGAGCAATCAACTGCTAGAGGAGGACATCAGGTTTGGTGAAGAAAGAGGCCAACATCATGGGTGTGGGACTGCAATAATGAACTCAAATATGTGTGTGATCATGAAGATGACAGAGGACCAAGCAACATTCCATTATGTTTTACAGAAAGTAGCCATGAGTCAGAGTTTACTCCAGGATAGTTGGCAAAAACAACAAATATATATGAATACAACATGTATCACTTTAACATTTTTTACATGTACAATTCAGTGACAATTACATTCATCATGTTGTTCAATCATCACCATTCTCCATTCCCCAAATTTCCTATCACCCTGGGAGCTTGGTGGTGCTGTGGGTTAAGCACTGGGCTGTTAAACTCAAGGTTGGTAATTCAAACCAACCTGTTGATCCTCAGGAGAAAGATTTACAGTCTTGGAAACCCTCTGGGGCAGTTCTATTCTGTCCCATTGGGTCATTGTGAGTCAGAATCGACTTGATGGCATGCATGCGTCTGGGTTTGGTTTTATGGAAGGTGACTTTTTGATGAAAGATCTTGGGAAACTCAGGGTGAAGCTCACACAATGGCAGTGTCCAGAGGATCTTGAGGAAGCAGTGGCCCAAACACAGTGAGCTGAGCAGCAGGGGCAGGAGCAAGGTAACACCCTCCCAGGCTACAGGCTGAGCACTTCCAGGAGGGGGCTGTAGCAGCACAGAAGTTCCTCAGAGCATGTGAGACACTTCCTGGAAACATGTTGTTAGGTCCTTCAGATCAATGTCAACTCAGAGTGACCCCGTGTGACAGGGTAGAACTGCTATATAGTTTCTAGGTTATATTCTTTTGGATTGCAGAGCATGAGGTTTCTCCCCTGGTGCTGCTGGGTGTGTTCAAACCACCAGTCTTTTGGATTTGAATGTTTCACCATTGTGCCACCAGGGTCCCATTGTAGGGGACTAGTGAGAATAATTGAGGAGGCTCTGGGTCAGTGCTGGAGGTCCTCCCATTATGTAGGGCTTCAAATCTGTAGATTATGGGCATCCAGGTTAATGGGTTTGCAACTGTACTTACAGATCAGGTAGACTAGTCAGTATCAAACAAACTAGATTTTTTTTTCCTTTTGGATTATTTTTCCAAGACGAGTCCAAGAAGCAGGATTACTGGGTTAAAGAGTATCAAAGCTTTTTTTTTTTTTTTCCCTGTGGAGTTCCCAGGGCCAGTTCTCAGGCCTTTGCCAACTCCCCATTTTTTGTTTTGTCTTCCCTCCACAGTCCCCGGAATTCAATGACAGTAGTTTCATTTTCTCTTTAAAAGTACCCCATTCACCACCCACAGGGTTCCTCTCCATTCACCATGGCCCCTCCTTCCCCAAACTCCTACCTTTCTTACCTATCCCCACCTATTCAAACTCCTATTCCTATTCCTACTCTGACACCGTGTGGGGACACCACGAGTCAGAAGCAACTCCACAACAATCGATTTGTTTTGTTTTAACAAGAACTCAGTAAGAGACTAACTGACATACTTTTTAAAAAATAAAACAACAACAAAAACATGAAGTTACAAAAACACTAGAAATCCTCATTTTAATAGTCATAAATCCTCAGCTTCTTTATGAAATAACTATTAGATTCCTGACTAAAGTGTCAGAGGCTCTTGACCAGGGGGTTATGGATGACAATTCAAAGGTAGATGCCATTAGGACTGACTGGAAAAACAAAATTATGCCATTTTTAAAAAAAGTTTTTATTGTGAATTGAGTGATAGTTTACATGGGAGATCATCAGTTTTATACTCATCCTATCATATTTTGTTTCATTGCAATGATTTTAATCCCCTCCATGTACCATCATTCAACAGCATTTACTTTTATTCCCTCTGTTAGTTTGTATGTGTTTTTTAATGTACACAAAAACACTCAGGAATATATAATTATTTAAACAATCAACGAACACATTCTTCAAGCCTGCCACCTGGCCACCAGCACACAGCCTTTCTTTTTTCATGAGTCTGGAGTCTTCAGCTGCTCTGTCTCTCCAGGTCCTCATCTCTGCCTCCATCTCTAGTGTTGCTGCTTCTTTGGATAGGGTCCCATATTCTGCTCATGTTCTTCTCCCTTGATGGTCCTAGTGTCCTCTGTTCCTGGACTATAAGATTAACTACTCCCCTCTTTTTGTTACAAAGTTTCTACCTTTACAGTTGTGATCATCTCAAATGTTGTTGTTGTCAGGTGCCATCAAGACGGAACTGACTCATAGCGACCCTATGCACAGCAGAACAAAACAATATCTGATCCTGGGCCAACCTCACTACCGCTGCCACACTTGAGTCCATCAATGATGCCACCTGGCCAAGGCATCTCGTTAGGGGTCTTCCTCTTTTTCTCTGACCCTCCACCTTACCCAGCATGACATCCTTCTCCAGCGACTGTTTCCTCCAGACAATATGTCCAAAGTATGAGACCTCCAAGAAGCACTCTGGCTGCACTTCTTCCAAAACAGATCTATTGGTTCTTTTGGCAGTCTATGGCACTTTCAGTATTCTCCTCCAACACCACAACTCAAAGGCATCAATTTTTCTACCGTCTTCCT
>NW_006408582.1:9707743-9717379 GCF_000296735.1 Chrysochloris asiatica | reverse complement strand
TTCACCAGACCCATCTAGACAAGATGTAAACTATTCAGTGGCGATTCTACCTTCCCCTACACAGTCTGAACTAAACTCCCCCTTGAACACTTGTATACCAGTCACTTAGTGCCTTTATTACCCCCTCATTTTAGGTAGCCAATGTCTAAGTTTCCCATCTCTATCAACCCTCTGAACAAAGGGGATAGGATTGATCCTTAATGTGAAGATTTGTTCCCTCTCAGTTGGCATTTTGAGTTACTATATCTATAAGTATAGGTCAAGTTCCTCAAATTGTAGCAATTTACACTTGTTTCCTTTATCAAAACTTCCTCTAGTCAAGTTCTGATCATCAAGCCATCAAAGTTAGGTCAAATGGGTACTATTTACAAGTTTGGGCATTTTTCTGCATCTCCCTTCACTTCATATCAGCTGTATGCTTCACTCTCAGCTCTAGCCTTCCATGGCTGTGTCCTTATCCATGGGCTCAGGAGTTCCCAGGTCTCACCATACTTCAGACCAATCAGCCTCTGCTCTTCTCTTTCTCATCTCCAGGTCAAGAGGAGTCTATGGAACGTGATCAAAGTCAGCCCATATCTTCACTGCTGCCTTTCCCCCACTTCCACTCACCAGTAGACCAATGTGGTTGCCAGCAAGTTTACATGCCTGCTTATGTGTTCCCTTTGAGTTTCAGTCTTGGAGGGGAATTTGTCCTGAAGGGATTTGATTGCTTGCCTTGATGGCTCTGCCATTTATTTTATTTTTAGTTAAAAATCTTCAGCTTTATTTATTTATTTTAATGTTTTATTGTGAATTATGTGATAGTTTACATGGGAGAACATTAGCTTTACATTCATCCTATTGTATATCATTTCATTGCCATGGTTACAATCCCGTCCATACACCAACAACCAACCAAAGGGTATACCCCGCAAGCCTGCCCCCTGGTTGTCAGCACACAGCCCCTCTCCATCTCTGGGTCTAGAGTCCCCGGCCTCTCCATCTCCCCATATCATTGTCTCTGCCTCCATCTCTGGCATCACTGCTTATCTTGGTAGGGTCTCGCACTCTGCTCTTCTCCCTCGATGGTTCCAGGGACCTCCGTTCCTGGACTGCAAAGTCAATCACTCCCCATCTTTTGCTACAAAATGTCCACCTTTACATTTCCAACCCTCACAGTCAGTCCTGATAACAATTATTCACCATTGTACCACAAGAGACCTATCCCCATCTCTTTTCATTAGCCCCGCCCAGACAGATTGGATACTACTCAGTGGAGATTCCACCTTCCTTCACACCCTCTGGATCTAGGCTCCCTCTTGAAAGTTTGTAAGCCAGTCACTTCTTACCTTTGTAGTCCCCCCCCTCCCCACACACACACACACTTTGGGTAGCCAATGTCAAAGTTGCCCATCCCTGTCTATTCTGTGTACGGAGAGGGTGGGAATGATCCTCACTGTGAAGATTTGTTCACGCTTTTGAGCGTTCATCAAGTTGTATCAGATTACTCATTTTTCCCTTTTCTTTCTTCTAGTTGAGCTCTGATCATCCAGTCATTGAAGCCAGGATAAGTGGGTATTATCTGCAAGTGTGGGTGTTCTTATGCATATGCCCTCTCTTCTTATCAGCTGTATGCTTCACTCTAGTCCTCTGTGGCTATGTCACTGACTCTGGGCCCAAGAGTCCCAAGGTCTTGCCACATTGCTGGCCAACCAGGTCTCCACCCAGCTTCACAAGAGTCTATTGAACGTTGTAGGGCTTAGTTCACAGCTTCATTGCTGGTTTTCCCTCATTTCCTCTTATAAGTGACGAATGTGGTCACCAATCAGAGCATGTATTCCCATTGAGTCTTAGTTTTGGAAGGGGTTTTGCCTTGAAGGGACCCAACCACTTGCCTTGATGTCTCCTGGGCGAGGAGCAACTTGCTTGTTCTTGTAGTAATCAGTCAGACTGCTTATGTTGTTTTGTATTTTTCCTATTGGTCTTTCTTTCAAGAAGTATCTTCTGTTCTTCTAACCACTCCAGGCTGGTCTGCTTGTCCTTTCAAGTGGAGATTTCCCACCTCAGAAGATTCTGGATGCAGTTCAGGATTCCACCTATGGTCTTATGTAATGCAGAGGCTCTGCAAGAAACCTCCTTCACTGGTCTGCCATTTATTTTTAAAGACAGTATGTAACATAAAGATTTAATTAATCTGGCACTATGCTCCTTGAAGGACTCCTGGTATGGCACTGTAGGGTCAGCACTGGATTGTGAACCACAGGATCAGCCGTTCAGACCCACCTGCTGCTCCTCAGAAACCCTATACAGGACCGCTATGAATTGGAACTGATTTTATGGCACATAACAGCAACAACAACAACATGCTGTTTTAGGAATCCTGGTGTGGTGCTGTAGGATAAGTAACTGGACTTGTAACCAGAGGATCAGTAGTTCAAATCCACCAGTTGCTTCTTGGAAACTGCATATAGCATCACTATGAGTTGGAACAGATGCAACAGCACTTAACAACAACAACAATGCTCTTTTAGGTGTGGATGGCTAAGCACAAGGTTGGCAGCTCAAACCCAGCAGCCACTCCTTGGAAATGCTATACAGGGTCACTAAGAGTCAGAACTGACTCAACGGCACATAACAACAATGCTCTTTTAAGATCTAACTGTGGTGGTGGTGTGGCATCAAGTCAGTTCCAACTTATAGTGACCTTATATGGGATTTCTGAGGCTGAAAATCTCTATGGGAGCAGAAAGTCTCATCTTTCTCCCTTGGAGCCTCTGGTGGATTTGAATTGCTGGCCTTGGGGTAACCAGCCCAATGAGTAACCCAGGACACTACCTCCGCTCCTTTAAGATCTATCTAAATGGACCCAAGGAATCCTGGTGTGACACTGTAGGATAAGCACTGGACTGCTAACCGCAAGGTCAGCAATTCAAGTCCACCAACTACTTCTTGGAAACCCTATGTTGTTGTTGTTGTTAAGTGCCGTCGAGTTGGTTCCGACCCATAGCGACCCTGAACAGGGTTTCCTAGGCTGTAAATCTTTACGGGAGCAGAAAGCCTCACCTTTCTCCCGCGGAACCACTGGCAGTTTCGAACTGCTGACCTTGTAGTTCGCAGCCCGATTTGTAACCACTACGCTACCAGAGCTCCTTTGGAAACCCTATACAGGATCATTATGAGTCAGAACCAACTCAACAGCACTTAGTAACAAAAACAACAAATGGACGCAAACTGACAACAGCAACTCAAAAGATTACATAGGAATCTTAAGGGACAATGAGCTTATGTTAACTGGGGAGGAACAACTCAGAAAAGAAGGGTGAGTGGCTATACTACTTGAAGAACATAATCAATGTCCTGCATTATATGTGTTGAAATAATTGAATTGGTGTATTTTTTGCTGTGTATGTTACCAACAACAAAAAATAAGATAAAATAAAGTCTTTAAAAACAAAGAATTGAGTAGACTGGTATTGAAGAATTGAAAGGGCACAAAGGGAACACAGACATAATAACTATATGAATTAAATTCCACCCTAAGCCTCAGGGAGCAAAGATGCTTTACCCCAGGGACGGCTTTTGTAGAGCTGGGACCCAGACCTTTGAGGAGGGAATACAGCCCAAATGGTGCCGGTATCTCCAAGGGGCCCAGTGAAGTTGGTTCTCAGAGTGTGAAAGAAACTGAATGCTGGAGCCAACTGCTGTTGGAATCACTTGCCATGGCTAGGATAAAAAAACTACCTGAGATAATGCTGGCAGAAATGCTGAGCAAAATATAAGACCTTTCCCTCTCTTCCAGACTTCCAGTCTCCCATTCCTTTGCTCTGTTGGCCAATGCCCACTTATCAAAGGAGCAGCTGCGGAGGAGTAATATAGTTTACAGAATTCCAGCCCAGCGTCTGAATATGGCAGCTGAATTTGGAGCTGAGAGATAAGAACTTAATAGTCAGTCTATGGTTTGTGGATTTAGATAGGGGAATAAATTACATATTTATTTTATCACTCTATCAAAATTTTAGTATGTCCCTCTATTTTAGTTGTCTGATGCTGCTGTAGCAGAAATACCACAAGTGAGTATCTTTAATAAACAAAGATTTATTTGCTCACAGTTCCGGAGGCTAGAAGATGGATTTCAGGGCCCTAGAGGAAGTCTCTTTCTGTTGTCTCAGCCTCTCTGTTTCAACATTCCTCAGTTCCTTGGCAATTTTCCATGTGGCACCTTTCTCCCCCTTTGTGCCTGCTTGTACTGTGTCTAATTTGCCCTTCTAAATCTCAAAAGCTATCCAAGACACATCTGACAATTAAATGGCCTCATTTACATAACAAAACCCCATTTCCACATGGGATTACACCCACAGGTATATAGATATTAGGATTCCATCATATATTGAGGGGCTACCCAAATCAATCCATAACACCCTCTATCATAAATACGTTCAAAAAATGAATTAGTAAACGTGCACTCATATTTGCAGTACTTGTGACTCTAATAGGAATCACAGATGTTTTATATCACATTAAGGTGATTATAGATATTTCAAATTATCACCGAAGCTCTGATCATCATTACTTTAAAATTATAATAGGTGTTAGATTTGCTGCTAGATCTAGAAACTTCATGTGTTAATAAAGAAGCAAATATTTTACTAATGCAAATTTGAAATGTTAATGTTTTCATAACTTCATTTTAGTACGTGATTTCCTTTTAAAGTTCTATTCTTGTCCTTTATTGCAGTTAAAAACCTTAGTTTGGGAACACACCTAGGGACTTTACCTTGAGAAGGAGCGTCTATAGCACCAAAAGCAACAACAACAACAACAAAGATTGATACTTTTAACATAGACTGATCTTTCTATTTTATTACAGAAAGTAGATTTTATCCAATAGTACTCAGAAACACTGGTTTAATGGGTAGAGGGTGAAACTCTTATTTGGAACAGAAGCAGGAAGGGAAGGTGCAATTGGGAATGAGAAACGTGGTTATATCCCAGTCTTCTTTAGCATGACTTAGAACAACACTCTTTTTCTCTTGGATCACTCACTGTTAGAAGAGTAGGAATTTCTTTTTCCTGTCCTCCCAGGACCCAATATAGGTAACTGCTTCACACAGGACTCCCGGGTTCTTCCAGGTAGGACGGGCTTCCTGACATTCACACAGGACTTCACACTGAGCTGGGTCAGTACTTAGTTTGAATCTCTTCTGTTGCCATCTTGAAATTCTTAACAATTTTGAACAAGGGACCCCACATTTTTACATTGCATTGGGCCCCACAAATTGTGTAGCTGGCCTTGTTCCCAGAAAATGTACAGGCTGGCCTCTAGAGTTCTAAGTATTTATGGTATGACAGAGATGATACTGCCATTACTCATATGAATTAATCATTCACTGCTGCTAGTTAATAAAAGCCAAACCTCACCTCATTGGCTTCCCACAGTAATTCTAATAATAAGAATTTGATCTTCTATCACTTAAAAGGAGAAACCGGTGAAGGCAATGGGATTTTGTGCTATTCCATTCAGATAGTCTTGGGTTCTTGAAATCTTTGAGAACCGACTCAACGGCACTTAACAACAAAGTTTGCCATAACTCCAGGATTAATGGTTATCAGAAATTTGAGATGACTATGCAGGAGTTCTGGTGTGGTGCTGTGGGTTTATGTGCCAGACTGCAAAGTCACTTTGAACTGCAAGATCGGCAGTTCAAGCTCACCAGCTGCTCCTTGGAAACCTTATAGGGTTGCTATGGGTCAGAATCAACTCGACAGCACTTAACAACAATATGAAATCCTAGTGTGGCACTGTAGGCTAGTGCACCGGACTGCAAAATCAGTTCAAACCTTATACAGGGTTGCGATGGGTCAGAACCAACTCAATGGCACTTAACAACTACAACAATGCAATCCCCAAGGACTCCTGGTATGGTGCTGTAGGATAAGAACTGGACTGCTAACCACAAGGTCGTCAGTTCAACCCACCATCTGCTCCTCGGAAACCCTAATCCAAGGTTGCTATGAGTCAGAACTGATTCAATGCATTTTATAACAACAACAACAATGCAATCCCCAAGTTGCATGAGGGTTTTCTTATTTTATTTTTTTCTCACATTTATGATTAGAGAGGTTATCAAAGACTCAGAAATCAAACTTTCCAGATATTGATGGTTGAATTTCCAGACTGTGTGGCTCAAAAACCTCAAATCTGTACTGTTCTCAGGAAGACTTAGCCCTAAGCCTGCAGCAGCCTGGGAAGCTTAAATTGTTTCCTTTTGTGTCTGGGTTGGACAAAAGAACTGTGGTGAGACATCCTGAGTTAACACAGCAGCAGCAATTGACTCCATCCATTAGAGAGAAATTTTTAAAAAACACATGGCAGTTAAATCGTTTCATTGGTTACTTCAACACAGATGTGTATTCTCAGCAGAGGGATGAAATGTCTCATTGGTCAAATCTTCAGACCAAATGTACTTTCCTTCTTCATCAGGGACTGTCTCTACCTATGGATGAGCTCTCAGACATGGAAGCTGGGCAAAGTTATCACAGAAATCACAGTACAGTGAGAATTCCTCAGACTTATTCCAATGGATCCCAAGGCTTTTCTAGCTCATAAATGCACATGCTACTCAGTTGATGACTGAAAAGCATATTTAGGGGCACATTGTTGTCTTTGTTATGAAGTGATGTCTTGTCAATTCCAAATCATAGCAACCCTGTATAGGGTTTCCAAGGAATGACTGGTGGAGTTAAACTGCCAAACTTGAGGTTAGCAGTCCAGTACTTATCCTAAAGTGCCACGCAGGACTCCATAAGAACATAAATCCTAGAACCAATCTAGATAGGCCAGCCATGTGACCAGGGGCAAGTTTAACTGCCTTCTGCTTTAGTTTCCTTATTTGTATAACCTCACAGGGTTGTTATGAGGATTCAGTGTATAAACCAATGTTGTTGTTGTTAAGGGCTGCCATATTTGTTCTAACTCATTTCAACCCTGTCTGGGTTTTCACGAATCTGCTGGGAGGTTTGAACTTCCAACCTTGAAGTTAGTAGTCCACTCATTCCACACCAGGACTCTGCTATAAACCACTTTAAATAAGGCACGACACATGGTAAAATGAGCCCTGGTAGTTTAGTGTGTTATGAGTTGAGCTGCTAACCTCAAGATCAGCAGTTCGAATCTACCAGCTGCTCCATAGGAGAAAGATTTCTGCTACCATAAATACTTACAGCCTTGGAAACCCTATACAGTGTCACTATAAGTTGGAACCAACTCAGCACACAACCACCACCACATGGCATACCTGTTACCATTGAGTTGATTTGCATTCAGAATGACCCTATTTGTGTCAGAATAAAACTGTGCTCCATATGGCTTTCAATGACTGCATTTTTGGCAGTGGATTTCCAGATCTTTCTTTTGAGATCTTCAAGTTAGCTGCTGAACGTGCTAACCATTTGCACCACTGAGGAATTCCACTCTATAAATAGTAACTTTTAGAAAATGCCTGCAGGTTACACACATCTCTCTAGGTGCCCTGAGAAATACAAGTATGGCCTCTGCTTCTAGGAATGTTGTACTTAAATTGTGCTTCTTGAATTCTCCGGTTTTCAAGGACCTCTGTGGAAGATAAGAGGCAGAGGTTGTTAGGTAGACAGTACTGTAGCTCCCATCCCACTTAAGACAAGAATCTTTAATTTATATTTTGTGTCTCCAGATAAGATTGCATTTTAAGATGTCCAAAGCAAAGCTTTACAGAGATTAAAAATCACATCTTTGAACTTATATAAATGGAGAGCCAGGACGTGCTTCCAGAAAAAGAGAAACAGCGCTAGTCGTTGATTGAACTGTGTGCCCCCAAAATATGTGTCAACTTGGCTGGGCTATGATGCTCTGTACTTTGGCAGTTATATAATGATGCACTCATCCCCATGATGTAATATGATGTGCTCAGCCTATCATGACAAGGTAATCAGGGAAAGTTATAACATCTCTACTAAGGCCACAACCCTGATCCCATATAAAGGGAGTTTCCCTGAGGTGTGGCCTGCATCATTTTTTTCTGTTAAAAGAGATCAAAGAAGGAAGAAGCCAATGGAGAGAAGGAAACCTGCTTCCACTGAGTAAGAAGATCTGGGAGCAGAACACATCCTTTGGATCTGGGTCTTTGTGCTGAAAACCTTCTCCGAGACTCAGGGGAAGATTGATGCCAAGCCACATGAAGATCTTCTGGGAGCTAAAAAGACAAGGATCTTCCTAAAAAGCCAACTGAGAGATCTTCACCCTAGAGTCAGCACCCTGGGTTTGAACTTGTAGCCTTCTAAATTGTGAGAAGCATCCTGGTGTGGTAGTACTGGACTGCTAACTGAAAAGTCAGCAATTCAAACCCACCAGCCACTCCTCGGTAACCCTATGCAGGGTCTCTGTGAGTTGGAACTACCTTGGCAGCACTTAACAACAACCACAACAGATTGCTAAAACCACCCACTTGGCCTCCCAGTTCAAGTGGCCTTTGCAGTACAGCACATTAACCAACAGACCACACCAGGATGTAGTTAGGGTTTAAGGAGCCCAGGGAGGGATAGTGCAGTACCCTGAGCCATTACAACCCACAGATCTGAAGAGAGGAAGAGAAGGTGTATCTGGAATGGAGAGAGAATGGGTTCATAGAAAGCAGCTGAAGGCTTTGTTAGAGAAATGCAATATATCTATGAAAATCTGACAGGGAGAGAGCCAGGAGAATAGGTACTCTGGCCACATTCTTCCCACCTTCCTATACCCTGCAGGTGCTGTCCATTGTCTAAACTCAACCTAAAGCCAATTGGAAAGTGAGTTTGTTTCCAGTGCTGCATCAGTTTGTTGAAAGATTTCAATTTGTAGTCCATCTAATCCCAAAGTCTTGTTTTTTGCCAATGCCTTCATGCACCTTGGTCTCCTTCATTCAATATCATTGGCTCTTAATCATATGCTTTCTCCTGAAACGTTGAACATTGACCATTTCTTATTGGTACAGTAACTCTGTGGGATTTGTTCAAGGTCATATTTTGACTCTTATGGACTTGTTTTAAGTTTCTTCCTTCCACCTTCTTTTTTTTTTTTAAGTTTTTATTGTGAATTATGTGAGTTTACATGGGAGAACATCAGTTTTACATTCATCCTATCATATTTTGTTTCATTGCAATGATTAAAATCCCCTCCATGCATCATCAAATAATGAAAGGCTACACCCCACAGTCCACCCTCCCCCCCACCACCCCGGCTGTCAGCACACAGCCCTTCTCCCTCCCTGACTCCAGTGTCCCCAGCCACTCCATCTGTTCACATCATCATCTCTGTCTCCATGCCTGGCGTCACTGCCTCTCTGGGTAGGGTCATGCTCTCCGTTCTTCTCACTTGATGGTCCCAGGGACCTTCGCTTCTGGGCTACAAAATCAATCACTCTGCTCCTTTTGCCAAAAAGCATCTACTTCTACATTTCTGACCCTCACAGTGATTCCTGATGGCAATTATTCACTATTGTACCACAAGAGTCTTATCCCCATCTCCTTTTGCCAGCCAGTCCCAACAGATTAGAAATCATTCAATGGAGGTTCTACCTACCCCTGCCCCACCTGGAACTAGGCTCCCTCTTGAAAGCTTGTAAGCCAGTCACTTCTTGCCTTTGT
>NW_006408582.1:9690874-9701962 GCF_000296735.1 Chrysochloris asiatica | reverse complement strand
CAATGAGATGATATACGATGGAATGAATGTAAAACTAAAGTTCTCTCATGTAAACTACCATATAATTCACAATAAAACATTAAAAAAAAAAAAAGATATTTGCAATAAATAATTCATTAGTCTTGCAAATCTATCATACGCTCTCCAGCATTGTTTCTATCACCAAGGTGATATTTTCCAACTACTAAGCCTTCCTCTTTTTTCCAACCTTTGCATTCCAATTGCCAGTAATTATTCATACATTTTTATTGCAAGTTTGATCAATTTCAGGCTGCAGAAGCTGATAGAATTCTTCAATTTCATCGTCACTGATTTTCATGGTTGGTACATAAACCCAGACGCTCAACCACTCAACGGCATGATATAAAGGCTGAGTCAAAGCTCAGAATCTAGAGTGAAGCCGACCTAAGTTGAAATCTCAGCTCTATTGTTGACTATCTGTGACTCTTTGAGCCTCAATTTCCTCATCTGCTATTGGGGTGATGAGTAGCTATCAAACCTCACAGCAGTTGTCTAGATCACTTGGCATTGTGTCTAGCAACAGTATCAACATTTCAAAGGGCTCACTAAGTACTTAACAAACTTAATAAACAAGAAGCCATCCCAGAGATGCATCCACTATTTTTAAAAATCTTATCAACATGGGGGACCAAGTAATTTAAAAAGAAATAAAAATCATCTAACTTCAGATTTCCCCCCAAATACCACAATAAGTACTAAAAGAATGTGTGTCAAGTAATAGTGACTCAATTACACTTATGGACTCAGTGAAGTTGATATTTCTATGTAAAAGCAACAAAGAACTTAAGGGCTCAACAATAATATAAAGTCCTGTTTAAAAACTTCAACAACAACGTATCTTCACTATGTTGCTGGTTCCAACTCCCAGTGACGCTACGTACAACAGAACCAAACACTGCCCAATCCTGTACCATCCTCACAATGCTTCCTATGTTTGAATCCATTGTTGCAGCCACTGTCTCGATCTATCTTGTTGAGGAAAAAGGTGTCCTGTTTCTGTTTATTTTCCTCTGTTTATCTTCACTTGTTGTTGTTAAGTGCCATGGTGTCAGGGCAGAACCTATATAAGGTTTCCCAGACCTTTCAGGGGTGGGGAACCTATCTTCTGCCAAAATTTATAACATCATTTGAGGGCCATACAAAATTATAAACTTAAAAATTAGCCTGCTCTATCTGGTCAAACATTTAATTAATTCAACGCTTATGTTGCTTGGAAACTCTATACAGGGTCTCTATGAGTCGGAACTGATTCTATGACACTTAACAATGTCGGTATGGAGCCCTGCTGTGTTGCTGTGGGTTAATGCGCTGGACTGCAAAGTCAATTTAAACCTCAAGGTCGGGAGTTCAAGCTCACCAGCCACCCCTCAGAAACTTTATACAGGGTCGCTATGGATCGGAACCAACTCGTCTGCACTTAACAACAACAACAATGAGATGACTGGAGTCCTGGTGTGGTGCAGTAGGAAAAGTGCAGGACCACAGAGTTGGAGGTTCAAACTCACCAGCTGCTGCTAAGAAACCCTATGTTGTTGTTAAGTGCTGTCGAGTTGGTTCTGACTCATAGCTACTCTGTACGGGGTTTCCTAGAAACGGCTGGTGAGTTTGAACCACCAACTTTACGATTTAAACCAACTTCACAGTCCAGCGCATTATCCTACAGTGCCACACCAGGACTCCCAGAAACCCTATACGGGGTTGCTATGAGACTTACCGATTTAATGACACTTAACAACTGTAACAATGTGATGACAGGGACTGAGGTTGCCTTGACAGGACTAAACCAAATGATTTTCAGAGTGTGGTGCTGTAAGATCAGCACTGGACTGTGAACCACAAAGTCAGTGGTTCCAACCCACTAGCTGCTCCTTGGAAACCTTGTACAGGGTCACTATGAGTCAGAATCGACTTGATGGCACTTAAAAGCAGCAACATACAGCTTGTGGGCCAGACATTCCCCACCCCTGCATTTTTGTGGGAGCAGAAATCCTCATCTTTCTACTTGGGTTCAACTGGCAGACTCGAACCATGGACCATGTGGTTATCATATAGAGCCCCCATGCTTTCTTATAACAGAAACCAAAACACACAACACATAAAAACTCAACAACAGTTCATTTGCATTATAAAAAGACAGATTGATATGAAATAATTATTGCAAATATGATTACAAAATAGAGCGCCAATGCCAAGATATAATTCATTATAATGTGGGAGTAAATTCCACATAACACCAACAAAGATAGATAGGGGTAAAGGATGAATAGATGTAACAGCATGCTAAATTTTTCATCTCACTTAGGCAGAAATCATTAACACTGCTTTATTTGTGTCATCAGTGATAACAAAACTATGAGTCAAGTGGTTTTTTTTAATGCAAAAAGAAAAAGATACATAGGTAAAATATTTGATTTTTTTTTTTTTTTTTTTCTGTTAGGGTTATACTATTGTTAGAACAAAACACTGCCTGGTCTGTTAGGGTAGCTAGCTGTTAAAACAAAGAGTCCTATAGTCTTAGTGACTTAATACAGTTAAGTTTATTTCTTGCACATGTCCAATGCAGACAGTAGAGAGAGCCCCATCTGAAAGAAAAGAAAGCAAGAAATGAACACCAGCAGTTTGGGCAACAAATATTTGTGATTCCTTCTTCCCAGGCAGAGAAGACACACCTTTTCCAGTATCAATACGGTACTCATATTAGTCAGGATGTTCAGTCAGGAAAACAATAACCAGTTTAGTATTTCAAGTAGGAATGCAATAGAGGGAATTGGGTGCTAACAAAATCACTGGATAATCTCAGGAAGCAGAGATGGAGAACTGTTGCTGGCTCTCTCAAGAAATGATATGCAGGAAGCTGCCACTAATGATCTCAGCTGTCTGAAGCACCAAAGCAGGCCACATGCAAGATCTCACTGGGAAGTTGCTGCAAACCTCCCATAGGAAATAACAGGTATCACCATCTGCCCACGTTTTCTCTTTCTCATCTCACATGAGGATTTCCCATTGGCAAAATATAAATTGGATCCCTGAGGCAAGGTGATGATGATGGTGGTTATGTGCCAGAGAGCCGATTCCTACTCGTAGGGTTTCCAACAAGAGCAGAAAGCCTCATCTTTCTCCCTCAGAGGGCTTGGCAGTGGTGATATGCCATGGAGTCGGTTCTGACTCATAGCAGCCCTTTGTAGGATTTCTGAGGCTGTAAATCTTTATGGGCTCAGAAAGCCTCATCTTTCTCCCACGGAAAGGTAGTAGTTTTAAACTACTGACCTTGAAATTAGCAGCCCGACTCATAACCACAAAGCTAGCAGAGCTCCTTCAGATTGCCTGGTAGATTCAAACTGCTGACCCTGTGATTAGCAACCCAATGTGTTACCCAGGATGCTACCAGGTCAAGGTAATCTGGGAAATCAATGGTCAGAAAGGAGACAGAGATGATGAGCCAACTTCTAAATCTCAGGAGGAAAATCCATAGAAAACAGGTCACATAACAAAAGACAGAAAATAAAGGATATAAATCCCTCAAAATAGAAAACAAAAATAAAATAAGCTTTTAAGATACTCAGAGTAAAAATGGCAAATGAAAAGTCATGAGGTTGTAGTAAACATTTGTCAAGTTGTTAGAACAGGTTAAGCTGTTAGCAAGTGTGCAAATTGACAGATATTTCATAGTAAATACCAAAAGCCTAAAGTGTCCAGACACTTTGCCCTCACACTGCAAATTTAGGAATTTTAGCCTGTTAATAGGTTTAGATGTACACCAATACTTAATTATAGTAATTTTTATCTCAGCAGAATTTATAATGGCCAAAAAAATTGTACATAACCTAAATAACGTATAGTAAAGAATTGGCAAGATAAATTATTATACCTCCACAAAATAGGATATTGTGCAAGCTTCAGTCATAATTGTATTATGATGTTAAATACATGGTAAGCTGCTCCGTAGGAGAAAGATGAGGCTTTCTACTCCTGTAAAGATTTACACCCTTGGAAACCCTGTACAGGGTCGCTATGGGTCGGAACCGACTCGACGGCACTTAACAACAACAACAACAAGGTGCTCATCATAAGAGAAAGAGACTAAGGACACAAAAAGCATCAGAAAATAGTATGAATACTTTTCTAGGGGTTTAAAACCATGGTCATGGGGGAACATCGAGGTCAATTGGCATAACATAGTACACAAAAACAATATTCTATATCTTATTTTGGTGAGTAATGACTGAGATCTTAAAAGCTTGTAAGTGGTCGCCTAAGGTACAGTTACTGGTCTTTCCCCATCCAGATGAAAGAAGAGTAAAGAAACTCAAAGATGCATAGAAACAATTAGTTCAGTGGACTAATGGATCACATGAACCTCAACCTTCATGACTCTGAGACCAGAAGAACTGATGGTGCCCAGCTACCACTGCTGACTACTCTGAAAGTAACCACAATAGAGGGTCCTAGATACAGTGGGAGAAAATTGTGGAACATAACTCAAAATCATACAAAATACCAGGCTTTCTGGTCTTATAGAGACTGGTGGAATCCCCAAGGTTATGGTCCTTAGTCACACTTTAAGCCTGGAACTGAATTCCTCCCCGTGATTTAGCCTTCGGCCAAACAATAGACAGGGCTAGGAGGTGAACAGAGTCCTGGTGTGGTGCTGCAGGATAATGCACTGGACCACAGGTCAGTTTGAACCACAAGGTTAGCCAACCCACCAGTCACTCCTTGGAAACCCTATACGGGTTCGCTATGAGTCGGAACCGATTTGACAACACTTAACAATAACAACAAGGTTAATAATAACACCAAAGAGGTGTTATCCTTAGAATAGTCAACCATACAAGGTCAAAGGGCAGGATTTATCCAGGGATAAAGTTCAGAAGGCTGGAAGGAATAGGAAAGGATAAGGAGAAATGGTAAACACAGGGAGGAAGTGGAAAGAGAGCTATTATATTGTGAGTATTGAAATCAATGTCACGAAACAAAACATGCATAAATTATTGACTAGAAAACCAATTTTCTCTGTGAACTTTCAGTCAAATCACAATAAAAAGTTTTTTAAAAAAACCCAAAACACTAGAATAGAGTTTGGTTCCATATTTATATATAAAAGTAAAAAGAGAAAGCCAATATAATTATTTTAGTACTTGTTTAAAAAAAATGTAATTAATTTAATGGCAAACTTCTCAACAAAATCCTAACAAATTATGATGAAATACAAATATATTTGAATAATTAAATATTGCAAATTCCAGTGTTATCTTTTGAGATGAAACTGACTGTTAAAGTTATCGAAAAGATAAAGACATTATTAATTAAGTTCTCACCAGTACAATGAGATAAGGAAAAAAAAAGTAAGTCATCATTGAGAGGATATTAAATATCATTACTCATTGTTTGTGTTCCAAAAAACCCCAATGAGTCCTGTTGTGATGCTATAGGATAAACACAGGACTACTAACCACAAGGTTGGTGGTTCAAATCCACCTATCACTCCTAGGAAACCATATACATAGTCAATATGAGTTAGAACCAACTAGATATATGCACTTAACAGCAACAAGAAAACCCAAATTAATTAATTCAAAAATAATCAGACCACTAAGTTAGATTTCTGGTTAAAAAATAGCCACACTAAACACATGAAAATATGTTCAATATCATTGGTCATTTTTGTTGTTAAACGTGCAATCAGTTCTGATTCACAGCAACCGTGTACAGGGTTTCCAAGGAGCAGCTGATGGTTTAAACTGCCAACATTGTGGTTAACCACTGAGTGCTGATCCTACAGTGCCACAGCTAGCTAAAACTACAATCATATTCCAGTGAACACGCATTAGGATGCTACACCAAATATTGGCAAAGGCTTTGGAAGGATTCGAACTCTCATTTGCTATTGTTGGGAATGTAAAGTAGTACTATCACTTTGGGAAACAGTTTGGCATTTTCTAAAAAGTTAAAAACATAACTCCCATGTGATCCAGTCCTTGCATTTGTGGGTATTTGCCCAAGATAAAAGACAGCCTAAGTTCACAAAAAGACTTACACATGAATGTCTCGGCAGCTTCACTTGTAATTGCCAAAAGCTGGAGACAACCCAAATGTGCATCATCAGGTAAATGAATAAACAAATTGTGTTCTAGCCATTTAATAGACTGTGGTTAAGTGCCATCAAGTTGGTTCTGACTCACAGCAACCTTGTGTAGGGCTTCCCACGAGCAGTTTGTGGGTTTGAACTAACCTTGCAGTTAGCAGTCCAGTGCTCATCCTACAACACCACATCAGGACTCCTTATAATAAAATACTACACAGCAATAAAAGAAGAATGAATGAGTGATATATGGAACAACATGGATGAATCTTAACATAATTATACTGAGAAGATAGACAAAAAGACAGCATGTGTGTGTACTGTGTGCTTGTGTTGATTTTTTTTTTTTAATCTAGAAAATCCAAACTAATCTATAGTGCTGGAAAAAAGATCAATGGATGATTGGTCAAGGGGCTAGGGCCAGAGATGGATGGAGGACAAAATGACATAAGGGAACCTTAGTACCACCGAGTGGATTCTGACTCATAAGATGCACTGAATGATGCAATGCAGTACCCAGGCCAGGCACTCTTTCTTCCTTTGTTGTTATTAAGTGCTAGTGAGTCAGTTCTGACTCACAATGACCTTGCATAGGGTTTCTGAGGAGCAGTTGGTGAGTTTGAACCACCCACATTGCGATTGGCAGTCCAGTGTTTATCCTACAACACCATACCAGAACTCCATTAGTTTCTGGGTGTGTTGGCTGCTAATGGCTGTTAACTGAGTTGTTCTCCAGGAATCTCCCTGAAGAAAGCCACCTCACCTCACCCAAGCTTCTGCTTCCTCGCCCTGGGTAGCTGACATTGAATGATTACTCAGTAGTAGAGTGATTAACATAGGCCTGGCCCTCTTTCCTCAATTTGGACAACTATGAGGTGTCATCCTAACTCCAAATATCTCCTTAGCTGAAGCCTTAATCATGACTGCATTATATTTCAACTACTTCCTCTACCCAGTCCCATTTCCTTCACTCCCACAGAGGTGCTAATTCTAAGGGCACACCCAATAAATGGACTCCATGCAAATCTTCCTCTCAGAAAATGTTTCCCAGGAATCTGCCCTACATTAAAAGAGTAAAGATGTCAATTATACTCAAAGTATAGGAAATGTAATAGCCCATTAGAATAGCAGTAGAAATAATAAATAAGTGAAAATGACTGATTTTGAGGAGAAAAACAGAATAATAAAGTTGAATTTAACACACCAGGAATCAAATTTTATTACAAAGCTATAATACTTAAAAAGTATATTAACGCTGTACTAAGATGAGAAATGGTCGATGTTCAACCATTTCAAGAGGTAACATGTGATCAAGAGCCAATGAAACTGGAGAAAGAAGTCCAAGGTATACTGAAGGCATTGGCAAAGAACAAGACGCTGGGAATTGATTGAATACAAGTCAAAGTCTTTCAACAAACTGATGAGGAACTGGAGGCACTCACTCATCTCTGCCAAGAAATTTGGAAGACAACTACCTGCCAACCGATTGAAAGAGATCCATATTTGTGCCCATTCCAAAGAGAGGTGACCCAATGGAATGCAGAAATCATCAGACAACATCATTACTAACACATGCAAGTAAAAATTTGCTAAAGATTATTCAAAAATGGCTGCAACAGTACACTGACAGGGAATTGCCAGAGGTTCAAACTGGATTCAGACAAGGACTTGGAATGAGGGACATAATTGCTGACGTCAGGTAGATCTTAGTTGAAAGCAGAGAATACCAGAAAGATGTTTGCCTATGCTTTATTGACTATGCAAAGGCTTTCAATTGTGTGGATCATGGCAAGCTATGGACAACATTGTGGAGAAGGAGTATTCCAGAACACTTAATTATGCTCATGAGTAACTTGTCCATAGACCAAGGAGCAGTTGTTTGAACAGAACAGAACACTGAATAGATTAAAATTAGGAAAGGTGTGCACCAGAGATGTATTATTTCACTACACTTATTTAGTCTGTACACTGAGCAAATAATTCAAGAAGCTGGGTTATAAATAGAAGAAATGGTTTCAGGGTTGGAGAAAGACTCACTAACAACCTGTGATGTGCAGATGATACAACCTTGTTAGTTGAAAACAAAAAGGACTTTAAATACTCACTGATGAAGATCAAAGACCACAGCCTTCAGTATGGGTTGCATCTCAATGTAAACAAAAATTCTCACTACTGGACCTTTAAATAACATCCATATAAATGGAGAAAAGGTAGGCATTGCCAAAGATTTCATTTTTCTCAGATCAACCATCAACATTCATGGAAGCAGCAGTCAAGGAATCAAATGACATATTGCATTAAGCAAATCTGCTGCACAAGACCTCTTTTAAGTGTTGAAGAGCAATGGTGTCAGTTTGAGGACTAAGATGTGCCTGACCCAAGCCATGGTATTTTGAATAACCTCATAGTCATGTGAAAGTTGGACAATGAAAAAAGAAGACTGTAGAAGATTTGATGCGCTGAGTCATGGTGTTGGAGAGGAATATCAAAAGTACCATGGACTGCCAAAAGAACAAACAAATCTGTGTTAGAAGTACAGCCAGAATGCACCTGGGAAGCCGGGATGGCCAAACTTCATCTCTCATATTTCAGACATGTTATCAGGAGGGACCAGTCCCTGGAGAAGGGCATCATGCTTGGTAAAGTGGAGGGTCAGCGAAAAAGAAGGAGATCCCCAACGAGATGGATTGGCACAGTAGCAACAGTAATGGGTTCAGGCATAGCAACAATTGTGAGGTTGGCATAGGACCTGGAAGTGTTTCATTGTGTTGTGCTTAAGGTTACCAACTCGATGGCACCTAACAACAGCAACAATGATGAGGCTTTCTATTCCCACAAAGATTTACAACCTTGGAAATCCTATGCAAGATCACTATAAGTTGGAACCAACTCAGTGACACTCAAAAACAACAACAACAAAAGGAAACAATCAATGAAACAGAAATTACACCATCTGCAATATAAGCAACCTTCAGAATGACATTATCTTTCTGTTACATTCACTCCATCTCCTTGATTTTTTGGATCCTGCCTTTTCTCTAAGGATATCTGTTCTTTAGGACCCTTATTAGTGGAAGCTGCTCATGCTTTAATGTGGATGCTGAAGATAGTAGTAGCATCCCCCTAATTCTGTAATAATGCTATCAAGACATTATTCCCCCCCTCCTCTATACAAAATGACATCTCTTTTGTTGTTGTTGATTTTTGGTTCTACCTACCTTCTATCCTTCTCGTTAGTAATTTACCAGAGTCTGTTCTACCCTTCTATAGTCAGTGAATATTTTGATAGCTGGTTGGCTCTTCCTCTATACCTTATCATCTGCTACCATTTTAAATAAACTCAATATCCACATGAATAGCACATCAGACACCTTGATTTCTTAGTCTCTAAACCACAATGACGATAAGCATCAATTCCTTTTCTCCCTTTTCTTCCCACAATGGCTCTTGTCATCATGAGGAACTGCTCTGCCTCTGAAACCTTAAATTCCATCCCTTCAATCCGTAACTAAACTCTCTTCGACTGCTTGAATCTCCACTACCTCTGTTCTTTTAAATTTGCTTTTACACCTACTTTCCATTTATTAACATGATTAGGTTCCAAAGGCCTGGTCATTATGCAAAAATTGGCATTATGAGTCACCACATCACCTCATCCCTTACCTGCTGAGGTCACCTGCCACTGCCTACTCCTCCCTTACATTGCCTCAGGAGAGCTCAGCCCCCACTGCCACCACAGGGAGGGACATCCAGTCTTCCAGAACCAAGGTTTCCAAGCACCACCCTCCACTTTCCTGAGGCCCCCTCCCTCTCTTACCCTCACTGGATTTTCTGAATGGATGGCCTTTGTTCATCCCCTGAACAACCCCAAAATGTCATTGTAATTTTATTGGGAGAAGGGGGTTCCACGTCCTCAGGTCTGGGTGCTATGAGGAGTAGTGCATGTGGCTACTAAGTCTCCACACTGACCCCTCCCCTAATCATCTTCTGGCTCCCACTGAGGCAGTCCTGCCTTCTCTGCCCCCATGTCCCCATAACAATCGACTATCTAGATTGTCTTCTGTGACTGTGACAGCTGGGTTGGGCCTCCACCCTTAATGTTAAGCTTTAGTTGCTGCTGGCTATTCCTGCTGACCAATCCCACCCAGGTAACCTGCCCTATACTCACCTGTGTCCACCCAGGAAGGGGCATCAAAGAAGTGGAAGGGGCTGCACAGGTGCCAGTCAGCTGACATGGGGGTGTTCTTTATCTCTGGGCTCCTTCTGACCACAATTTAATCAGTCCCTGCTGCCCCTCGGGGCTTAGAGCTAGGTCCAGACACCTGGGACTTAGTTTCTCCCTAGCTGCAAAGGTGACCTACCTTCAGGACACTGACTGATGCTGCCTCTGATCCAAACCCGTGTGGGTACCTAGGACCTGCCAGACAGTCACTCATCCTTGCTGGCCCTACTTCAGCCTTCCCTTCATTCTGCCGAGCACCCAGATGACTTGGAGACTTTGTGCACATCAGGGACACCAGCAGGAATCTTGGCTATAATTATTGCCAGCCACGGGAAAAATAGCACAAAATAGTCAGATAGTTGACTTTTACTATTATCATAAGCATGAAATGATAGACAATGAGAGTCAATAAAGTGAGGTGTGGGTGAGTTTCAGAGATCTCAAGAGAATCACTTAAACCTTGTAGTTAATTGGGATCTCTCAATCACACCTGAAGTTTTTTCCTTTCTTTTTGAATTTGAATCTATGGTTAACCTACTCTTTCCTCTCACTATTTTCACTGTCCTGTTCCTTTAGCTTTCTACCACATCCATCCAACAAATTCCCAGTCGTGGCCCAATATCATAATCTGACTTCTGAATGTTGCTGAAGAAAGTGGCATTTCTATGATGACTGGCATTACTATGCATTGGGATTTCAATTTCAAGGGTGCCCTCATGGGAGCTTGAAAATACTCTCTCCAGACTACTTTCTACCCATCCTC
>NW_006408582.1:9677571-9689594 GCF_000296735.1 Chrysochloris asiatica | reverse complement strand
GCATCCATATGAGGCTACTGAAAACACAATGGCCTGGGTCAGGCACACCTTAGTCCTCAAACTGACATCTCTGCTCTTCATTAAAAAAGCTAGGCATTTAAAAAAGTAGTGTCAGCAGCACCCAGGCATGGAAAATTTATAGTTTACAACAGCCTGACTGGGTTTGGGGGAAATGTCCGGTCTTCAACATCATTCCTAGAATGACCAGTAAGATACATTCCTTCAGAGGACATCTGTCAGCTAGCAGGATGGGGATTTTAAGGCATTTTTTATTCACTAGGAAGAATATGTGACAAGCTCTGTGCTTGCACTTTCTAGGCAAATAGTATTTTGTGTTTTCTTCCCTACCCTAACTTCTTTCATGATGTTTTCATTGACACCTGCTGGACTTGAACTTCAGATTAAAGCAGTCTACTTAGCACCACCAGCCCACTTCCTTACTTCACCTCTAATCTTTGCTTTTGGTACTAATATTTCTAAGCACTCCTGGAGTGGCCCCAGGAGCAGGTTATGGCCAGAGATGGTGATGCACTGGACTTTAAAGAAAAGTCTAATCCATGGAAGGGAATGATAACCTACCATGTATGTAACCAACACATTGCTATTTTAATGTTTCAAAATGATTTTTGCATTTTTATTGTCTTAGTTATTTAGTGCTGTTATAACAGAAATACCACAAGTAGATAACTTTAATAAACAGAAATTTATTCTCTCAAAGTTTGCTGTTGTTGGTGTTTTGTGCTGTGGAATTAGTTCTGATTCATAATGACCCTGTATGGGTTTCCAAGGAGCTGCTGGTGGGTTTGAACAGCCAACTTTGTAGTTAGTAGTCCAGTGCTGATTCTGCAGTGCCACACCAGGACTCAAAGTTTAGGAGGGTATAAGTGCCAGCTCCATGGAAGAAACATGAGGCTTTCTGCTTCCATAAAGATTTACAGCCTTGGAAACCCTGTTCAGGGTCACTATGAGTCAGAACCAACTCCATGGCACATAACAACAACAACAACAAGTGCCAGCTCTAGAGGAAAGTTGTTCTCTCTATAGTTGCTCTAAAGGAAGGTTCTTGTTTCCTTTCAACATCTGTGGGTCTGGCATTCCTTGGAGATCTACATGTGTCTTGGTGTCAATCTTCCACTGGGTCTGGGAGGTTCTCAGCGTAGGGACCCTGGGTCTAAGGATACTCTCTGCTCACACTTCTTTCAGGGTGTAGTCAAGCTCCTCCTCTTCTAGCTTCTGTCTCCTTTGACCTCTTGTAAGATAAAGGGTGCTGCAGGCCACACCCTAGCTGTGACCTGAGTAAGGGCAGAATATCTGTTCTCATGCCCTCACAATTGATTGGCTGATCACATCATTACATAAGTCTCATATTACATCATTGCATATAACTGCCCAGCCACTCAGAATGTTGGCTGGCCCAGTTGACACGTATTTTAGGGGGACACAATTAAATCCATAGCACCTATTGAAATCGGTGATTTGATTCTTAATTTCAGGGCTGACGCTGACAGCGCGCTCTTGAGCTTCAGCACTGTGAACTTTTCATTTGTTTGCTTTCATAGCTGTTTTGGTCATGACAAGCTAAGATACTCACTGGTTTACAACAACAAAGATTTCTTTTCTCTTTCATTATAGTGCAATTTTACTGTGGATCTGCTGTGGTCCTGCTCCAAACCACCTTCATTCCAGGGCCCAGAGTAATGAAGCAGCCTCTCTTTTAACCATTGCAAAAGAGAAAGAAGAATAAGGCAAACCATGTTTTGACCGTTTGGCTTACAGCTTATGTGCCATAGAGTCAGTTCTGACTCATAGAATCTTTGTATATAGAGTTTCCGAGGAACAGCTGGTGGGTTTGAACAACTGACATTGTGGTTAGCAACCCAGTGCTTATTCTACAGAGCCACACCAGGACCCCTTGGCTTACAGTTGTTTCTAAGTGCTGTTGAGTTGGTTCTGACTCATGTTGTTGTTGTTATGTGCCGTCGAGTCAGTTCCAACCCATAGCGACCTTATACAGGGTTTCCAAGGGGTGGCTGGTGAGCTTGAACCACCCAACCTTGCAGTTCATACTGAACTTGCTGTCAAGTGCTTATCCTACAGTGTCATACCACCAATCACACATACACACACTTGAAGGAAGTGAGCAAGAAGAAGAAGCTCTTCAGTAGATGATTGACTAGCAGAAGTGATTTTAATTTTATATATGTCTCGATAAACAAAGCTAGCCAGGAAGAGCTCCCGCCTAACATTGTTTGCAATGCCCCTAGCTAGTATCTTTCTGGATGTCCTTGACTGTGTGGTTTGAGGGTCAGTAGCCACAGCTTCCTCACCAGTTTAGATCTGTGGTGTGGTTTGGGTTTTATTTCTAGAAGTTCAGCCTCAAATCTACTTTCCCCCAGAGTTCTTCGAAACTCTTTAAGCTACTATCTTTTAATAAATTTGTTTTCATTTTAATTTCTTAGTTTAATAAGAACCCTAACCAGTTGTGGCAATAAAAATATCATTTAGAAATACGGAGGTATACATCAGGGGCAAAAGTGGCTAAAGGAGTTAAAATGGTTTGATTTGTGACAAGCAGCAGTCAGGAACAGGGAGAAACAGAGCACAGCTGCAATGGTTTATTGAAAATTTGGTATTACTCGATGATTTTTAAAAGTTTAATATTTCCTAGTTTCAGTTCCTTTTAAAAATTTTTATTGTGATGAAATATATATTACAAAAAATTTGTCATCTCAACCATTTCTACACATGCAGCTCAGTGGCAGTGTACCTTGTTTTACATCCACCACATTCATGGCCAGATTTCGTCCTTACCCTTAACAGAAGCTCAGTATCCCATAAACAGTAAGTTCCTTTTCCCTCCCTCTTTCTCATCTCTGCTGTTGTTGTTGTTAAGTCATGGAGTCAGTTTCAACTCAGAACAGCCCTGTATAGAGTTTCCAAGGAGCCACTGGTGGGTTTGAACTGCTGACCTTGTAGTTAGCCGTCCAGTGCTGATCCTACCATGCCAAACCAGGGTGCCTCTCACCTCTGGTAACCACTAATAGACTTTGGTCTCTATGCAATTGCCTAGTTTAGCTATACCGTCTAAGTGGGATCGTGCAGTGTTTATTCTTTTGTTTCTGCCTGATTTCATTCAGTATGATGTTTTCAAGGTTCGTCCAAGACATAGTAAGTATCAGGTCTTCATTTCCTTTTAAAGCTGGATCATATTCTATTGTACGGTTTTATCACATTTTATTTATACATTTATCAGTTAATGGGCGCTTGCAATTATTGGGATGTAAGCCTGCAGAAGTCTGCATCCCTAAAAAAGAAGGCAAGGTCCACAGAGAGAGAAATCTGTCAGGCTATTTTTTTATATCATCAAAGAGGCTACACTCCCAAGGAAACACCCTTTTCAATTAATTGACTGCTCACATCAGATCACAAATAGAAGATAATTACATAGAATCGACAGTCTCCTCAGTGTGATAACACTCTTCCCACTTCCTCTCTGGTTTCCTCATTTCCATTCACCCATCTTTCCTTCTCCTTCCTTCTAAACTCTGTGTTTGGGTAAATGCTGCCATTTTGGCCTCATATGGTTGAATGTTCTGAGGACATGCTCACTTTGTAGCCTTATCTATTGATTGGCTGAAAGATGATCTCTGGAAGTGGGTTCAGTTCCATATTTGAAGGGTGTCTCAGAGATTCAACCAGTCTCTATACCAATAAGTCTGTCTTTTTTATGATTTTGAATTTTGTTCTACATGTTTCTCCCACTCTGTCCAGGACCTTCTCTTGTGATCCCACTTAGAGCAGTTGGTAGTGGTAACACCATCTACTTCTTCTGGTCTCAGGGTAGTGGAGATTGTGGTTGGCCTGGTCAAGTAGTACTTTGGACTAATTGTTTCCTTGAGTCTTTGATTTTCTTCACTCTTCTTTGCTCCAGATGGAGAGAAACCAATAGTTGTATCTTAGATAACTGCTTGCAAGCTTTTAAGACTCTAGTAATGACTCATCAAAGTAGGATATAGAACATTGTCTTTATGGATTATGTTATACCAATTGACCCAGATGTCCCCAAGACAATAACCCTAAGCCCTCAAGCCCAGTGGCTCAGTCCTTCCAGGTGTTTGGTTGTGGCTAAGAAGTTTGCATAACTCTGTGCCCAGTGTGTTCTACTGTGTGGTGGTGGTGGAGTCAGTTCCAACTCATAGTGTCCCTGCACAGGGTTTCCAAGGCTGTAAATCTTTATGGGAGCAAAAAGCCTCATCTTTCTCCCGTGGAACAGCTGGTAGTTTCGAACTGCTTACCTTGAGGTTAGCAGCCCGACTCATAATCACTACGCTACCTAGATATATTTGTAGCCCATACAAATACATAGATAGGAATATCCTCTATCCAACCTACGTATGTGCATGGGTGTACTTATCATATGCAATTCCACATCTACTCAGATTACTACATATCTATATATCCACTCATAAATTGTTTATTACTGTTATTGCAGGATTATATATGTAATAGTATTGATCATTGTTGCTCTTTACTCTTGTGTACCTCCAAGCGTCTTCCTTTGCTTTGGCCATGATGTGTTGATTTCTCCCTGCTGCATCTTGTCTTTTCCTTCAATCAAATCCTGGTGTGGCACTGTGGGTTAATGTATTGGACTGCAAGGTCGATTTGAACCTCAAGTTCAGTGGTTCAAGCTCACCAGCCACTCCTTGAAAACCCTACACAGGGTCACTATGCATTAGAACCTACTCAATGGCACTTAACAACAACAACTAATTAGTGATCTTCCCTCTTTCCCCTCCCATCCCTGGTAAACATCAAAGAATGTTTATTTCGGTGTGAAAACCTTTTCTAGACTTTTTCTAGTAGTGGTCTTATTTAATATTTTTTCCTTTTGCTCATTGACTTATTTCAATCAGTGCCATGTCCTTTAGAGTCATCATGTTGTGGGATGGTTCACAGATTCATTGCTATTTCTAAATGCTCTATAGGATTTCATTGTGTGTATGTACTATACTTTGTTTATCCATTCTTCCAGTGGTGGTTGTTTTCATCTTTTTGCTATTGTGAATAATGCTGTGATGAACAAATGTGTTCATATATCTATTTGTCTTCTGGCTCTTATTTCTTTAAGATATATACTTAGTAGCGCAGTTGTTGGATCGAATGATAGATCTAAGTCTGACTTTTTAAGGAGGCATCATACCATTTCCCACCATCGTTACACAATTTTACAACTTTACCAGCAGTGTACAGGAGTTCCAGTATCTCCACACCCTCACCAGCATTTGTTGTTTTCTGGTTTTGTTTATTTGTTTGTTTTTAATCATTACTGTTATTGCCAGGATGAGGTTTGTAGGAAAAGCACTCGACCACAAGGTCAATTTGAACCTCGGAAACTCTATACTGGGCGGCTATGGGCAGAACCAACTCGATGGCACTCAACAACAACAACAAGGGCTCATGATCATGAGCATCTCTTCATGTATTTGTGTACTGCCTGGATTTCTTCTCTGGTGACATGTCTGTTCATGTCCATTGCCCATTTTTTAACTGGATGGTTGTTAGGTATTGAAGATTTCTGTAAATTTTAGAGATTAGTTCCTTGTCCAATGTTGTTATCAAAAAAATTTTCTCAGTCTGTAGGTTCTCTTTTCACTCTTTTGGAGAAATCTTTTTTTTTTTTTTTTTAAATAAATGTTTTATTGTGAATTATGTGATAGTTTACATGGGAGACCATTAGTTTTACATTCATTCTATCATATATCATTTCATTGCCATAGTTACAATCCCATCCATACATCATCAACCAACCAAAGGATATACCCTGCAAGCCTGACCCCTCAACCCCCGCCATCCCCGGTCATCAGCACACAGCCCCTTTCCCTCTCTGGATCTCAAGTCCCCAGCCACTCCATCTCTCTGCCTCCATCTCAGGCATCACTGCTTCTCTGGGTAGGGTCCCGCTCTTGGAGAAATCTTTTGATGTGTCTAAGTGTTTAAATTTTAGGAGGTCCCAGTCATCTAATTGATTTATGGATGGCTGATTTTTCAGAAGTAGAACACCAAGCCTTTTCTCCAAGGTGCTGCTGGGTGAACTTGAATCTCTAACCTTTTTGTTAGCACCCAAGTGCATTAACCATTTATATCACTCAGAGTCTCTAAAGGAAAGACAGTGGTCATATTTTATAAAGACACTTGGAAAATTGTTAATGATTTTATCACTGAAGCAATACTCTTCAGTTAATCTGAAATTACACTGAAGTGGAATCCTTTACATTTTGAAAATACTGGCTATATGACATATTGTAGAATTGTTGTTAAGGAGCTCTGGTAGCGTAGTGGTTACGAATCGGGCTGCGAACCTTAAGGTCAGCGGTTTGAAACTACCAGCTGCTCCGCGGGAGAAAGATGAGGCTTTCTACTCCCGTAAAGATTTACACCCTCGGAAACCCTTGGAAAACAAGAATTGTTGTTATTAAATGCTGTCGAGTTGGTTCCGACTCATAGGGACACTGTATAGGATTTTCGAGGAGCAGCTGATGAGTTTGAAGCGCCAACCTTGGTTTTCAAACCAACCTTGAGGTCCATTGCTTATCCTATGATGCCACACCAGTGATATCAAACAAACAACAATCACCATGGGCTCAAGTATTTCAAGTAGCTGCTGATTTTCCTTACACAATTAAGCTCAGGCCTTTTTCCAGATCAATGTATTTCTTTCTGAAGTGGCATCTTACATCATTTTATGGCTCCTTCAACAGGCTACCAGCTGTGTGAGCCTCCCACATAACCACAAAATATATTAACTAGCAGCAGAAGGAAAGAGAAGGGAAGTGTAAAGCAGAGTTTAATTTAATGTTATTGGATTTTGCCAAATCATAACATCATACCATATGGTATGCATATGATGGTATTAGATCTGGAAAAGGCAGGTGAAGTTAAAGAAAGTGTAGAAAAATTGGAGCATGGCACATGAATAAAGGGCCTAGGAGAAAATTAAACACACTGGGAAATACCAAGGTAAGATGTAAACCTGTCAGTCTCTCCTCTGGTCTTCACTGACAGTCCTCTTCCCTGCTACCCCAAATACACCTCTAAGCCAAGACCCTTCTAGTGTTCATGATGCTCCACTGTGATCTCCTGTGGTCCAGGAATTTCCCTTGGGCAAAAATATGCTCTTTATAGGACGCTTGCTCAAGTTATAACATTATAACATTTCACTATGAAATACTGATTTTTTCCAGTAAAGCATCATGTTTTAAATTTTTTTCCTTTTTTAAGTTGTAAACATGTATAGGAAAAGTAGTGATTTAAGACTGTCTCTGTCAAGTCACGTGAGAATGCATCTGTTTTTTAGAATAACATTGCAGAACAGCTGCTTGAAATCAGTCCCAGGAAGAGAAGGGAATTGGCAAGAACGAAGAGTAGTTTAGATGAGTATCCATTTCCCCCCATTTTCTCTCTCCTTCTTCCTCTCTTTTTCTTTCTCAATGACTATACCTTTTACTCTCCTCCCACACCTATGATCAAGGAAAACCAATGAATTATACAAAATTTAGCCAAAATTATCTGCATTCCCTGTGTCTTAACTCTCTTTCTTCTTTCCAACTTCCAATCCCCAATTCAATTGAAGTATCTGTTCTTTAAGATTCAATTAAGAACATCCCTTGTTCTATGAAGTCTCCATCCATCTTCCCATCTACTTTCCTATCTCTTCTTATTCTGGTGTCTATTTGTGTGGTTGTCAATTCCATTGCCAGACTGCAAACTACTTTAGGGCATGGGCAATGTCTTGCTGCTCTTTGTGTCCTCAGCACCTATTGTATTGCCTGTAATATGTTGCTTCTGCTGTGTGCTGGTGAGTCAATTCTGACTCACTGCTAGCTTATATGAGAGTGGAACTGCCCCCATAAGGTTTCCTAGACTATAATCTTAACAGGAACAGATAGTCAGGTCTTTGCTCAAATAGAGCCATGGATGGATTCAAATCACCTATCTACCTTTCAGGAGTCCTGGTGTGGCACTTATAGGATAAGCACTCGACCACAAGGTAGGTTTGAACGTCAAGGTTGGTGATTCTAACTCACCAGCCGCTCCTCGGAAACCCTATGCAGGGTCACTGTGAGTCAGAACCAACTCGAAAGCACTTAACAACAATCTACCTTTCAATTAGCAGCTGACCACTTAGCCAGATGCAAGGTGCCACAGAGTCAGTTCCAACTCATTCTGTAAATCTTTACAGAAGCAAGAAGCCTCATCTTTCTCCCACAGAGCAGCTGGTAGGTTTGAACTGCCGACCTGGTGGTTAACAGTCCTTTGCTTATGTTACAGCTCCATTACCTTTTAATTCCATTTTTTCTACTATTTGAAGTTCCCTCAGGGTCAACGGTTCTACCTCATTAGCTGCTCCTCGGAAATCCTGTGCACGGTTGCTATGAGTTGGAACTGACTCCACAGCACTTGACAACAACAACATATAGTAAAACGAGCCCTGATAGCGTAGTGAGTTACTCATAGGGCTGCTAACTGAAAGGTCATCTGTTTGAATCTCTCAGTCGCTCTACAGGAAAAAAATGAGGTTTTCTGCTCCTGTAAAGAAATACAGTCTCGGAAACCCTATATAGGGTCGCTTTGAGCCAAAACCGACCCTGTGGCTCACAGCAGCAGCATGTAGAAAATGCTTAATGAATGTTTATTGAATTAAATCCACTCAGAGTTAATGTGAGTTTTTATTTTTATTTCCAAGGGTGTTAGTCACACATTCTTCATGCACTACAATGAGCCCTGGTGGTGCAGTGGGTTAATCATGGCCCAGCCAAGCTGACACACATTTTGGGAGGAATACAATTCAATCCATGATAGAGTGGTTTTTGGTTTTTCACACACTATATTATATACAGGATAGGAGGATACTGAACCAAAAATGCACAATCCTCTTTTGTGCAAAAGGATAAGAAAGCACTCCCGGGCTCCCCATCCCCCATAAAATGAAAGAATAGATCCAGAGGCAGTAAAATCATCCTCACACACCCAACTAGTTTAAAATGCATATGATTTTATGTTGTGGATTTGAAAGTCATGAACTTGAAAATCAGTTCCCCAGAGCTTTGTGGGCTCTGAATTGTGTTGTTGTCATTGATTTGCTTAATATCAATGACAACCAGAACAATGCTGGGAAAGGGCTTCAGGAGGTGCTGCTGATGGTATCAGTGGCAAACTAGGAGCCTGAACTGGGGCCGAGCCAGAAAATTAACTACATCTCAAAGGACTGAATTTGCCATTCTTATTTGTTATTTTTAATGGGTTTTAAAAGGTCTAATTCTGCATTAAGGAGATTTCTCAAACCAATACTCCAGAATTTACCAATTCAAATGCGTGTTCTCCCCTCTAAAGTCCATATGCTTACTTATTACATTATTCAATTGACACAGGCCAGTGCCTAGAGGGAATTTGGAATTTCTATTTTGGGATTGGCTCTGAGTCATTCAGGACTTTCTTCTTCTTTTTTTCTTTTTAACTTTTTTATTGTGAATTGAGTGAATGTTTACAGAGCAGATCACCAGTTTTTAACATTCTGTAATTTATACACATTTTAGTTCATCTCGCTGATTGCAATCTCCTCAATGTAACTTCACTTATCCCACTTCCTGCTAGTTTCTTGTTACCTTTCCTCCTTCTATCCTAACCCCTCTGAACTTTGCATTTGGGTAAATGTTACCCTTTTGCTCTCAGATGGTTGATTATTCTAAGATGTATGTACCTTACAAATGTTTTTGTTCCCCTTACAGATTTGTCTATTGTTGGGCTGAAAATTGAGCTATTTCCAGGCCTTAAGGATGAGTAAGGACCACAGTCTCAGGAGTTCCAAACACCAGTCTCTATCCAACAAGTAAGCCTGGCAATTTATATGATGATGACGTTCGTTCCACACTCTTCTCCCACTCTATCCAGGACCTTCTAATGTGATCCCTTTTAGAGCAGTTGATAGTGGTAGATGTTCTTCTGTTCTAAGGGTCATGCAGACTGGTGTCCACCTGGTCACTGGACAAACTGTTTCCATGCATCTTCTGTTTCCACTACTCTTCTCTCCTCCTGACAGCGAGAGATCAACCGTTGCACCTTAGATGACTACTCATAAGCTTTTTAAGACCCCAGTTGCTACTCACCAAAGTAGGTCTTCATGGACCATGTTATACCAATTGGCCATGGTCCTAAACCCTCAGGCCCAGCAAATCATTGCCTCAAGGGGTTTCGTACTATTCAAGAAGCTTTCATATTATTATCCCCTGTATGCTCTGCCACATTCATGGATATATTTGCAGCAAAGGTAAATAGCCACGCACAGATATCCTCTGTTAAATCTTTATGTATTGTGGGTATATTTCCACTCTCCTTCCCACACGCATTCAGCCTGCATGTTTATTCATGCATCTACTTGTAGATCACCATTATTTCAGGATTCTGTAGATAACAGTATTTAACTATGTTGCCTTTAACCAAACCTTTCTTTTAAAGGTGGCATGGCATCGTCCAGTTAATGCCCTCACCTTTTCCCAGGCTTTACTCCAAATTTACTTGGAGCTGATTTCTAAAATGACAAAGTGAAGACCATTAAGGGTATGTATGAAAATATGCTTTGACACTGCAGTCTTCAGCAGTAGTCTCTGGAGCAAACATTCAGCATTCCCAGTTATTGCTGTCAAAGTAGCTGTACTTATTTGGGTATACCAAATTCTGGCATGTTTATTTATAAATTAGGTTACTCCCCTTCATCTGTAAAAGAAGAATAGCTATTTACAGAGATTAAATAAAAAGTAGAATGTGGAAGGTTTTGTAACTGAAAGGCAAAACATCTCTGCTCAGTCATTCACTTACTTAATTCACATTTATGAAAGACTTGCTCTAAACATTTGTTGCTCCAGAGACTGAGGACACACCAACACATGAGACTTGGTTCTTACTCTCTCAGTATATTCATAGCCTGGTTGAGGAGACAAACACATTGGTAATGTCCATACCACTTACATGCTTTCTAGGAAGCATGCACAGAAGAGCTGTACAAAAAGTTTAGAGGGGAGCTGAGCCTGGATGCAAAGTGGTGGGGGGTACGGAGGCAGGATGGACTCTCTACAACAGGAGAAACCCACTATGTAAGGTATGAATACTAGTTTAAGACAGATCACACTGCATCATCCTCCTCCCAGATTAAATTATCCTAATACTTCAAAGGCGTCCTGGTATGGCACTGTGGGCTAAAGTGTCAGACTGCAAAGTCATTTGAACTGCAAGGTCAGTGGTTCAAACTCACCAGCTGCTCCTTGGAAACCCTATACAGGGTCACTATGGGTTGGAATTGACTCAACAGCACTTTAACAACAACAATAACAACACTTCAAAAAGGTTATAATCCTGAGAGGAATGAAACATGATAATAAATGCAAATACCTACATAATTAATAAAAAGAAGTCATGGACCCAAAGGCTTTGCTTCATCCATGTCTACTATGAGCCCTGGTGTGGAGCTGTAGAATAAGCTCTGGACTGGTAGCTTTATAGTCAGCAGTTCAAACCCACTGGGTACTCTCAAAAATCTTATAAAGGGTCATGTTTGGCTCTCGTGGACTTGCTTTAATTTTTTCAGCTTCAACCTGAGCTTGCATATAAGCAATTCATAGTCGGTTCCACAGTTAACCCCTGGCCTTGTTTTGGCTGATGATATTGAGCTTCTCCATCATCTCTTCCCACAGATATAGTCCATTTGATTCCTGTGTATTCCATATGGTTCAAGTATTTGCTATGGAGTCAGATCTGACCCATAGCAACCCAGTATAGGATTTCTGAGAAGTGACTGGTGAGCCTGAACCGCTGACCTTGCTATTCAAACTGACCTTGCAGTCCAGCACATTAACCCACCAGAAGCGCCATACCAGAACTCCATAGTCATACTTTATGTTGTTGACAATGGCATTTGCAATTAGTAAAATTTGTAAAATTAGTAATTTGCAAAATTCTCTCGTATGATG
>NW_006408582.1:9646179-9676696 GCF_000296735.1 Chrysochloris asiatica | reverse complement strand
TATTTTGTGGAAGTTTACACAGGAAATCAGGTTCCTAGTTAACAATGTGTTGGTTACATTTTCCACATTATGCCCACTTTCTAGTTATTTTCATTATGGTTAATACATTTCCATTAATCTAGCTTTCCTGACCATTCACTAACTTTGCATCTCTTCATTAGGGTAAATTCTGACAGTTTGGTCTCATATAGATCACTTTTTCTCTTTTTTTTTTTAAAGTGCATAATCCTTACTAGTGATATTGTTTATTTTATGAACCTATCCAGCACTTAACAACAACATCTGCTATTTAAATATAAACAATATCACTAGTGATTACTATGCACTTTTTTTAAAAGCGTTAATTTTATGAGCCTATTTGCTATTTGGACTGCTGGTATGACGCTGTAGAAGAAGTACTGGATTTCAGTTTCTGCTGCTCAGAAACCCTATTGGAACTGGCTCGATGGCACTTAACAATAACAATAACATCTGCTAATTGGAGTTGTAGTGTGATGCTGTAGAATAAGCACTGGAATGCTAATTGAAAGGTCGGTGGTTCAAACCCACCAGCTGCTCCTTGGAAACCCTATACAGGATCACTACGAGTCAGAACTGACGCGACAGCACTTAACAACAACATCTGCTACTTAGCTAAAAGGTGAGCTCCAGGAGCAGCTTCGGTTCCAAGTTGAAAAGGTATCTCAGGGCTCCCTCTAGTCTCTATCAGTTCAGTAAGTCTGGCCTCTCTTAAAGAATTCGAGTTTTGTTCAACACTTTTCTTTCTTTCTATTCAGGACCATCTATAGTGTCCCTGGTCAGAATGGTTGGTGGTGGTAGACAAGCAGCATCTAGCTCTTCTGGCCTCAGGGCAGAAGAGGACATAATTTGTATAGGCAATTAGTCCTGTAGACTTGTTTCTTCTTGGAATCTTTGATTTCCTTCTTTCTTTTTGGCTCTGGATGAGTAGAGATATTACCACAGAGCTTTAAAGATTTCTAGGAGTCCTGGTGTGGTGCTGTAGGGTAAGCACTGGACTGTTAACCAAAAGGTAAGTGGTTCAAACACACCAACCCCTCCTCGTAAACCCTATACAGGGTTGCTATGAGTTGAAACAGACTCCATGTCACATAACAATAGGAAGATGGATGGAATACACAGTCACTGTACCAAGAAGACTTTACCTAAACTCAAGCACTCAAAAGGTAGCATATTCTCAAGAACTGATGATACTGAAGGAAACAGTCCAACTACATTGAAGGCATTGGCAAAAAGCAAGACTCCAGGAACTGATTGAATACCAATTGAAATGTTTCAACAAACTGATGCAGCACTGAAGGCACTCACTTGTCTATACTAAGAAATTTAGAAGGCAGCCACCTGGCCAATCAACAATAAGAAATCCATATATGTGCCCATTCCAAAGTAAAGTGACCCAGAAGAATGAAGCAAATCAACGAACAATATCATTAACATCACATGTAAGTAAAATTTTGCTGAAGATAATTCAATAACAGTTGCACCAGTACATTGAAAGGGAGCTGCCAGGAATTCAAGCCAGATTCAGAATAGGATGAATAAGACATGGAAAGAGGGATATCACTGCTGATATCAAATGGATCTTGACTGAAAGCAGAGAATACCAAACACCATAAAGATGTTTCCTTGTGCTTATTGACTATGCAAAGGCATTCTACTGTGTGGATCATAACAGACTATGGATAACATTGTGAAGAATGAGTGTTCTAGCACACTTAATTGTGCTCCTGAGGAATCTGTGTATAGACCAAGAGAAAGTCATTCAAACAGAGCAAGGGTATACTGAATGGTTTAAAATCAGGAAAGGTGTACACTAGGGTTGTATCCTTTCACCATAGTTATGTTGTTGTTAGGAGTCATTGAGTTGGTTCCAACTCAACAACAATCCTATGTACAACAGAAGGAAATTGCCCAGTCTGGCACCATCCTCACAATCGTTGCTGTGTTTGAACACATTGTTTCAGCCACTATGTCAACCCATCTCCTTGACGGTCTCCTTTTACACTGATTTCCAATCAAGATGTCCTTTTCCAGGGCTTGATCCCTCCTGATGACATGTCCAAAATACATGTGATAAAGTCTCGCCATTCTTGCTTCTAAGGAGCATACTGGCTGTACTTCTTCCAACACAGATTTACTCATTCTTCTGACAGTCTGTGGTTTATTTAACATTTGTCACTAACACCATAATTCAAATTCTTCTTCAATCTTCCTTATTCATTGTCCAGCTTTCACATGTATGTGAAGCAATTGAAATTCCATGGCTTGGGTCAGGTGCACCTTTCTCTTCAAAGCAACATCTTTGCTCTTTAACACGTTAGAGATCTTTTGAAGCAGATTTACCTAGTGCAACATTTCATTTGGTTTCTTGACTGCTGCTTCCAATAGGCATAGTTTGTGAATCCAAGCAAAATTAAATCCTTGACAATTTCCATCTTTTCTCTGTTTATCATGATGTTACTTATTGGCCTAGTTGTTGTGGTTGGTTTTTTGTTTGTTTGTTTGTTTGTTTGTTTGTTTTATGTTGAGATGTCATCACACTGAAATCCATAGTTTTTAATCTTCATCAAATACTTTTTACTTTCAGCAAGCAACGTTGTGCTATCTGCATATTGAAAAATATCAATAGCCTTTTTCCTGTTCTAATGAAGTGTTCTTCTTTATATAGTCCAGCTTCTTGGATTATTTGCTCAGCATACAGATTGAATAAATAGGGGGAAAGAATACAATTCTGATGCATACCTTTCCTGGTTTTAAACCACGCAGTACTCCCTTGTTCTGTTTGAATAACTGCCTCTTGGTCTAGGTACAGGCTCTGCATGTGCATAATTAAATATAATTAGAATTCTCCTTCTTCAGAATGTTATCCATAACTTGTTACAATTCACACAGTTGAATGCATTTACATAGCCAATAAATCACTGTCAATGTATTTTCATAGTCAACGAAATGCAAGTAAACATCTCTATGATATTCTTTGCTTTCAGCCAAAATCCATCTGACATCAGCAATGATATCCAATTTTCACATCCTCTTATGAACCCAGCTTGAATGTCTGGAAGTTCTATAGCAATGTATTGCTACAGCTGTTTTAAAATTATCGTCAGCAAAATTTTACTTGCATATGATATTCATGATACTGTTAGATAATTTTTGTGTTATGTTGGATGCCCTTTCATTGGACTAGGCACAATGAAATCAGTTGGTCAGGTTGCTTTCATTCAAATGTCTTGACCTAACCTAGTGAGCATGTCAAGCACATCATCTGTATACTGAAACATTTTAGTTGGTATTGTCAATTCCTGGAAGCTTGTTTTTCGCCAACGCCTTCAGTGCAACTTGAATTTCTTCTTTCAATACCTTCTGAAATGTTCTTGATCATATGCTATATTGACCAATTCCTTTCAGTGACTCTGTGTGTCCCTTCCACCTTCTTTTGATGCTTCTTGCATCATTCAAGATTTTACCCATAGAATCCTTCAATATTTCAACTCAAGACTTGGATTTTTTTTTTCCTTCAGTTCTTTCAGTTTGAGAAACATTGAGTGTGCTTTTTCTTTTTGGTTTCCTAACTCCAGGCCTTTGCACATTTCATTATAATACTTTATTTCATTTTCTCTAGCGAACCTTTGTAATCTTCTTACCAAGAATTTTACATCATTATTTCTTCCTTTAACTCTGATGGTGGTGTGCGGTGGAGTTGGTTCCAACTCATAGCAAGCCTGAGCAGGGTTTCCGAGGCTGTAAATCTTTACGGGAGCAGAAAGCCTCATCTTTCTCCCACGGAACAGCTGGTAGTTTCAAACTGCTGACCTTGAGTTTAGAAGTCCAACTCGTAACCACTACACTACCAGAGATCCATTAACTCTATCTTCTACAAAATGATAGGCAAGTCATAGCAATTTAGGCTCTTTCCCCAAGTGTAAAACAGTATAATAATTTCCTGCTCTTCCTCCTTCCTTCCTTGGATGAAGTTGATCTTATAAAATAACTGAATATTTAGTGAAAGGAACAACACAAATAAAAGGCTTAATTACAGAGCTATTTGGTAAAGCTGCATATTGCATTTTGACTGAAGTGAACCTAGACCAAAAATCTTACTGGATTTTGCTTCTCTGTTTACTACCATATAACATATGTTTCCTGTTTCTCACAGAAAAGAACAGGCTTCTTGGAAAAAATGACTGGTTTGGGGTCTGGAAAATCCTATCAGAGCAAGTTGGCAAGCAAATTGCCAATCACAAGGATCATTTCAAAAAGACCATAGGATAATCTGAATAATCACCCACAGTTCAAAGATAGGGTAAGTAGCACTTCTTAAACAATAATATCTAAAATGATTGAAACATATCAATATGTTTCAGTTTATGAGTTTATGACAATATTTTTACATTTTAATTCATGATTAATATGTTCATTCCCTCCTCATCTGTCACTTAGTCCTACTGTGGTGACTTGTGTGTTGCCGTGTGTGATTTTTGGAAGCTATGCCACCAGGGTTTCAAAGACCAGCAGGGCCACTTCTGGTGGACAGCTTTCAGCAGAGCTTCCAGACTAAGAATACACTAGAAAGAAAGACAAGACAGTCTACTTCTGAGGGATTTGCTGTTGAAAACCTGATAAATAGCAGAATATTGATGACAGAGTACAAGAAGATGAGCCCCTCTCTTTGGAAGGGATTCAAAATATGACTGAGGAGAAGCTATATCCTTAAAGTAGTTATTATTGCTGTTGGTGGGTGTTGTTGAGTCAGTTCCGATTCATATCAACTAGAGTGACTGGTGGGTTTGAACTGCTTACCTTTCAGCTACCAGTCCAGTACTTATTCTACAGTGCCACACCAGGGCTCATACTCAAGTAAACCTTAATGATATGGTTGGAGCAAAGTCTTTGGGATCAATAGGACATGACTCAAAATAAGAAGAAACCAGCTGCAAACATCCATTAACCATTGTATTATGTAATGTATGAAGTGTGAATCTAAAAACAATTAGAAATCATCAAAATTGAAATGGAACTCATAAAGATTGATATCCTAGACATTAGTGAACTGAAATATACAGGTATGCCATTTTAAATCAGACAATCATGCCAGGAATGACAAATTAAAGAGGAATGGTGCAATCCATACTTAAGACGGTGTTCTTTGATTTCATCAAATTTTTGTTTGTGTGTGTGGTTTGTTTTCCAGTCCAAACTGTGCTTCAGAATAACAAAATTATAGATGGATAAAAGTTTATCTTTATAGATATGTTCCATTCATAAATAATGAAGAAACCCCTAATGTACTAATGTCTCCAGTACAAACATAGCAAAAAAAAAAAAAAAGGGGGCGGGGGGGGAGGACAACCAGACATTACATTTCTCCAGGTTGAAGAAAACCACTATCGATGAATTAATCTTGCCCAAAATATAAAGCCTTTAGATTTAACTAACAATTTACATGAAATACAGAGGAGAGATGATTATGCTAAATGATACATAGCAATCAGTGAGAACTCTACAGGATGAAAGATCAAATTTTTCACCAACTACACTGCATGAGAGAGAGAAGAACCTACAATATACATTTAAAAGAAACTTGAAATATTTATTACTGAATTGTTGTTGGTGTGGCGCTGTGGGCTAATGCGTCAGACTGCAAAGTCATTTGAAATGCAAGGTCTGTGGTTCAAGCTCACCAGCTGCTCCTTGGAAACCCAATGCAGGGTCGCTGTGGGTCTAAATAGACTCGACAGCACTTAACAACAACAACAAGGTGTGAGCCATATGTAAATCCTGTTTCAAAACAATAAATAAATAAATCTATGCTATTTAGAGGACAGATAATGTTAGTAAATCATTGCTTATTTCTTATGACTTGATAATGTTATCAGTTATTATTTTTAAAGAGTCTATCTTTTGAAGATTCATATGAGGATATTTACATATAAAATATGAAAATGATATATTTTATAGTAGATGTAGGTAAAGCAGATCATCAGTTTTATATCCAACAAATCATACATTTTGTTTTAACTAAGAATAGCCATGAATTCATAGTTTTTGAAGTTAGATGATAAGTATATTAAGGTTCATTATATTATCTTTCCTACTTCTGATACATTTAAATTTTTCCATATTAAAAAGGTTTGATTATATATATAAAAGCTTCTTGGAAAACTATCTAACTCTATCACATCCTTACCCAACAGAGAAATAGATCCAATAACATCAAACCCCTAAGCTTGCTCATGTTTATTAATATTTAGAAAATGCTTTGAGGTTTGAAGATGAAAGATACTGTATAATTGTAAGGTGTTATTACTATATTCAAATTAAATAAATTACATAGTAAATTTGAAAATCAAAATCTGATCACCACTTAACATATGGGCCATGTAAAGATTAAGCTTCCTGAGAAATACCCATAAAGGGCCAGTAATCAAAGGTTGATTCAAATTACATTCTTTCCCATATAAGACTTCCCCTAGGCAGAACAAGTCTAAGGCAAAATTACTAAGAAAATGTAGCTCACCTGGTGTTCCCCTTTCTTATTCAAATACTTCTCCTTCTCCTAGTGCCTGCTTTAGGCTCCTAACAAACCCATGCTAGACCTGAACATCCAGAAGTACCCTTCCATTGAAAGCTTCATTCATTCATTCATTTTATTTAGCAAACATTCATTAAATGTTCTGTGCTGAGAATGCAGAAATGAATACAACTCCTCAGAGACTTTTGTGGTAGCTAAACATGTAAAGAAATCATTACAACACAAACATATGAAGTATGAGCAAAATACAATGTGAGCAAAACAGAGGAAGCTCACTATCTCCGGAAGAGTTTGAGACTGTGTCAAAAGTCAAAATCACTTAAACTGTCTCTTGAAGAATGAAGAAACGCTTACCAGGTAGAGAGAAGAAAGGCATTAAAGGCAAAGGAAGTAACATAATCAGATTGAGAGGACTGAAGACAAATTGCTTGTGGGTGGAGTAGGAGAAATGAGGTCTTTATAAATGTTACAGTATGGATGGCGCTGCAAGACATTATGCTGAGTGAAATAAGTCAAATACAAAAGACCTCACTTACATAAAAAGTCAAGAAAAGAAAAATGTGTACAGATCAAAGTTTCTTAGTGGTTACCAGGGGGGAAGGATGGAGACAAAGGATATTTATTGTTTATGGAGCACTGAGTTTCAATTTATGGTGATGGAAAAATTGCATTGATAAAGATTGGGTTGCATGGCAAAATATCGTTATTGCTGTTAATAAGTTGTATATTTGTAAAAAGCTAAGTTGGCAAAAGTTGTGATCGATACATTTGCAACAATGACAGAAAAGAAGGGTAGCTACTGAGACAGCTTATATACAACCAAACACCTCATGAGATTTGGTTATTTGGTTTGAAGGTTTAGGCTCATGTTTTCCTGAGAAATCCCGGTTAATTAGCCTAATGAAGTGTTTAGTGCTTCTTCTCTACTTCCTTGAATAGTTTCCAGGGTCTTAAAAGTTTGAAAGTTGCCATCCAAGCACAACAATTAACCTCTATATACATGAATATCAGGAATCCTAGTGTGGCGCCATAGGACAGGTACTCAACTTCAAGGTTGATTTGAATTGCAAGATCAGCGGTTCAAACTCACCAGGCACTCCTTGGAAACCCTAAATCAGGTCCCTTTGAGTTGGAACTGACTCGACTCGATGGCATTTAACAATAACAATGACAACCTGAAGCAGGCAAGAGGGAGGAGAGTTAGGAATAGGAGGAGAATATGGAATGTGTATGGATATGGAATGCAAAACAGAATTTTAAATTCTCACAGGACTCCAGATTTTCTTTAAGCAAAAATATCCCCTAAAATTTTCTAAAACCCAACAATAGCTTGGCTTAACTTGTAAAAATGGTCAGCGTTGAGTATTATACTCACTTTAAAATTATCTTTATGGGATTAAATTGACAACACTTAAAAGATCAGATTGGAAGCTTAGCGGGCAAGGAATTCTGTTAATGAGGGAGGACCAACTCAGAAAAAGAGGGTGTGAATGATTATACAACTTGAAGAAACATGTAATTAATTAATGTCCCTAAATTCTACACCATCCTCACAATTGGATATTTTAACCCATTGTTGCAGCAATTTTATCAATCCATCTTGTTGAGGGGTTTGATGTCCTTCTCTTGGCAATGATTTCTCCTAATAACATGACCAAAATACATGAGACAAAGTCCCACCATCCTTGCTTGCTTCTTCGGAGCATTCTGGTTCTACTTCTTCCAAGACAAATGCATTTGTTCTTCTGGCAGTATATTCAATATCCTTTGCCAACATCATAATTCAAAGGCAAAGATTCTTCTTTAATCTTCCATAATTATTGTCCAACTTTCACATGCATATTGTTGTTGTTAAGTGCCATCAAGTCAGTTCTGACCCATAACTACCCTGTATAGGGTTTCTAAGGAGCAGTTGGAGGGTTTGAACAGTAGTTTGCAGTCCAGTACATTATCCTGTAGTGCCACTCCAGGACTTCACATGCACATTGTTGTTGTTAAGTGCTGTCAAGTTGGTTCTGACTCATAGTGACCCTGTATAGGGTTTCCGAGGTGAGGCTAGTGAGTTTGAACTGCCAACCTTGTGGTTCAAACTGACCTTATAGTCTAGCGCATCAACCCACAGCAATATTGGTGGTTGGTGATTATGTGCCATGGAGTCATTTCCGACTCACAGCAACCTCATACAGGGTTTTCAAGTCTGTAAATCTTTACAGGAGCAGAAAGCCTTATCTACCTCCCACAGAAGCACTGGTAGTTTCGAACTGCTGACAATGAGATTAGCACCCCAACTTGTAACTCCTAGGGTACCAGAGCCTGAAAATATCATGGCTTGAGTGAGGAGCATCTTAGTCCTCAGGTATCTTTCTTCTTTAACATTTTAAAGAAGTGATTTGCAACAGATTTGGCCATCACAATATGTTCGTTTATTTCAGGACTGCTACTTTTATGGATATTGATGGTGAATTCAAGTAAAATGAAACCCTTGAAAATGTCTATTTTTTTCCCCCACTTACTATAATGCTGCTTATTGGTCCAGTTGTGAGAATTTTTGTTTTCTGTACATTGAGTTGAAATCCATAGTGAAGGTTGTAGTCTTTGATCTTTATCTAAAAGTGCTTCAAGTTCTGTTTACTTTCAGCAAGCAAGGTGATCATCTGCATATCACAGGTTACTAATGAGCCTTCTCCCAATCTGGTTTTTTTTATGTGTGTGGGGAGGGGGACTGGAAGTGAATGGGTAGGAGTGAGGAGGGAGGATTAGGGTTAAGACTATGGGGAAGCTAGGCTAGGCCTGTTGTTGTTGTTGTTAAGTGCCATTGAATCAGTTTCAATTCATAGCAACCCTGTATAGGGTTTCAAAGGAATGGCTAATGGATTTGAACCACCAACCTTATGGTTAGCAGTCTAGTGCTTATCCAACAACTCCACACCAGAACTCCCAACACCAATATAGAACTATTCAAAGTAAAAGAGACCTATAAGGCTGAAAATAGGAAACCAGTGATACCAGTTGAAAAAAAGAAAAACCATAAAGTAAAAAAAGGGAATAATGTAGTTACAGAACTTCCAAATGAAGAGGAAATCAAAAAGATTTCAATAAAAATTAAATAAATAAAAATAAATGTAACTGTAATCTTAAAAACTAAACCGAACTTTGCTCTTACCCCTAGCCCAACCCTTACCTGAATGCTAACACCAGTCTCAACCATAGTCTAACACTGAACTAATTCCTAGGCCTAGTCTAGACCTAGCCATGGTCCTAATCGTAACCCTCACTCGTTACTCCTACCCACCACCCCAAGAGTCCACAAAAGAAAGAAAGAAAGAAAAAGAACCCCTGCTCTGCTTGTGGGAAAATAGACAATCAAATAATCACACAAATCAGTGTAAAACTACACCAGGGATTGTTGTGAAATTAAGGTAGTAAACAGTTACAACCCTGATACACACCTCTGCTTATTTTAAACCATTCAGTATCCCCTGATTCTGTTCAAACAACTGCCTATTGGTCTATGTATAAGTTCTGCATGGACATAATTAAATGTTCTGGAATTTCCATTCTTTGAAAAATTATCCATAGTTTGTTATGATCCGCATAGTTGAGTTACTTTGCATAGTCAATAAAACACAAGTAAATATCTTTCTGGAATTCTTAGCTTTCAATCAAGATTTATCTGACATCAGCAATTATATCCCTCATTCCACATCATCTTTTGAATCTAGCTTGAATTTATGGCAATGTATGTTTTACTGTGTATGTTCTCAGCAACAACATAAATAAATAATTTTTAAATGAGAAGGACTTGGATTCTCATCGTGGGAATTGAGACAGGGCAAAAGGTTTGCTGCAGTGAAGAACAGTGTTTCCCCAACATGCTCCTTTCCCAGTTAACAGGATCTGGGTCTAAGACCCTGACAAAGAGGACCACAATTCTGAAAAATCAAGACTATTGGTGAGAATTTGAAAAGAATCATAAATTACAGCTCAGGGCTAGACTGCCTAAAGTTGACAGAAAGAACTGTTTCAGTTGGAGAGCGGCCTCCATCACTTGAGTGGAGAAAGCTCTAGCCCTTGGTGAGAGAGGGATTTCAGAGATCAGAGAGCAACAGAGGTAGGATTTAGAGGGTGTCATTAGCACTGGTAGCGTAGTGGTTACGAATCGGGCTGCGAACCTTAAGGTCAGCAGTTCAAAACTACCAGCGGTTCTGCGGGAGAAAGATGAGGCTTTCTACTCCTGTAAAGATTTACACCCTCGGAAACCCTGTACAGGGTCGCTATGGGTCGGAACCGACTCAATGGTACTTAATAACAACAACAACATTAACTCAAAAAGGACAGCAAAGGGATGCCAGTCTTCCACTTGGACTTGAGCAAGTCACTTCTGGGTTTAAGGCCATACAGCATACCTACTGGGGGGAAAAGCAGTTTGGAGGAGCCAAGTAAGGGATGGAGAGCTGGTAAAGTCCTAGCAAAATTAGTTGGACCTTTTACCCTCAGGAAATGGATTTCCTGCCTCTGAATCATTGTATCTTGGACTTCCCTGATTCTGGTTTCTGACTTGAGTTTGGACCACATTAGTTCAGATCTCGTTGGACTATTTCTTAGTCTTCTGATAATATTACCTTGTCTAATCAGTTCTGTTATGCATAGGCTTGCTATGAGTCGGAACCTACTCGACGACATCTAACAACAATAACAACCTCCATCCATTCTTCCCTTCAACAAACTATTCTGCCTTTGGATACATCCCCACTGTCCATCTGAAGCTGCTTTAGAATCACATAACACTGTCCTAGGTTAAAAACCACAGGTGTGGCTGTTTTATTTCTCTAGAATAATCTGCTTAGGTCCTTGAGCATAACTGGATTATTATTTTTTACTTTTAGCATCTTCCTTCCTATCTTATTACACCTATTCCTACCTCACTTATCGACTATCCCTTTACCCAAGATTTCACATTCCATACAATAGTCAACACTCTGCAGAAAACACTTTACAACCAGGTAAGGATGCACATATTTTGAGTGAGAGAGTGCTTCCTTCCTGAGCCCTATGTCCTTGATCCCTCTCATCACTCTCCTCAGTCTCGGATGTGGCTAATATGAGGGTAAGTCAAAAGGTATTGCTACAAAGTCATAGAAACTTCTGTTCAACAAAAATAGCAAACTGTGAAGCTATTGTTTCTCAACATATCTCGGTCCAGACATTTCTAAAAGTGGTGTTTCTGTTTCTCTAACCCTTCCTTGAAGAATTCCACACTCTATGATTTCCAGCACACCACAATGACAATTTGAGCATCCTTGAGGGACTCAAATTGTGTTTCTTTTAAATGTTCTTTGAGTTTGGAGAACAAAAAGAAATCTGAAGAGGCAAGGTTGGGGCTGTAAGGTAACTGGGGGGAGGTTGTCCAATGAAATTCTTGTACAGCAGCCCTTGCTATCTTTAAAGAACAAGCAGGTACTTTGTCATCACAGGAGGGTGTCCCTTGGTACAAATTTGTTGGTCTTTTTCTCATCAATGCCGTTTTCAAATTTCTTAAAACGTCATCATAAACCACCACCACCCACCATCCTACTTAGAAGATGGCTGCCATAGTAACTTAGATAGCTCTCAGACCCTCATGTCTTCTATCTTGCCAGAATTTTCTTGCATTTCATAAGTAAACATCATCTCAAACTCCCAGCCCATATATGACATAAAACCAATGGCCATCCCAACTTTTGTAGGGATTCTAGGGGTGAGGATGTGTCTTAGTTATCTAATGCTGCTACAATGGAATGAATGACTTTAACAACCATAGATCCATTTTCCACAGTTTAAGAGGCCAGAAGTCCTAACTCAGAGTGCTGGCTCCAGCTCTGGGGAATGACCCTTATCTGCCCCTCAGCACCTGTAGGCCCAGGACTCCTTGAAGATCATCGCACATGCTGGCATCAATTACCTCCTGGATCCAGGAACCTCACAGTGCAGGGATCCAAGTCCAAGAAACACACTCCACTCCCGGCTTTTGGATCTTGGTGGTAGGTTCCTCAGAGCTCTTTTCACCTCTCTCTCCCATTATATCTTAAAACAGGTGGACCAAGATTCATCCAAAATCTGTAGATTGCGTCTGGACTCATTGACATCCTAGAAGCGAGGATTTACAATACATAGGATAATTATACCAGATCAGAGCTGATCACATGACGGGGTTGATTGCATCATATTTGATCTCATCATGGATGTGATAACTACATCTTAATTTCAAAACCACTGAACATCCTGGTCCAGATTCTCACCAAGTTGACACAAAACCTTAGCTATTACAGAAGGAGAGGTGATATGGTAGACTTAAGTTTTTTCTAGTCACCTGCAACTTAGCTGACTTAATAGCAGAAATCCTTTTGCTTTGGGTGTGCTATCCTTTTCTGTACCATTTCATCCTACAAATACTAACTACCTAAATGCTTGTCAGACCTTAAAGAGTCACTGACTCATGGCTCTGCCAAGAATGGAGACTACTGGGGAATGAGAAGAATAGTGGTTTAATATTTCATGTTGTTGTTGAGTATGTTGAGTCAGTACTGACTCATAGCAACCTTGTATAAGGTTTCAAAGGAGCAGCTGGTGGCCTTGAACTTTCAACCTTGCTGTTAGCAATCCAGTGCTTATCCTACAGTGCCACACCAGAACACTGCAAATAGTCTAAAACGGAATATGTCTAGTTCTCAGTGGTCCTCAGTTGTTTCTTCTGCTGAGGAAGTGTCCCTGATAAGCCTCCTGCTCAGGCTGTAGACCCATAATCCTGTTGGGTATGGAGATTGTTGTTGTTGTTGTTAGGTGCTGTCAAGTCGGTACTGACTCACAGCGACATTGAACAAAACACTGACACTGCTGGGTCCTGCGCCCTCCTCACAATCTTTGCTACGTTTGAGTCTATCTCTGCTGCCACTGTGCCAATCCACCTCACTGAGACTCTTCACTGACCCTCCATGTTACCAAACATGATGTCCTTTTCCAGGAACTGATCCCTCTTGGTAATATGTTCAAAATATGAGAATCAAAGTCTGGCCATCCTAGCTTCTAAGGAATATTCTTCCAACACAAATTTATTTGTTCTTTATTTATTTATTCTTCTCCAACGCCATAACTCAAATGCATCAATTTCTCTACATTCTTCCTTAATCAACATCCAAATTTCACAAACATATGAGGTTATTGAAAATCCCATGGCTTGGGTCAGGTGAACCTTAACTCTGAAACTGACATTTTTGCTCTTGAAAACTTTTAAGCGGTCTTGTGCAGCAGATTTGCCTAATGCAATATGTTGTTTGATTTCTTGACTGCTACATCCATGAGTGTTGATGGTTGATCCTAATGAACTGTTTGACAACTTTAATCTTTTCTCTACTTATCATGACGTCCAGTGGTGAGGATTTTTGTTTCCTTTACATTGAGATGCAAAGGCTGTGGTCTTTAATCTTCATCAGCAAGTATTTAAGTCCTCTTCACTGTTCAGCAAGCAAGGTTTTATCATCTGCATATCACAGGTTGTTAATGAGTCTTCCTTCAACCCCAAAGCCATGTTTTTCTTGATATAATGCAGCTTCTCAGATGATTTGCTCAGCATACAGGTTGAATGATTAAATGGAGATGGACAGTTCAAATCCTCTTATAAAAAGGACCTGTTTCTCAATTGTTGGGAAGCTGTGAGCAAATGACCTCCAGTTGCCATCCCCTTCAGGGTCTATTTCAGTTGCAGAGGCAACTCATCCAAGGTCATCCTGAGAAGGGTGTATGAAGGGCTATCCATTAGTACAGGCCCTTTCAGGTCCAGACTGTCTGCTTCATGGCTCCTCAACCTCTCTCTTTGTTAATTCTCCTTCCTTCCCTAATCTGGATCCCAAGGATCCTCCTTAACAAACATCTTAAACGATGAACTCTGTCTCAGGATCTGTAATGGATGCAACTGTGTCCCTCCAAATCTGCGTTGAGTTCCTAATTCGTGTAAACAAGTATCACTGTTTAGAAATAGAGATTTATTTTGTTCTGTTGAGGAGTGGCTGTTAAGTTCTTAATTGCTGACAGAAAGGTAGGCAGTGGGCACCAAACACTCTGAGGAAAACAGAAGTAGCAATCTCTGCCTATAAAGCCTTAGGAACCCCATTGGTTCCACTCTGTCCCATTGGGTCACTACAAGTTGAGATCAGCTGACTGGATGACAATAGATTTTTGTTATACTAATGATGGTTGGTGGTTCAAACTCACCAGCTGCTCCTTGGAAACCCTATATAGGGTTGCTATGGGTTGGAATCAACTTAACAACAACAACAACAACAATGATGGTACCAATGGTGTGGAGTGGATCTGAAGCATAATCACTTCTGAGTTATAAAAGACCAGAATAAACACCAAGAAACACACAGGAGGCAGGATAAGACAGACAGTGGAGACAGGTGAAAACATAAGCCCAGGAACATCAGGATAGATGGCAGCTACTAGAAACTGTGCAGTCCTGGTGTGGTGCTATAGGATAAGCACTGCACTGCTAACCTCAAGGTTGGAGTTCAAACCCACCAGCTGCTCCTTGGAAACCCTGTACAGAGTTAGTATGAGTTGCACTTAGCAACAACTAGAAACTGAAATAGACAAAAAAGGATCTCCCCCTAGAACTATATCCTGAATTCAGATTTCCAGCCTCCTGAACTATGAGAAAATAAATTTCCGATATGTGAAGTCATCCCCTGGTGTTATCTGTGTTACAGCCACACTGGGTAACTAAGATGATCTGCTTCCCAGAAAACCCAAACAACAGCATTGCCTTTTCTCCAGACTACTTCTAGAACTCTCTCAATCCTCAAATGGAAAAGTTCTGCCTATTTCTGTAACAGAGCTGATGAACTGGCCCTGACTCACACCTTGCCCAGGGCACATCTGCCCTGCGTTCTACATTTTCACAACCAAGTAAATACAACAAGGTCTTTGTTAAAATGACAGTTCTCTCCCCCTGAGAATTCTAAGCTCAAATGCTAAAGCAATCATTTTCTTTCTCCCCACTTGAGGAGGAGGAAATGAAATAGAATTTCTCCCTTTGTCTTTTCAGGCCTCCCACACTCTGCCTCAACATTAACCTACATTTAATCTTGGTTCCCATTGCACCCTGTACCTGCCTTCTGGTCCAGGCAGATCATTCAGCTCCCTTTAATCCCCCCATACCTTGTTTGCTCCCTTTATGCATTCTGGCCCTGTCACCAGCACCTAAGCTGGTCTGGCGGCTCTCCCTTCTTGCAGGTTCAGTCCTGCCCCAGTTCTACAGGCTACTGTGACTGAGCCCAAAAGAGCAAACACCACTTTAATGGCTCCAGCTCCCTAGCATGAAGAACTCTTCTTACTGCGTGTGTTTGTGGAGTTTCGGGACTCACACCTTTCTGTACTTGTTCTCATTTTGCAAGGCTCCTGACTGCGCTCTGAAGAAGCAGCAGTCCTATTAAACTGGGCTATGCCTTACTTTTGCCAGTCCTTCAGTCAGGATGTGGATCCTGTAGGGAGATATGTTAGATGCCCCTTCATTGCCTGTCTGCTCAATACTAGGGGGCTGGGGAGGCAAGCTCTTTTCTGGGTCTCCCATTGGAACTTGAGCTCCCTGACACCTAACTTTTGAGTGCCTGTGCCCACTTCTAACCCATATTAAGTACTGCTTTCCTGGGCTCATGTGTTCATATTCTTTAGCGACCCTGTGGTCAACCATACACCAAGGGCCCTCAAAAAAGACTCACAAGCTAAGGCTTTCCTCCCCCTAAATAAGCTTCCTCCCTTCTACTCTAAATCTACCCCTCTTTCCTTGACTATTACCACCCACAGAAACCTCTACATCCCTCAATTCCTCTTAGGCTTAAAAACAGAACCCCCGTTCAGTACTTAATTATATCCTTTCTTTATTTACTCACTTCCTTGTGTGCCTCATGTCTCACCAACTAATTTGCAAACTCATTAAGTGTAGACTGTGTCTTTATATAATCCTGCCTTCATATTAGGGTTGTTCATTCATTAATTCATCAGATACTTAAGTGACTATGATGCCCTACATATTGTCTCAGATATGGAGATCCATGAGGCAGCAAATATACAGTCCTAGACTCAACCCTAATACGTTGCTGTTAAGTGCCATCAAGTTGGTTCTGACTCATATCAACCATATATATGGAGACCGAGGAGCAGCTGGTGGGTTTGAACCACCAACCTTGTGGTTAGCAGTCCAGTGTTTATCATGCAGCACTACACCAGGACTCCCAGCACCAAAGTAAAAGAGATCTGTAAGACTGAAAATAGGGAACCAGAGATATCAGTGGGGGCATGGTGGGGGGAACCCATAAAGTAAAAGAGGAAATAATGTAGTTAATGAACTTCCAAATGAAGAGAAAATCATATAGATTTCAAGAAAAAAATACATAAAAATAAACCTAAATGTAATCCTAAAAACTACTCCTAACCCTAGTCCAGCCCTTACCCTTAACACCAACACCAGTCCCAACCATAACCTTAACACTAGACAAATTCCTAGACCTAGTCTAGACCTAGCCATAGTCCTAACCCTAATGCTCACTCCTTACTCCTACCTACCATCACTCACCACCCCATACAACCCCCTCCCCTGCCAAAAAAAACAGAGTCCCCAATGTCATGGTGGGAAAATAGACAATCAAAGAATCATACAAATCAATGTAAAACAACACCAAGGATTGTTGTGGAATAAGTTCTGATTCGTGGTGGCTCTGTGTATAGAGTTCTTCTCATGGGCAGAGTAGAATTATTCCATAGGGTTTACAAGGCAGACGGTCAGGCCTATCTTCTGAGGCACTGCTGAATGGATTCAACCTGCCAACCTTTCAGCTAATAGTCCAACATTCAACCTTCCAGGGACTCCTACACCAGAGATAAGAGTAACAAATAAAGCAAGGAGCATTGTCTTTGAGAGCATGAATGGAAGGCTGCACAGAGGAAGTGGTGGTTGAGACAGATTCTGAAGGATAGATGAGGGCTCACATGGTTGTTAGGAGAATCTTCCCTTCTCCATATCCAAAGTTATCAACCTGCACAGAGCTCTGGGCTGGGAACCAAACCTGAGCCACCTAGCCCAGGTCCAGGGCTCTTTCAGGTAGATGCTCCTCTCTAGGGATGGAGCTCATTCAATAACCCACTTCATTCAGGCTTAAGAATTGTGTAAGGAAGGAGGCAAAGGAGCCTTCTACTACAGCATCCTGTGGTCTAATGTCCTGTGACATATGGATTGCCCTTCAGGTTTCATTCTATTGTTTTCTAACCTTTAAACCAGTGGTTAGATGCATACGATAGTTGGAGGAATTTATTACAGAAAGAATCATAGGCCCTAACCCAACATTTTAATGGAGTAGGTTTGGCTCTGACAGCATATTGGTTATCAGTCGGGTTGCTAACCTCAAAGTTAGCAGTTCCAAACTACCAAACATTCCACAAGAGAAAGATGAGGCTTTCTGCTCCCATAAAGATTTACAGCTTTGGAAACCCTATGCAGGGTCATCATGAGTTGGAACCTAGTCCACGGCACACCACCACCACCTCCAGGTTTGGCTTGGGACCCAGATACATATAAGGGGGCTTCAAAAGTTCTTAGAAAAACAGAATTAAAAGACAAGAGAATTTTTCTTTTGAAGTCCTCTCAGATTTATATTTTAAATGATGTATCCTCTCCACGTGATTCTAAAGCAGACAACTTGTAGACCATATTTTTGTGGGATACTAACCATATCTGTATTGATTTTGAAAGTCTGAAACTCTGGGTTTAGATCATCATTATTGCTAATTTGCCATTTAAGTCTAAGGTTAATAACTGATGCAATTTATTTCAAAATAGCCTTACTATAAAAAAATAAAATACAGAGTGCAGGTATAGACATATATTCACCCAACACCTATATCTCAACTTGCTTTATAGCCAAAATTACCCTCTGCAACTTTCTGGGAAGCAAGGAAACATACTTTAATGAACCATTCTTTAAATAGATAAATGAAAGCAGGCACAAGGCAGCAGCAATGTGAGTTACCTAGAAAACGGGAGCTTGACATGAAATATGACTCTCAACCCAACCTTCTATGTACCAGAAATGTTCCAGCCCATTAGTTCAGCAGGACTCTAATTCCCTAGAAGCAACACTGTCAACACTGGTGTCAAAGGCATGGTATTAGAAGCATGCACAGGTAATATTTACTGGCTGATTAGCCCAAGCTATTAAAATGTGTTCCCAGCAATTACTATTAGGTCAAAGCTGGAATATTTAGCACTCCATCAACCTGCAATGTTCCACTATTTTCCAATGCAACTCTACAAGCATGATCAAGTGACCTTGTGGCCCTGTACAGTTCTAAGGCAAAACCCTGCTCGATAAGCAAAGAAAGATGGCTGCAGTGTGACTGTTTCAGACAGTAAACCTAAATCTTCTTTCTTTGAAAACTGATAGCACTGTGGGTTAATACACTGGACTGTAAAGGTGGTTTGAACTGCAAGGTCAGTGGTTCAAGCTCACCAGCCTCTCCTCGGAAACTCTATACAGGGTAACTGTGGGTGGAAACTGACTCAGTGACACTTAACAACAACAACATATAGTAATGATATGTTCTTAAATGATACGCTTATTTTATAAGCTCAAGTATGTCATTCCCAAGTCATGGCAGATAGTAGTACATTTGCACCCTCTCTGCTATGGTACGATATTGGTCACGCGATTGGTCTGGAAACAGGTATAATGAACACTCTTGTACATCTCACAAGGAAGAGTGTACTGCTAGTAAGGATAGGCCATTTCATTGTGTAATCCGGATCTTTTACCTTTGCAGAATATTTACAAATATTAGCAGGACATGCTTCATTTCTACTCAGACTTTCTAAAGCACTCTGAATCTGCCATTCAATGTTAATACTCAATCCTTCTTGCTTCATTTGCTTGTCTTACCTTCTTAGTAGTCAGTAAGCAATCTAAAAAAGAGACAGAACTAAAATATGGGCCTCATGATTTCTGGTACTACATTTTTCTGCATATAATAGTCTCTTTGCCCTTGAGAAACATGCCATTTTTAAATAATTTTGTAATACCATGTTCAGTGGGGTTTAATAGATTCCATTTGAATCCCACTTATATTAACTGTGATACTTTCATCGACAAATAACAAAAACCTTAACTCAAATCCTTAAAATAATAAGTACATTTATCATTTCTCCTGGCAAGCAGTCCAGAGGTATGGGAGTTCTCGGTGGTTGGTTGATTCAGTGATTCATGAAAATTATCAATAATCAAATTCTTTCCAATGTTTTGCCCAGTCCAATTTCAGGCATTGCATCCAGACTCAATGACCAACAGAAGAAAAAGTTTACTTTTATATATCTACAAAATAGTATAATCATCTGTATATTCTTTCTAGAGCAATTGTAAGAAGAAAACAAGGTAAAATATGTTCAAGCCCTAAGCAGATCGTCTGACGTAGCAGGTGCTCAGCGCATGAGAGTGGAGAGGTCTGATCAGAGCCTCATAGAAGACATATTTTAAGTGATTAGGGTACAGGTTCTGGAACACTTCTACTAGGATTTAAAACCGGACACTATCATACCATAGTATAGAGGACATAAATGCACCACTATCTACCATGATCGGGGAATGACATACTCGAGTTTATAAGATAAACTTATACCATTAATAGAACATGGTATGTATGAAGTATTGCTTTGTTGCTAATTGCCGTCGAGTCAGGATCTAATGCATAGTGACCCTGTACAGGGTACAGAGTTTCCAAAGAGCAGCTGGTGAGTTGGAACTGCCAGCCTTAATGACCAAACCGACTTTGCAGTTTACCATATTAACCAGCAGTGCCATGCCAGAAGTATGAAGTATAAATCTAGAAAATTTGGAAGTTTTCAAAAATGAAACAGAACATATGAATTTCAGTATCCTAGGTATTAGTGAGTTGAAATGGGCTGGTATTGGCCATTTTGAATCTAACAATCATTAGGTTTACTATGCCAGAAATAACACATTGAAAAGGAATAGTGTCACATTCATCATCAAAAATACCATTTCAAGATCTATCTTGAAGTACAACACTGTCTCTGATAGGATAATATCCATACACCTACAAAGAAGACCAGTTACTATGAATATAAATCAAATTTACAAACCAACCACTGTTGGAAGTAACTGAACCAAAGGGTTCAGACTTGCGGGTAGTTTAACGGAAGGATTGCAACTGGCAGTTGTGGTCAATCTGCCCCCTGAGGAACTTGCAGGGCTGCCTCAGGGGGCAGGGAACTTGCAAGATTTTTTCTTGTATGTAACCATGACCTTCAGTTCATTCTGCATGAACAACTAGCTGCTCTATCTCTATTTCCCTAGCAACCACAAGTTACATTCTTCTGATAAAGTCCTGCTTACTGCATGCACAAGCAACATCAGATGTTTTTGCACTCTGTTCCCTGCCCCCAGCACCTCCTTTGATATGTGTGTAAAATAAACTCGCTGCATTTGGTTTGCCTCACAGTATCTCCATCAGAGTGCTGTGTCCCACCTGGTCCCAACTTTACTTACTTCATTTGTGCCTTGTGTCTTTCTTTTTATTCTAATCTCCTGTCACCCCTACTCGGGTTTAATCTCTCTGCATGGGTCGCAGGGAATAGCTGATGTTGAGCAGAGCAAACCACTAAAATTAGTGATGATGAAGTTGAAGAATTCTACCAGCTTCTTCAATCTGAAATTGATCAAACATGCAATCAAGATGTATTGATAATTACTGGTGATTGGAATGCAAACATTGGAAACAACGAGGAATGATTAGTAGTTGGAAAATATGGTCTTGGTGCTAGAAGTAATGCTCGAGATCACATGATACAATTTTGCAAGACCAGTGATCTACTCATTGCAAATACCTTTTTTAAACATAAAAAATTGCTATACACAAGGACCTCACCAGATAGAATACACAGAAATCAAATTGACTACATCTGTGGAAAGAGACAGTGGAGAAGCTCCATGTCATCAGCCAAAACCAGGCCAGGCACAGACTGTGGAGCAGACCATATGCAAGCTCAGGTTGAAGTTGAAGAAAATTAAAACAAATTCATAAGAGCCAAAATGTAACCTTGAATATATACCACTTGAATTTATAAATCATCTCAAGAACAGATTTGATGCATTAGACACTAAAGACTGAATACCAGAAGAGTTGTTGGATAATATCAAGAACATCATACACGAAGAAAGGAAAAGGTCTTTAAGAAGACAAGAAAGAAGGAAGAGACCAAAATGGATGTCAGAAAAGACTCTGAAACTTGCTCTCAAGCATAGAGATGCTAAAGCAACAGGAAAAAAAACGAGGAAGTAAAATAACTGAACAGAAAATTCCAAAGTGCAGCTCAAGAAGGCAAAATCAAGTTGCATAATGAAATGTGCAAAGACCTGGAATTAGAAAACCAAAAGGAAAGGAAATGCTCAACATTTCTCAAGCTGAAAGAACTGAGAAAAAATTCAATCCTCAACTTGAAATACTGAAGGATCCTATAGGCAAAATAAGCCCTAGTGTGATAAGCACTGGACTGCTAACTGCAAGATTGGTAGTTCAAACCCACCAGCTGGAAACCCTATATAAGGTGACTATGAGTCAGAACCAACTTAACGGCACTTAATAACAGCATGGGCAAAATGGAGACCTGGTATGACACTTTAGGAGAAGCATTGGACCACAAGGTCAGTTTGAACTGCAAGATCAGCAGTTCAAACTCACCACCTGCTCTTCAGAAACCCTATACAGGGTCGGAATGGTTTGGAACCAACTCAACAGCACTTGACAACAATGGACAAAATATGAATGATGCAGAAAGCGTTTAAAGAACATGGAAGGAATACACAGAATCACTGTACCAAAAGGAAATGGTTGATGTTCAACCATTTCAAGATGCAGCATATGATCAAGAGCCTATAGCACTGAAGGAAGAAGTCCAAGGTGCACTGAGGCATTGGCAAAGAACAAGGCTCTAGGAATGGAACTGATGGAATATAAATTGAAACCTTTCAATAAATTGATGCAGCATGGGAGGCACTCACTCACCTATGCCAAGAAAATTGGAAGACAGCTATCTGGCCAACTGACTGTAAGAGATCCGTATTTGTGCTTCACTACTTTCCCAAAAGGCTGAAGGTTGAATCCATCTGGAGGCACCTCAGAAGTAAGATCTGGTGATCTACTTATGAAAAGTCAGTCACTGAAAACCCCACAGAGCAAAGTTCTGCTCTGATACACATTGAGATGCCATGAATCAGAATCTGCTACATGGTAATTAACAACAACAATAAAAACAATGGTTGAATGGTCAAAAAAGAGAGAGAGAGAGAGATCCATATTTGTACCCATTCCAAAGAGAATGTGACCCGACAAAATGTGGGAATCATCAGAAATATTAATATCATATGCAAGTAAAATGTTGCTAAAGATAGATACAGCAGTACATTGACAGGGAACTGCCAGAGGTTCCTGGTGGATTCAGAAAAGGACGTGGAAAGAGGGTTATTATCATTGACGTCAGATGGATCTTGGCTGAAAGCAGAGAATACCAGAAAGATGTTTACCTGCACTTTATTTATTATGCAAAGGCTTTCCACTGTGTGGATAATGACAACCTATGGATAACACTGCAAAGAATGTACATTCCAGAACACTTAGATGTGCTTATGAGGAACCAGTACAGAGACCAAGAGACAGTCATTCAAGCAGAAAGGGAACACCGAATAGTTTAAAATTAGGAAAGACATGCACCAGAGTTGTATTCTTTCACCATACTTTATTCAACCTGTATGCTGAGAAAATAATCTCAGAATCTGAATTATATGAAGAAGAACATGGCATCAGGATTGGAGGAAGACTCATTAACAACCTGCAATATGCAGATGATACAACCTTGCTTGCTGAAAGTGAAAAGGACTTAAAATATTTACTGATGAAGACCAAAGACCACAGTCTTCAGTATGGGATGCACCACAATGTAAAGAAAACAAAAATCCTAACCACTGGACCAATAAATAACAGACAAGATTGAAGTTATCAGAGACTTGATTTTGCGCAACCATCAACATTCATGGAATCAACAGTCAAGAAATCAAATCCACTGCACAAGACCTCTTTAAAGCATTGAAGAGCAAAGATATCAGTTTGAGGACTAAGGTGTGCCTAACCCAAGCCATGGTATTTTCAATAACTTCATATGCATGTGAAAGTTGGACAGTGAATAAGGAAGACAATAGAAAAAAAAAAAAATCGATGCATTTGAATTATGGTGCTGGAGGAGAATATTGAAATTACTATGGGCTGCCAAAAGAACAAACCAATCTGTGTTACAAGAAGTACAGTCAGAGTATTCCTTGGAAGCCAAGATGGCCAGATTTCATCTCTCATACTTTGGACATATTGTCAGGAGGGACTAGTCTCTGGATAAGGATATTATGTTTGATAAAGTGGAGGGTCAAAGAAAAAAGAGGAAGATCCCCAACGAGATGGATTGGCATGGTGGCGGCAGCAATGGGTTCAAACACAGCAAAGATTTTGAGGTTGGCACAGAACTGGGCAGTGTTGCTATGAGTCAATACCAACTCAATGGCACCTAATAACAGCAATATAGGCAGAACATGCGGTGCTGTAGGATAAACACTGTACTGCTAACAGCTAGGTCAGTAGTTCAAACCCACCAGCTGTTCTATACAGGAAAAAATGAGGCTTTCCACTCCTGCTAAGATTTATAGCCTTGGAAACCCTATACAGGTTCGTTGTGAGGGGAAATTGGCTCCATAGCAGTGGTTTGGTTTGGGGTATAGGCAGAACAATGACCTCTCATGGTGCAGTGGGTTAAGCATTGAGCTGCTAACCACAAGATCATTAGTTCAAATTCACCAATCACTATGAGGGATAAAGGTGAGGTTATCTGCTTCCTGGTGTGGCGCTGTAGGAGCAGCACTGGACTGCTAACCACAAGGTCAGAGGTTCAAACTCACCAGCCACTCCTCAAAAACCCAATGTAGGGTCACTATGAGTCAGAACTGACTCCATAGCACTTAACAGCAACAAAGATTTGCAGTCTCAGAAATCCAAAGGAGCATATTTGCTCTCTGTTCTATAGGGTCACTAAGGAGCTCTGGTAGCGTAGTGGTTACAAATCGGGCTGCAAACCACAAGGTCAACAGTTGGAAACTACCAGCTGTTCTGCGGGAGAAAGATGAGGCTTTCTGCTCCCATAAAGGTTTACAGCCTTGGAAACCCTGTACAGGGTCGCTGTGAGTCAGCACCAACTCCAGGCACATAACAACTAACCATAGGGTCACTGTGATTCAGAGTCAATGCTATAGAACAGTTCCCTTTTTGCAGGAGAACAAAGTAGGCCAGAATTTCACAAAGGAAGTTGAGTTTACTGGACTGTGGTGTAGTGTGGTGTGTAGGATAAGCAGTGGACTGCTAACCGTGAGGTCGGTGATTCAAACCCATTAGCTACTCCTTGGAAACCCCTATGGTGGTGGCGGCGGGATGTGGAGTCGGTTCTGACTCATAGTGATCCTGCATAGGGTTTCCAAGGCTGTAAATCTTTGTGGGAGCAGAAAGCCTCATCTATCTCCCATGGAACTACTGGTAATTTTGAACTGCTGACTCTGAGGTTAGCAGTCCAACTCGTAACCACTATGCTACCAGAGCTCCATGGAAACCCCTCTACAGGTTCACTAATATTTGGAACTGACTTGACCACACTTAACAGCAACAAAAATACACTAAGAGCCCTAGGAACCTAATGTACGTTGTTATTGTTAAGTGCTGTGGAATTGGTTCTGACTCACCCTCGGAAACCCTGTACAGGGTCGCTATGGGTCGGAACCGACTCAACGGCACTTAACAACAACAACAGCATCCCTTGTAGGGTTTCATAGTCCAGTGCTTATATTATAGGGCCACACCAGGACTCCCAGAGACCAAAAGTATAGTGAGGAGAAAAGGAGCATTGGTGGAGCAGAGGTTAAGGGCTGACATACTAACCACAGGTCAGCGGTTTGAACCCACTAGCCACTCCTGCTTCTGTAAAAGAAACCCTATGTATCAGTTCTGCTCTGTTCTGTAGGTTTGCTATGAGGCAAAATAATTTTCACAGCAACAGGGTTTTTATCTTGTTTTGTTTTGCTTTAAAGAAAAATAATTTAAAAACTGGAACCCTGGGTGGTACATACGGTTAACGAATTCAACTTCTAACTGTAAGCGTGGAGGTTCAAGTCCACCTGAAGCAACTCTGAAAATTTGGCGACCTACTTCAGAAAAAGCAGCTGTTGAAAACTCTGTGGAGCACAGTTCTTCTCAGATACACCATCAATCAAAATCAATTTAACAGCAACTGTCTGTGTGTGTGTGTGTTTGTTTTATGCACTTGAGGGAGTCTTACTAATTTACTCATCTTGCTATCTTCTGTTATTGTAAGAGATACGGTTAGCGGGGTTAGATAAAGTTGGTAAAGTGAATAAATTTTTAGTAAATCTTCAATTGCCCAGAGAAAGATTAAGCCTTTGTTATGTTAATGAACCTGGCGCATCTCTGTAGGAATCTTGTCTGCGCCTGAGCTGAATTTGTTCAAAAGCCTGGCAAATGAGAAGGGCTGGGCCTTGTGGCTGACTTGCCTCCCCAACACCATAGGTGGCAGTGTGAATGCAGCGATGGAGAGCCGGGCGTGGCGCTCCCAGAATGTAGACCAGATGCTAGATCCATTCCCTACCAAAGACTCCACCGGGCACCTGGGAAAATCAGCCTTGAAACAAACCCAAAAGGCTTCCTGATGCCTTTCCACCGGCCCCGCCTCTCCCTTGAGTCCATGGGCTATGCTATAAACAAAACAATCGTTTCGAAGAAAGTGACTGTTAAAAAGCCACAGCTGAGTGTCTAACCATCTTCACCTACTTCTTTTGCTCAGAGCTGATTTTTAAATTTATTTTTACTTTAACTGATGCCTTGTTTTACCTTTGGGCCTAAGAAAACCATTCTACCAATGAGAAGCTTCAAAAGGGCTTTAAAATGGCTAGAAGAAATCAAAAGTCAGGCTAATTCTTTCTCAGCATGTTTGTTATTCACAGTGAAATAAATGGTTTGCTCACCCAGAACAAGACAATTTTAGGTTTTATGTGGTAATTTACACCCTCAGGGCACTCCACAAATTATCTCCTTCTGGCACCTCTGAAAAGCAGTTATTTCGGAGGCAAAGGGTAGCAGCTGTCTGGAACACATAGTAAGAAATCATCTGAAGAAAGCAGAGCACTGTGGTTCTAAAGACACTGAGTCCCAACAAACCAGAGAGATGGCTCTGGGTTCAAGAAAAGAGCAGGTCATAGACTCCAGAATCCTGGCTTTAAATTTCCTCTCTATCCTTTCCTGGCTGTGTGATAATGAGTAAATTACTCAGCTCATTTGAGTCGCAATCTTTTGTCTACAAAATGACACTAAGCCTACCTCAAGGGTGTAATAAGAGGATTAGCAAGTGATGCCATATCCAGACATATAGGAGCCTTTGACAAAAGAAAGAAAGAAAAAAAAAAAACCACTACACTAATACTGATACTGTCTTTAAATTTGATATGTTCTCAATATAGAAATTTTGCATTGTTTTTATTTTTCAGACTATTATATTGAAATATTATTATCTTAATTATGGAAGTATTTTTTGTGCCTCCTTTAATTTTGTACAAGAGACAAGTTGTTCCTCTCACTCTAGTCCCAGCTTTGAAGATTAGATAATGTGATGTATGTCAACATACCAAGAATACTATGTTCTTGCTGCCAGTAACTCATGGTGACCCCATGTAAGATGGAACAAAGCTTTGCCCCATCCTGTGCCATCCCCATGATGGCTTGCAAATCAGATTATAGGATTTTCATTGGTTGATTGTCAAAAGCTGATTTCCAGGCCTTTCTTTATACCTACTTTAATCTTGAAGCTTCACAGAAACTTCCTCAGTATCATAGTAGCACATAAGACTCCACTGGTCAATGGTGGCAGCTGCACATGAAGTACGTTGGTAGAAATTGAACCCAAGGCTCCCAAGGCAAGAGTCTACCACTGAACCCCCACTGCCCAAGAATACTATAAACTTTTGATAATGTTTGTGAAAGAAATACATAATTGGGGCTGGTGTTTGCGTGAACATACACACACTCTATCCAGAGGCACTGCGTTAGATTCCTGGATACAAGTCTTGTTAAATACCCACAACTCTGTGAGTTAAGTTTTAACTTCCCACTCTTCAGATAAAAACCTGAGAGTGTTTGTAGGCAAAGTAATGCTCCCTGAATCTCCACAGGTTCCAATTTGCAGGCCCAGTAGCAATGATGCTTCTGCACTGAGTCATTGGAATTCTTGATCCTGTTGCCCTTTTTCTGCACACCCACTAGTGAGACAGCAGGCAGGTTTGGCAGCACTAGACTGTGGAGGCGGCATAGTGTGTTCCTCTGGGCAAACACCTCAGGAGCACCAGGGAGAATTGTCACAGGAGGTCATGGCAGGACCTGTACTCGCACCTTTGTGATCTAGATACTTTCAAAGCTTGGTCAGCATATCTGGAGCTAGAAACAAAAGGATGGAATGAGATAGAAGTGGGAGACACTGTAATGCATTCTCTGAAATTCTTTACATTTACATTTCTTTTATGGAAAATGAAAACCTTATTAAGATTCAATTTCTGAAAAATGACTGCCATATTATTTCCGGCCTTGAAAAAAAATATTTAGAGTTCAGTGGTTAAAGAAAAAATAACTCCTCTATTTATAATGTAACAGCTTATAAATAAGTTTTGTCTGCTAAACAGAATTAGTCTTAAAGTAGAATGAAATAAAGTGATATACCTGGTGTGATTGCTTTCTTCTGAGAGTTCTAGTGTGGCTCACTATAGGATAAACAGTGTGGCTCACTATAGGATAAACAGCAAGGTCAGTTTGAACCACAAGGTAGGCGGTTCAAATTCACCAGCCGCTCCTTGGAAATCCTGTACAGAAATGACTCAATGGCACTTAACAACAACAATAACAACTGAATTGCTAAAGAGGACACATTTAAAACAGAGTCTAAATTAACTCCTCCAGGTATCTCCGCCTTCTTTTCTTGACCCATTCCTCCCTTCTGCAAAAGTGGAACACATTACTGAGTGCCAGACCTTCTGCTAGGGGTTTCTCATTTGTTACCTAATTTAATGCTAAAATGGTGTTGTGAAATACGCATTCTTATGTCATCTTAAGAACTCAGATACAGCCCAGCTCCACACAGTACCTAATGGCTGCACCACCGCTTAGCCAGGCATTCCAACTGCACTAGCCCTACCCAACCAGCACCTTAAATTCTGAGTTCAATTCTGCCATAGCCAATAATTAGATGAGTAGATAATGGTCATTCTGAAAAATATTGTGACCTCAAACTTGCCACACCCAAAAGTTTATTACAGGGCTTTGAACTGATTCAGTCATAGCTGATGCAACAAAATCAGAACAAACCAAAATTTGTAAAATACAGGTGTGCCAGAACAGTAACCAGAAGAATTATTAGTTGGAGCCCTCTCAGGAGCCTGATGCAGGAGATTGGACCATTGCCAGGACTGTGAAAAGTGACAAACATTAAAGCAGTGCAACAAGCCACTGTCTGATTGAGTCACCTCGTTGAGCCAGGCACAACTGTTTCCAACTCTGCCTGTCAAGAGATCTGGTTGCTTTCCAACATTCATTCTGCCATTGTTTTCTAAGAGAGATAATAAATTTCTAGAAAGGTGTCAATCCCTCATTTTTCCCATTCCAATTGTAGTTTAAGGAAACCCATGTTTTAAAAATTCAGATCTGCCCCAGTTTTGCTTCATCAACCAAGACTGCACAGGAAGAATAGTTTGAAGCCCTGGTTATTAACTTATATTCATGATCATTTATTTTGTATGAAATGTGGTGGTGGTGATGGTGGTGGTGATTTTGTGCCGTGGAGTTGGTTCTGACTCGTGGTGACCCAGCATAGGGTTTCCAAGGCTGTAAATCTTTATGGGAGCAGAAAGCATCATCTTTCTCCCATGGAACAGCTGGTAGCAGTTAGCAGTCCAACTCATAACCACTATGCTACAGTGCTCCTTTGTATGAAAGGTAAGAGATTTTTCTTACATGTCAAATGATAGAGCAGAAGAAGTACTCAAAGATATAAGTACTCTCATAAATCATTAAGTGAATGAATGCAGGTCTGAATCCTGATAAGAACAGACGCTTCATCCAGCAGACTGCACTGTGTGGAATGTTACCCCTTCCTTAGAGCTGTTCCCCTGGACAATGTTGTTGTTGTTAAGTGCTGTTGAGTCGGTTCCGACCCATAGCGACCCTGTACAGGGTTTCCGAGGCTGTAAATCTTTACGGGAGCAGAACGCCTCATCTTTCTCCCCAGGAGCGGCTGGTAGTTTCGAACTGCTGGCCTTAAGATTCGCAGCCCGATTCGTAACCACTATGCTACCAGAGCTCCTGGACAATAAGAAGTGCTATTTCTGCTGCAGACAATGAATATCAAGGGATCAGGTATGCAAAGACAAAGAACCCAATTTTAAAATGGACAAAGGACATGAACAGACACTTCAGCAAGGAAGACATTCAGGCAGCCAACAAACAAGTGAAGAAATGTTCACGATCATTAGCCATTAGAGAGATACAAATCAAAACAATAATGAGATATCATCTCACGCCAGCAATAACAGCGAAATAAACAACAACAACAACAAAAACAGAGGACAATAAATGCAGGCAAGGATGTAGAGAGACTGGGACCCTCCTTCATTGTTGGCGAGAAGGTAAAATGGTTTGTTGTCAGGTGCCATCGAGTCGGAACCGACTCATAGCGACCCCATGCACAGCAGAACGAAACAATGTCCGATCCTGGGCCAACCTCACTAC
>NW_006408582.1:9643677-9645721 GCF_000296735.1 Chrysochloris asiatica | reverse complement strand
CCAATACAATATGTCGTCTGAGTGGTTTAGCCACTCTTAAAAACGGTTTGGCACTTCCTCAGAAAGTTGAAATACCTTATGATCCAGCAAGTCCTCTACTTGGTATACATCCACAAGAAATAAGAGCCAGAACATGAGTATACATATGCACACCAATGTTCATAGCAGCACTATTCACAATAGCAAAAAACATGGAGACAGTCTGAGTGCCCATCAATGGAAGAATGGATAAACTTTGGTTCATACACACAATGGAATATTATGCTATCTTGAAGAATAACAAGGAAGCTGCAAACCACTGCAGAGCATGGATGAACCTTGAGGACATTATGCTGAGTGAAATTAGTCAGTCACAAAAGGACAAATATTGCATAAGACCATTATTGTAAAAGCTTAAGAAAAGATACCCATACTAAAAGAAAAAAAAAATTTTTTTTTTGTTGGTTACCAAGGGTAGAGGGGAGGGGACAATAGATCACAGGTTAGGGGATAGTCACATCATAGCTCAGGTATTGGGGAAGGCAATGCACAAGAAGGAAGGGGAGGGCAATACAAAAGAAGGGGAAGGGGAACGGAAGAACAAGGAAGACAGGGGAACACTTAGGCAGGTTTGCATAGACTAAATGGGACAGAAGCAAATAGCGATGAATGCTCAACTGTGGAACAACAGGGCTCTGTGATACAGGGATTGAGGCACAGTCTGAACAGGTAAAAGAGCGGAAATTAATGTTAAGATGCTTGACTGACTTATGAATATTGGTTTCCCTTGCCTACTATTGTAAAATAAACACTTGAGTGGAAAAGAAAAGAATATTGGGAAACATGATTACAGAAACCTTGTAAGCCCGTCTTCAGCCTATAACTGATTGGAATACCTAAGGGGTTCTAAAACTTGCCCAGTGAAATAGGCTTCTTGCAGAGCCCTTGAAGTGTATAGGACCTTAGGTGGAAACCTGAGCCCCATCCTGAACCTTCTGAGGTGGGCTATTCCCACTTGAAAGGACATGCAGACCCTCCTGGAGTGGCTAGAGGAACAGAAGATACATCCTGAAAGAAAGACCAGCAGGAAAAAAAAAAACAAAACAAAAATGGCAGTCTGTCTGGCTATTACACAAACAAGCAAGCTGCTCACCAGAGAGCAATTAAGGCAAACAATCAAGTCCCTTCAGAACAAACCCACCTCCAAGACTGAAACTCAAAGGGAACACACGAGCAGGCATGTAAGCTTGCTGGTGATCACGTTGGTCTACATGTGAGTAGAAGTAGGAGGGGAAAGGCAGCAATGAAGAGATGGGCTGAGTTTGACCATATTCCATAGACTCCTATTGACCTTGAGATGAGAGAGAGAAGAGGAAGGGCTGGTTGGTCCAAAGTTTGGGGAGAATTGGAAACTCTTGAGCCCATGGACACCACCTAGCCACGGAGGGCTAGAGCTGAGAGCAAAGTATCCAGCTGATATGAAGTGGGGGGAGATGCATAACACCACCCAAACTTGCAGATAGTACTCATTTGACTGAGCTTCGATGGCTTGATGACCAGAGCTCGACTACAGGAAGATAAAGAAATTTGATCAAGGAAGCAAGTGTAAATTGCTACAACTTGATGAACTTGACCTATACTTATTAATGTTATTGTTGTTGTTAGGTGCCATCGAGTCAGTACCAATACAGCGACCCTTTGCACAACAGAATGAAACACTGCCCAGTCCTAGACCAACCACACAATTGTTGCCGAACTTGAGCCCATTGATGTTGCCATATTACCAATCCATCTCACTGGGGGATCTTCGTCTTTTTCTCTGACCCTTCACCTTACCAAACATGATATCCTTCTCCAGCGGCTGGTCCCTCCTGACAATATGTCCAAAGTATGAGAGACAAAGTTTGGCTATCCTGGCCTCTAAGGAGGACTCTGGCTGCACTTCTTCCAACACAGATCTGTTGGTTCTTTTGGCAGCCTGTGGCACTTTCAATATTCTCCTCCAATACCATAACTCAAAAGCATCAATTCTTCTATGGTCTTCCTTATTCACTGTCCAGCTTTC
>NW_006408582.1:9629569-9643236 GCF_000296735.1 Chrysochloris asiatica | reverse complement strand
CTTATAAATCTTCAAGAGGGAATTTAGTTTCAGAGTGTGTGGGGAGAGGTAGAATCCCCACTGAATAGTAGTCATCTTGTCTAGATGGGTGTGGTGAAAGGAGGTGGGGATAGGACTCTTTTGAATCAATAGTGAGTAATTGTTATCATGACTTGTGATCGTCACAACTGTAAATATAGAAGTTTTATAACATAAAGGGGAAGTAGTTCATCTTACATTCCAGGAACAGAGAACCCTAGGACCATCAAGAGAAAAGAGCATGAGCAGATCTTGGGATCCTAACCAGAAAAGCAGTGACACCAGAGATGGAGGCAGAGGTGATGGCATGGAGAGAGAGAGCTGCCAAGCATTCTAGACTTATGGAAAGAGAAAGGCTGTGTGCTGGTGGCCAGGAGTCAGGTTTGTAGAATGTAACGTTTAGTTGTTTAAATGAGTGCTTTTGTGTACATCAGGGGGAAAAAAAAAAAAAACAGAGGGAATAAAAGCAAATACTGTTGAATGTTGATGCATGGAGGCGATTGTAATCATTGCAATGAAACAAAATACAAATAGGATGAGTGCAAAACCGATGTTCTTCACACAATTCACAATAAAAGCTTTAAAAAAAAAAACAAACAAAATAGGACAAATTCTTCTGGGGGGAAAAAAGGGGGAGACCAGGTATGCAATGCTTAGTGATCAATTTCAGGGCAGTAATCATTTATTTGCAGTTCAGAGGGCAGTTTTAACATGAGGTCTCTGCACAGGAGAGAGAAGTAAACAGACAAGGTGAAAAAAGAACATGCGTGTGTAGGTGGAAGAATGATATCACTTCTGCTTTCATTTTGGCTGAAGATGAAAACCATAAGCATCATCATTTCTTTCTCCCAGTTTAAGATGTGAAAATTTGAATGACAGTTTCTATGCTGGGTGGGAGAAACATAGAAGTAAGGGATAAGCAGTTACGTGCCTTTTCCAGAAAGTAAGATGTGACAGAAATTGCTATTTGCCTACCTTAAATATCCCTTCTCCTTTTCCCTGACATTTTTGCTGTACATGTTATTATTGCCTTGAATATGGATGTAAAGACTGAGATTATGAGCAGCTAGAGTAGACCATAATGCCACCCTGGTATGGGAGATGGTAAACTAGGAGGAACCTGGGTCTCTGCAGATTTGGCAGTTTTCCCACTAGCCAGGATGACTATCTGTAATCTTTGACATGAAAAATAAATGGAATTTATCCTCACCTAAAATGTTTATCTCTAGCACTCCTCTGTCACTTTGTCCGTTTTTCCTTCTATGGTGGTTTTCGGGTTGCTATGATGCTGGAAGCTCTGACACCCAGATTTCAAATACCAATAGGGTCAAGCTAAAAGTCATTAAAAACACATTTTTTAAAAAAAGGACCAAATGGATGCCAGAAGAGACTATGAAACTAACTGTAGAACAGTTAACCTGACTGGAAGAAAGGATGAAGTCAAAGAGCTGAACAGAAAATTTTAAAGGGTAGCTCAAGAAGACAAAGTAAAGAATTCTAATGAAATGTACAAAGACCTAGAGTTAGAAAACCAAAAGGAAAGAGAACACTTGCCATTTCTCAAGCTGAAAGAACTGAAGAAAACAGACAAGCCTTCTGCTGAAATACTGAAAAAGTCAACGGACAGAATTTTGAATGATGCAGAAGCATCAAAAAAACATGGAAGGAATACACAGAATCACTGTGTCAAAAAGAACTAGTCAATGTTCATTTCAGGAGGTAGCATATCATCAAGAATAAGGGTACTGAAGGAAGACATCCAAGTTGTACTGAAGGCATTGACAAAAAACCAAGACTTCAGGAATTGACAGAATACCAATTGAAATGTTTCACCAAACTGATGCAATTTTAGAAGCACTCACTAGCCTATGTTAAGAAAATTAGAAGATGGCTCCCTGGTCTACAAACAAGAAAAGTTCCCTATGTGTGCCCATTCCAAAGCAAGATGATCCCACAGACTGTGAAATTACTGAACAATATCATCAATACCACATGCAAGCAAATTTTTGCTGAAGATAATTCAAAAATGGTTGCTGCAATATCTTTACAGGGAACTGCTGGATTCAGGAAAGGGTGCACAACAGGGGATATTACTGCTGATATCAGACGGATGTTGGCTGCCAGCAGAGAAAACCAGAAAGATGTTTATTTTTGTTATATTGACTCTGAAAAGGCGTTTGACAATGTGGATTATAATAAATTATGGATCTGGAGCATAATGAACTATGGATAACATTGGGAAGTATGAAAATTCCAGAATACTTAATTGTGCTCGTTTTGAACCTATAAATAGACCAAGAGGCATTCATTCAAATAGAACAAGGCTAACTATATGAAGAAAAATGCAACATCAGGACTGGAGAAACATTTATTAACATGTAGATGACAAAACCTCGATTGCTGAAAGAGAGGAGAACTTGAAGCGCTTACTGATGAACATAAAAGACTACAGCCTTCAGTATGAATTATTCCTCAACAGAAAGAAAATGGCTGGGCCAATACACAACATCATGATAAACAGAAAAGACTGAAGTTGTCAAGGATTTCATTTTACTTGAATCACAAATGATGCCCATGGAATCAGTAGTCAATAAATCAAAGGACATATTACATTGGGCAAATCTGCTGCAACAGACCTCTTTGAAATGTTAAAAATCAAAGATGTCACTTTGAGGACTAATGGGCACCTGGCCCAAGCCATGGTATTTTTAATCACTTCGAACACATAGGAAATCTGAACAATGAATACGGAAGACTGAAGACAATTTGATGCTTTTTAATTATGACATTGGTGAAGAATATTGACAAGTAGAAGAATGAGCAAATCTGTTTTAGAGAAAGTATAGACAGAATCCACCTTAGAAGCAAGGATGGCAAGACTTCATCTCCCATGCTTTGGACATGTTTTCAGGAGGTGCTAGATCCTAGATAAGGATATCATGCTTGGTAAAGTAGAAATTCAGTAAAAAAGAGGAAGACCCTCAACAGGAAAGATTGTGGCTTCAACACAGTGGCTGCAACAATGGCCTCAAACATACCAATGATTGTGAGGTGTTTTGTTGTCACTATGCGTCAGAACCAACTCAGCGGCACCTAAGCACAACAATAATATGCTTATCTGGAGGACGGTGTGGGAGAAAGATGTTTTGACTCTACACAGATTAGCCTAAACCTAACTAAAATAATTTGTATTGAAACAATATAATTCCGTTTTGCTGGGAAAATTTTTTCTCAATACATAGGAAGAGACCATAGCCAGAATAAAAAAAATGTATAATGAATGAATAAAAGAAGTACATGGTTTTTCACTATTTGCCAAGCATAAATGTAAAACACTGAATAATTATGTAAGAAAAAAATGTTACACACTTGCATGCCCTCTCCTAAATATTTGGAATGAGTGAATGAGAATGATCGTAGGTATTGCCCCAGAATCAGAACTGAATGAGATTTATCTGCTCGAAATGCCACACAAACCTTTCTCAATTAATTCATTAACCAGCCTTCTAGATAGCACGGCTGTTTTTCCAGTTTTTACTTGGCTCGAATTATGGACTATCTATGGTACCAGGCACTTGGGAAGAAGACACAATCCCTGCCCTCAAAAGTTTGCAGACAGAAACGAAATCTCAACCAATGAAGACTGTTTAGACACAGCCCCACTGCTAGATGTGTGACCTTCAGCATGTCACTCAATCACTGGCCTCAAATGCTATAAAAATTTTTAAAAAAACAAAACAAAGAGCACCAAAAAAAACAAAGAGCACCCAAACCTATTGCCATCAAGTCAATTCCAACTGAAACTGTTGTTGTTAAGTGCCATCAACTTAGATCCAACTCATAGCAACCCTTTGTAGACTTGACAGCTCTTAACAACACTGCCTCTCTGGTTTTTACTGGACTTTAACCATGGCTTAAGGAGCTCTGGTAGCAAAGTGGTTACGAATCAAGCTGCGAACCGCAAGGTCAGCAGTTCGAAACTACCAGCTGCTCTGCAGGAGAAAGAGGAGGCTTTCTGCTCCCGTGAAGATTTACAGCCTCGGAAACCCTGTTCAGGGTCGCTAGGTGTTGGAACCGACTCTATGGCACTTAACAACAACAACCATGGCTTGGAGTCCTGGTGTGGCACTGTGGGTTAATTCACCAGACTGTAAAGCCACTTGAACTGCAAGGTCGGTGGTTCAAGCTCACCAGCAGCTCCTCGGAAACCCTATACAGGGTCGCTATGGGTCGGAACTGACTTGATGGCACTTAACAACAACAAAACCATGGCTTATCCACAGTACCAGGCACCAGCATACAACACAAATCCGTAGTATAATGGTGTTGTCAATGTGACACGTGCTGTCCTGTCCCTGAAGTACATATTTTAGGGTGCATGAAAATACCTCAGTCTAGCTCAGGAGTAGAGATGCAAGAGCTTCCAACTCCTAATCCTGAGAAATCCTGCTAGATTGTCTAGTTTTGTGGGGGCTTTTAAGCGAGCAGTGGTGGTTCAACATAGAATGCTCACCTATCCAGGAAATCCAAGTTGGATTCCCAGCCAGTGCAGCTCATCGTGTACAACCGCCACCTGTCTGTCCATGGAGGCTTGCACATTGCTATTATGCTGAACAGCTTTCAGCGGAGCTTCCAAACGATGGTGGACCCAGAAGAAAGGTCTGGCAATCTACTTCTGAAAACCAGCAATGAAAACTTTATTGGATCGCAACACTTTGATCCATAATCCATTATGGAGATAGCACAGGACTGGGTAACATTTCTTTCTGTTGTGCATGGGATGGCCAGCAACAGAAGGCCCACCCTACAACAGCTAACAAGGAACTTAAGAATCTCCCAAGTTTGCTAGTTTACAGTGGCCCAGATTCTCCTGGATCTGAGAGCTCAGGGATGAGGGTCCCAACACGAGTGAGAGTCATTGTACAATTTCCCCAAACCCTCATGATTCCTACACAAAGCTTTGTGAGTCCTTACCTCTCTCAAGGTCCAATTTTACTTCTTTTTACACATAGTAGGTTTCCAGTGGCCTATAGGAAAGGGGTTTAGAACAAAATTCAATCCCTTAGTAACACAAAATAGAGAATCCAGATTTTAGACACAGATGGTCTTCCTTCCCCATAAGGGAGATAAAACGGTTTTATTCATGTTGGAGTGGTACCAGGATAGACTTGACATTGTAGATAGCATTCCAACAAATTTTGAAGATGATGAGGAGTTATCCTGGAAAAATAAACAACATCTAAGATTTTCAAGCATTTAAGACAGTATTACCAGACATTGAGCAGAACACATTATACCTAAGCTTTGTGGGGTTTTTTGTTTGGTTGGTTTTATTTTATTTTTATAATAAATCCAACTATTTTTAAATTATTTATTAGCAATTTATTATGCCATAGGTGAAAGCTTACACAGAAAATTAGTTCCCCACTCAACAATTCCTACACAAATTGTTCTGTGAAATTGGTTCTTGTCCCTGCAACCTGTCAGCACTCTCCTCATTCTTACCTGGGTTTCGCATTTCTCCTCTCCAATTTCCCTGCCCCTCTTTACTGTTTCATCTTTGCCTTGGGCAAATGTTGTTCATTGGTCACATAGAGTTGATTGTTCAAAGGCGCATGTTCCTGCTGGGTATTATTGTGCCCTCTGGGAGCGGTTTTAGTTCCGGGTTAAAAGGGTGTGGTCGTAGGGCAATAGTCTCAGTGGTTCCTCCAGTCTCTATCATTCCAGTAAATCTGGTCTTTTTAAATGAACTTGAGTTTTGTTCTACATTTCTCTCCCATTCTGACCATGATCTTCTACTAAACATTCAGTAGTGTTATCCAGGTATCACCTAGTTCTTCTGGTCTCAGGCTAGAAAAGGCTGTGGTTCACATGGGCCACTAGACCTGTGGACTAATTTCTTCTTTGAATCTTTGATTTCATCACTTTCCTTTGTTTCAAATGGGAGGAGACTAATAGTTGCATCTTAGATGGTCACTCACAAGCTGTTTAGACCTGAGATGCTACTTGCCACCTAAGATATAGAACTTTATGAATAATGTCATGCCAATTGATCTAGATGTCCCCTGAGACTATGGTTCTTTGCATTCAAGCCCACTAAGTCTCACTAGGTGTTTGGATATGTCTGAGAAGTTTCCATAATTGTGCTACTCCGCATAGCAATACAAATATATATATATATACAGATAACCTACAATGAAACCCATGTCACTCTCATGCCTTCCCAATACACTACCCCATCTATAGAGCATACATAATTCCATATATAGCTACTCATAATTTTTTGGTTGTTATTACTGTTGTTGCAGAATTGTATATGATATAGTAGTTACTATCATTGCTGTCCTTTATTCTTGCATACCTCTCAGTGTCTTCATTTGCCTTGGGCATGTTGTGCTGACTTCTCTCATACTGTGTATTGCTTTCCCTTCTTCAGTTATGTTGGATAGTGTCTACTATCTAGTATTATCTATTACAAAGTCGCTGCTTCTAGCCCACCAGCTGCTCCCCAGGTGAAAGATGAGATTTTCTGTTCCTGAAAAGATTTACGGCCTCAGAAACACTACACAGGATCACTGAGTCTGAACTGACTCAATAGCACTCAACTACAACAATTATCTAGTTGGTGAATTTCCCTCCCTGCCCCTTTAATCCAGTGTAGCTATTAAGAAATGTTGCTTTCTGTGTATAAACCTGTTCTTAACATTTTATAAAAGTGTTAGCATATTGGATTTGTCCTTTTTGATTGACTGATTTCATTCAGCATATTTCCTCCATGTTATGCTTTGTGGTCCCAGAATTATTCTTTATTACTGCATAGTGCATATTCCATTTGTGTGTATCTATCACAATTTGCTTGTCCACTCATCCATTGATTGACTCTTGAGTTGTTTCCATCATTTTGCTATTGTGAATATTCTGCTTTGAACATGAGCATGCACATGTTTACTCATGTCGCTGCTCATAGCTCTAGAATATATACCTAGGAGTGGAGTCCTGGTGTGGCGCTGTGGGATAAAGCACTGAACCGCAAGGTCGGTTGGCACTTAATAACAACAAGGTATTTCTATTTCTAGCTTTTTGTGGAAGTATCATTGTTGTTGTTGTTGTTAAGTGCCATCGAGTCGGTTCTGACCCATAGCGACCCTGTACAGGGTTTCCGAGGCTATAAATCTTTACAGGAGCAGAAAGCCTCATCTTTCTGCCGTGAAACAGCTGGTAGTTTTGAACTGCTGACCTTGTGGTTCACAGCCCGATTCATAACCACTACGCTACTTTTTTCCATAATGGTCATCCCATTTTACAATTCCCCTAGCATTGTCTAAGAGTTCCAATTTCCCCACAACCTTGCCAACATTTGTTGTTTTCTACTTTTTTTTACAAATGCCATTTTTGCAGGAATGTGATAATATCTCATTGTAGTTTTGATTTGCATCTCTCTAATGGCTAATGACCACAAACAGCTCTTTATGTGTTTGTTAGTTGCCTGAATGTCCTCTTTGATGAATTGTCTGTTCATGTGCTTTGACTATGTTTTTTTTAATTGGATTGTTTATCTTTTTGAGGTGTTGACGTTTTCTATATATTTTATAGATTAGACCTTTTTTAGATAAGATCTTTATCATATATGTCGTTGCCAAAAAATGTTCCCAATCTGAAGGTTCCCTGTTTACTCTTTTAATGAATATGTGCATTTAATTTTTAAGAGACCCCAGTTATCTAGTTTATCTTCTGTTGCCTGTGTATTTTTAATTATGTTTGATAGTCTATTTATGTCATTTATTAGGATCCCTAGCTTTGCCCTTATATTATCTTCCAGGAACTTCTTACTTTTAGGTTTAACATTTAGGTCTTTGATCTATTCTGAGTTAAGATTTTTGTATGGTATGAAGTATGGATCCTGTTTTGTTTTTCTGCAAGTAGATATCCAGTCTTTCCAGCACCATTAAAGAGATTGCTTTTTTCTCCATTGAATGTACTTCAAACCTTTGTTGGAACATAGACAGATTTGCTCCTGGGTTCTCAATTCTATTCCATTGATCTATGTGTGTGTCAGTGTATAGTTAAGCATTTTAATCCTTTTAACAACCCTATCATACGTACTGTGGTGACACAATTTGTTCTCAGCTACTTACCCAAAGATTGGCTCCTTGAACCTACTCAGAAGCACCATAGAAGAAACGGTTGGATTGTTATTGTTATTGCCATCAAATCAGCTCATAGTGAATTCATAAGTACAGAGAACTATACTACATAAGGTTTTCAAGGCTGTGATCTTTTGGAAGTAGATTACCAGGCCGATTATCTGAAAAGTCTCTGGTTAAGTTTGAGCCTCTAACTTTTTAACTAGTAGTTCTACACTTAATTATTTGCATCACCCATGGACTCCTTTCTGTAAAGATAATTTAACAAGAAAATCCTATGGAGGAGTTGTACTCTGTAACACATGGGGTCGCCATGAGGTAGAATTAACTTCATGGCAACAAGTTTGGGGGTTTTCTTTGCTCATTTACCATACATGCTAGTATGGAGACAGAGGGAGTGATTTTCTTAAGGTTAAATTGATTTGGAATCTGCCCCATTTGACTTCAAGCCTTGTAGCCATTGCTTTGTGGATCAAATCAAATGCTCTGTTTACAATGCCGTCCTACCACCTCTTAGTAACAGACAGTGACATCTGTTACTTGGTTAGCCCTGGGTCCCAGTTTCAATGTCATTCCTCAAGATAAGTCTTCCATGTCCCCTTAGGTGAGATGAGTTCCTCTTGCTAAATGCCCCGTTTAGTAGACTATACTTGTTCTACAAGCTGTTAGGACTAACATAGTGAATTACTTAAATGATTATTTAATGTCCAGTTCCTCCATGATCTAAAAGTGCCGTGAAGGGAAGGGTCATGTTTGTTCATATTTCCCATTTCCCAGCACAGGGTGTGGCATCTGATGAGTACTTACTAAAGACTTTTTAAATACAGTTGGAATCATATGAAACATTTTAGATATTGTAAAGTGTCATGAAACTGCTCATTAGTATTAGAATCTTTTATAAAAGGAAAGAATGCTGGTGCTGGAATGATTCTGGATATGACTTTTTTTCCACTCAGTAATGAGGGGGTCATTGTAAAAAACAGAAACAAAATCCGGTTCTTAAGCATGTTGACATCCTGGAACATTGTTATTTGTCTTTTTCAGGTTGGATAGGGGGCGTTTGCTTATGCATTTATTTTCTTTTGAAACAGAGCTGAAATTAGCTCATGATGGATCATGAGAGCCCAATTTTTCATCTTCAGGAATTTTCTAAGTCAGTTGTTAAACGCAGGCATTTATTAAAGCTTAAATTCTAAAGACTAATAGTAAAATGATATTAAAAAGCAAAGGTCTAAATTCACTACTTCCTCATTATTTTACTATATTTTTCTACCATCTATGTTCTTGAGGTTATTCACTTCTACTGTATCTGTCTGGCAAGAATAGTAAGGTGTTGGTAAACTACTGCACATCTCTTTCCAATTCCATGTTCAGTGTCTTTACATTGGTAGCTTTAATTCCAACACAGCGGGAATATGTGTCATAGAAATGGACAAATGCTATAAACAGGGCTTTTCCCCCAAAAAATCAAATGTTAAACATTTATCAATACATCACTATCTTTAAGGTACCAAAAAAGAACAGTGAGAAGAATGGACTGATTAGAGAGGAATATAAAATGGTTTTGACTTTGTCTTATCTTCACTCATTCACTTGGGCAAACTCTACCAATTTCCTACCCAATATTCATCTCCACATCTTAAGCAGCTACACCTTCTCTTTGTCTAGAGTACCATTGCTCAGAACAAGAAATCCTTGCCTTCCCGAAGCCCCTGGTAATTGGAAGATACATTCTTTGTTGCTTAAGCCCAAACGTATTCCTAAGTGCTTTATGTACAAGTTCACAATAGCAAATTGAAAACCACTACCATTACCAGTTCAAGGAGCTCTGGTAGTGTAGTGGTTATGAATCGGGCTGCGAACCATAAGGCCAGCAGTTCAAAGCTACCAGTTGTTCCGCAAAAGAAAGATGAGGCTTTCTGCTCCCGTAAAGATTTACAGCCTTGGAAACCCATACAGGGTTGCTATGAGTCGGAACGGACTGCACATAACCACCACCACCATTACCAGTTCAGTGGTAAAAGAGTCAGTTCAAACTCGTGGTTACAGCATGTGTGTAGAGTAGAACTGTGTTCCATAGAATTTTTATGGCTGTGCTCTTTCAGAAGCTTTCATTTAGCAGCTGAGGGTTTAACTGCTTGTGCCACCCAGGGATCCTCCATTGCCTTTAAGGATAATATCTATACAAGCATAATGGACAAAGGAGTCCCTGGATGGTACAAACAGTTAACGAGCCCGGTTACTAATGGAAGGTTGGGGTTCGAGTCTACCCAGAGGCACCGCAGAAGAAAGGCCTGGTGATTTACTTCTAAAACTCAACCAACTCTATGGTGCAGTTTTACTCAATCAGAATTGACTCAACAGCAACTGGTTTGGTTTGCTTTTAGGGATAGAGAAGACACTCAAAGAGAACAAATAAACAAGGCTCTGGATGTCCACAGTCATATTACCCAAGTGTCAAACTCACAGGGATCAAGGATTGGAAAAACCAAACATTTTCCAATAAAGGATAAGGTAGGAGTTTACAATGCAATAGTAATTTAAAAGTGATTAACGCCTTATGTTTCTGGCTCTTGTTATTGTTGTTGTTAAGTGCTGTCATGTTGGTTCTGACTCACTGCGACCCTCTGTAGGACTTCCAAAGAACGGCTGGTGTGTTTGAATCACCAATCTTGTGGTTCTCAATCCAGTGCTTATTCTACAGTGCCACACCAGGATACAAGTATAAAACCAAGACAAATGTATTCATTATGTCCAAACAAAAATGCAAAAACTAATACCATTTAAATTAACATTATCAATTGTATCTACTGTGTTTTAAAATAAGATTCTATTGTTTCAGGCCCAGCTCTTTATTTCAACTCTTTTATATTTTGATGTCCTTAATAATAAGCCAGAGAATCTCTATTTGCGTATGTTGCATAAAATGGCATTAGTAATTTCAAGATTTTGTGTGCTAGTTCAAGATAGTCTGACCCCATATTTAACCAAAACTCTGCCAGCGGGTATTTCTAGTGCCAATTTTAATGAGGCATCATTTGATCTATGCAAAGTGGTCTTGTTCACTTGAACATGAAGCTAACACTGCAGCTCTAGTGAAATCTGTACTAAATAAGTATCTAATCCAATTATTACTGGAATTGGTTGCAGAAAATTTCTTCATGGCACATTTACTATTCCACTTATAGGTAATGAACTATTGTCAAGCTGATGTGCTCAATGATGCGCTTTCCACAAACCATCAAATTGTTCTGTGACTATAAAGTGATGCTGTGACCCAGGGTTTTTTGAGGACACATGTCCATTCTGGTCCCTGGCCCATTTTACCTTGGGATAGCCATCATCTATTTGTTCCCTATTTGAACTTCTGGCAAACTTTCAACTATATAGAATACTGTGACATTATCTGAGTCAGTATATTGCAAATAGTTGACATGTGGCCCTAAAGTCATATTGTCTGAGTTCAAATATTGACTCCTCACATTTTACTAATTTTTCAGTCTTTGGTAAATTACATCGTCCAAAATAGGTGTAGTAAATATCAACTTCATCAAATTATTGTTAAGTATGGAGTATAAGAGAGTACACAATAAAAGTTAGCTGTTGTTTTTGTTGTTATTTGTCCTTCATTTGATATTAATTCAATACTAAATACAAACAATAACGTGGACACTTCTGATCATTCCACTCAAGCATCACCACCTTCCCGAAGCTTTTCCTTACATACTCATTTCCATACTGGATAGAATTAGCCACTGTTACCTCTGAGTCCCATTGTGCTCAGTACATATTCAGATCACTGATATGGAAAAGTTTATTGGATTCATACATTGGTCTCCACCAGCTAGACCACAGGGTCTTATTGTTGGAGAAAGACAGAAAGGAAAGAGGAAAGGTTAGGAGCTACCATTCTTCCAGGCTTTCCAGGGAGATTTGTATTTTGAAGGGAATCATATCTTATAAATAAAGCAGGATAGTGGAGCTGCAGGCTTCCTCTGATGGAGGGAATGTTAGAGGACAGAGAGGGGAGCAGCTGCAGGAACCTGTTTACACTGGCTGTCAGAGCTAGTTCTGCACATCTATTCCCAACTCTGAGACGCCTAGTTAGTGGCTTGAAACTGGCCATGGTGGAAGCATTTCTACATGGAACATTTCCAGAGAGCCAGTTGTTAAACCTTTCTCAGCACACACCACTGGCAACAAGGCGTCTCTGTGACTCTGAAAGCGATACAGTTTCACAGACTGCACTGGGCTCAGAGGGTCCCTGAAAGCAGACCACACCACGTGCCCACAGCGGCCAGCCTTCTGTGTGTTTGTGGTCTCACAGCCCTGGCCTCAGTCACGTCCCTCTGGGCCACACATTCATCATTCTAAGCCATCATGGAAGCAGCCATTGAAATATTTGTCTTATTATTGCTGATTCTCTTAATCTGTTAAAATAAACTAATAACTGAAATTCATTATGTTAATGATTTACTAGTGATAAGGCAAAACAATGGAATGGCCTATTTGCTTAATATTTTCATGAGAGTATGAGCACGTGACCTTCCAGTTTGGTGCCAGTTACATTTCTATTTACATAGAGACTGTGGACAATTAGAACATTTGTCTCCCTTGGTCGCTAGTCACTCATTCCCCCAACTTTCCCCTCCCTCTTCCCCAAAGAAATGAAAAAATGTTCTCATTATAAACTGATATCTGTTGGTGAAAGCAGCTATTTTTTTTTTAAATGATGTCATAGAGCCTAGAATGCTACATTGTTTGGGTTTCAGAAAACCCTCAATGGGCTCTTTAGTTGTTTCTTGCTTTACTTGTCAAACGAACACTAAGTAACCTTCCCCTCCCCCACTTTGACTCATTTTCTGCTCAGAATTGTCATGGACACCTAGGGAAACTTTTGTGAGTTTATATATTTTTAATGTACTTTAAATAATATATGGCTTCATATGTTGCATGTGTATATAACTACCACTTAACATACTAATTTTTATACGACTTCAAATTATCATCCTGTATAAATCTAATCCACAAAAGTACTCCTTTGGACAAGCATATATTCGTGTATTTCAGTAATGTTTACTTGTTCTACCTAACTGAATAACTGCCCAAACACAGAATTATTTTATATGGAATATTCCCAGAACACAAAATTAAGTTGAGTTTTAGAGACAAAATGAGTAACAACTACCTCAAAAAAGACACCAATTAAAAAAAAAAAAATATTTTTTTTTTTTAATAAAGGAAACAAGGGTAAATTGCTGCAATTTGATGAACTTGATCTATACTCATAGAGGTAGTAGCTCAAAATACCAACAGAGAGGGAAGGAGTCTTCACATCAAGTATCAATGCTAGCCCCTCTGTACACAGGGTAGATAGGGACGGGCACCTTAGATTTTACTACCTAAAATGCTGTTGTTGTTGTTAAGTGCCGTGGAGTCGGTTCCGACTCATAGCAACCCTACACAGGGTTTCCGAGGCTGTAAATCTTTACGGGAGCAGACCGC
>NW_006408582.1:9626240-9628401 GCF_000296735.1 Chrysochloris asiatica | reverse complement strand
TAACAACAGGAACAATATAGTATTGAAGAATTGCCTTTAAAAGTCTATTTTTGTATATGCTATGTTCTTTCAAAAGTGCAGAGGATAAACTGTACTTCTGCAAGAATAATATTTTATGTGAAAAGGATAAACTTAAAGTTTAATCTCAGCTGAAAAATAATCATCTCAGTGACTTGAATGAGTGTGACCCAAAGGTCATGTTGAACATGCAAGGCCTCTGTGTTTGTGAGTCTTCAGTAACGTGCATTTCATAGGCATGAAGTACTGATAAATTGAATTAGTACTCGTGATTGGGACTGGAGATATATTCTGAAAAAACCACAAGTCCTCAATTAACCTTGCCTGAATCCTCTTCGATGTGTCTTGGGTTTAATTTGCTACCATACTTCCTCATGAAGTTCTGGTGCAGCGCTGTAGGATCAGCACTGGACCACAACGTCTATTTGAACCGCAAGGTTGGCAGTTCTAACCCACTAGCTGCTCCTCAGACACCTTATACAGGGTTGCTATGAGTCAAAACTGACTTGAAGGCACCTGACAACACACTTCTCATGCTGCTTCCTCTACCACCCTCTCTTTCTCTCACACACACACACTTTCTCTCTCTCACACACACACACACCATCCTTTCCTCTCAATCCTTTTACTGTTCCCACTGCTATTCTCCATTCCCCTGTTAACACGAATTGCTGCAGTTACATCTCAGCCTCTGGCTCTTGGATTTACCTAAAACCTGGCTCTCTCCTGACTCCTTCTCAAGTGGGGTTGCTCAGCCTGCCATATCGTGAGAACCTGGAGCCCAGAGAGCAACACTTGTGTTGCTTTCAAATCTTTACTCCCTCACTTCCATGTAAAGACTCCTGCTTATGCCGTCTAGCCACCTCATTAACGTTATCTATCCAGATTTCAATTATTCCTCTTCATTGAAGAATTAACCATGCCTCATAGTGTTTCTTTGAACTTAGTCCCGCCTACATTTGGATAATTTCACTAGCTAACCTCTTAGCTTCTCAGTTTAGTAAAATTCTCAGCTTCAGTGCTGTGGCTTCTAGTTCTCTTCAGACATCAATTGTCATAAACCCACATGTTCAGCTTCTGAAATCTGGAATTCAAGCACTCCTCTATCCAATCACATTTCCCTGTATTTTCTGTGTCTATATTGTGCTCCTTGGAAACCCTCTAGAGGGTCGCTATGGGTAGGAGCTGACCCGATGGCACTTAATAACAACAACTAATATTGCTGACAGAGTCCTGGTGTGGCACTGTGAGTTAATGCGCCAGATTGCAAAGCCGTTTGAACTGCAAATTTGGCAGTTCAAGCTCACCAGCTACTCCTTGGAAACCCCATACAGGATTGCTATGGGTCAGAACTGACTCGACGGCACTTCACAACAACAGCAAGTATTGTTGAAAAGCAAATTATCCCCAAGCTTAACAACTTAAAATAACAACAAAAATATTATTCCACATAGTTTGAGAGTCAAGAATCCAGGAGCTGATGCTCTACTAAAAGTCTCTTGTGTTCTGCTAAGAGGTTGCAATCAAGATGTCCACCAGAGTTGGAGGATGGTAGTTCTTTTACACACCTAGCAAGTTAGTGTTTGATGTTGACAGGAGACCTCAGTTTCTACCACTGGACTTCTCCATAGGGACTCCTGAATTTCCTCAAAACAAAAAAACCCAGGAGAAAGAACAAACAAAAAAACTATGGTGCCTTTTATAATGGTGTTGTTGTTAACTGCTGACAAGTCTGTTCCAATTCATATTTATCCTGCACAGGATTTCCTCTGCTGTGAGGATGTAGGATACGGACTGGACTGCTAACCACAAGGCTGGCAGTTCAAATCTACCAGTTGCTCCTTTGAAACTCTCTGCGGGTAGCTGAGTTGGAACTGACTAAATGGCACTTAACAGCATCAACAACAGAGGGTTTTTAAGCAACAGCTAATGGGTTTAAACCACCGACCAGGCTAACGCAAGCAGTACTTATCCTACAGCATCACACCAGGACTCCTTTTATGACATTTGTTGTTGTTAGGTGCCATCGAGTTGGTACCAACTAATAGCGACCCTATGCACAACAGAACAAAACACTGCCCGATCTTGGGCCAACCTCACAATTGTTGCCACACTTGAGCCCGTTGATACTGCCATATTGCCA
>NW_006408582.1:9620958-9623245 GCF_000296735.1 Chrysochloris asiatica | reverse complement strand
ATCATCTGAGAACAGATTTGGTACATTTTATGACATAATCATTTCCGTTTTCTTTCTATCCATTAGAAGGAAAATACTAAGAGAAATTAGATTTTACCTTTTGAAAGGAGATGCAAAGAATCTGTGGGCTACTACAGGATGCTTTCCTCCTTATTCTCCTTACACTTATTCTTTGATTCACTAAGACTTTAAGTTGCTCGAATTTTCTAATTTCTCTCTAACAGCCCCTTTCTGTGTTCACTTCCACATGCAGTCAAAAGATCCCATCTAGTTCATCAGTTCAAATGATCTTTTGTCAATTATCCCTACTCCTTTGCCCTGTCATCCATTTCTTGTCCCCCAATAAGTTTAGTTCAAACTAACTGTCCACCTCCACTCCATCACCCAGATTGCTGACTACATTAGAGATGATGGCATACAAGCAAATTGGTACTGCAACATGGCCTCCTGCATTCAGCAACCCGTCAATGCAGGACAGTATTCAGTCTGTTTCCTGTTTGCCACAACAGCCATTACCACCACTGCCCATTCCCCTCAAGCCTGCTTCAACACCATGGTTGGGTTCTTCCTCAGCTCCTCACTTGTCAAACCTCACACAGCTCCTTTCATTCTCCTACTCCTGAAATAACTGTAAACATGTAAGCCTTTGACCAGTAGTTCCTGTTCCTTACTCTTCCTCTTCAATCACAGAGGAAGTGGTTCCTTATCTAAGACTAGCACTGCAGAATATTTATTTAAAAAAAAAAAAAAAACCTGAACTCTGGATCTTATCACATTCCCATTCATGAACTCAAACACCATACTGCATCTCTCTCTTTCCTGTACCTTTAATGTCCCTATGTGACTCTTTCCCACCTACATTTAAATGTGATTAAGCCTCCACAAGATCGACATTTCAAATCCACCAACTGCTCCTTGGAAACTCTGTACAGGATTGTCTTGAGTCAGAACCAACTTGTTGGCACTTAACAATAACAAGAAGCCTCTCCTGTATTAAAGAAAGAAAGAAAAGAAGAAGAAAACCCTCCTCTGTTACCCCATGTCAAACACTCTGAGTAATACAGAGTTTGCACTTGGTACCAACCTAAAATTTGATGGTTTAAACCCACTCAGCTGCACTGTAGAAGAAAGGCTTGACAATCAGCTTCCATAAAGATAGCTGTTGTTAGGTGCTATCGGGTTGGCTCCAACTCATAGGGACCAACAAAATGAAACACTACCCATCCTCACAATTGTTAACCTTGAACTCATTGTTAGTGCCACTGTGTCAAACCATCACATTGGGAGTCTTCCTCTTTTTCCCAGATCCTCCACTTTACCAAACATGATGTCCTTCTTCAGGAACTGGTCCCTCCTGACAATATGTTCAAAGTATGAGAGACAAAGTCTAGCCGTCCTAAAGCATTCTGACTGTAATTCTTCCAACACAGATTTGTTTGATCTTTTGGCAGCCCAATAGTCAATCAACACCATAATTCAAATGCATCAATTCTTCTACAGTCTTCCTTATTTTTCACATGCAGAGAGGAGGCTACTGAAAATACCATGGCTTGGATCAAACACACCTGTGTCCTCAAACTGATATCTTTGTTCTTGAACATTTAAAAAGTGCAGCTGATTTGCCTAATGAAATACAGCATTTGAGATCTTGACTGAGGCTTCCATGAGAGCTGATTATTTTGTTGTTGTTAGGTGCGCTTCAGTTGATTCTGACTCATAGTGACCCTACACATAACAGAACAAAACACTGTCCAGTCTTGTGCCATCCTCACAATTGTTGTTACTCTTGAGCCCATTGCTGCTGCCACAGTGTCAATCAATCTCATAGGGGTTTTCCTCCTTTCCCCTGGTTCTCACTTAACCAAACATAATGTCTTTCTCCACTGACAGCACTTAACAACAACAAAATGATAACATGCCTGAAGTACGAGAGGCCAAATCTCTCTATTCTGGTTTCTAAGCAGCATTCTGGCTATACTTCTTCCAACACAGATTTGTTTCTTCTTCTGGCAGCCCATGGTACTTTTAATATTCTTCTCTAACATCATAATTCAAATGCACTGATTCTTCTATGGTCTTTCTTATTCATTTCATTGTCCAACTTTCACATGCATCTGAGGCACACCTAGTCCTCTTTGTTCTTGAACACTTTAAAGAGGTCTTGCGTAGCAGATTTGCCTAATGCAACATGTCATTTGATTTCTTTACTGCTACTTCCATGGGTGTTGATTGTGTATACAAGCAAAATGAAGATTTTGACAACTTCAATCTTTTCTCCATTTATCAT
>NW_006408582.1:9613657-9620174 GCF_000296735.1 Chrysochloris asiatica | reverse complement strand
TATATTGTGCTTTTCCATTGTCTCTCCCTGCAGTTGTAGTCAATTTGATTGCTGTATATTTCATTGGATGATGTCTATGTTGTTGAAAAAAGCTTACAGCCAAGAAAACTTACAGAGCAGTTCTGTTCTGTGACACACAAGGTGCTATGAGTCAGAATCAACTCAACAGCAACAGGTCAGGTTTTTTGGGGGGGGTGGTTCTATCGTATATTCTCCTCGGGCTACCATGTTGTTTCTCTTTTTCTTCCATTTAATATCCCTGGAAGAGTGACAGAGTGGTTTACACATACCTTTTCCGTTCTTCACATCTGTTCTCTTCTGAAGCCCACTCAGCACTCCACTAAAGCGGTACTTGCAGAGTTATTTCCAGAAGATGCTGACGCCATCTTCTTCTTACCTTCTCCTCTTCAAGGTCTCGCAACATTGACGTACGTGACCACCAAGCCAAACAAGCCACTTGCTGTGAAGTTGATGCCATCTCATGTTGACTCCATGTGTTTCAGAGTAGAAATATGGATGATTTTCAATGGATGATTTCCCAGAAGTAGATCACTAGGTATTTCTTCTGAGGAGACTCTGGATAGACTCAAATAGCCAAGTTTTTGGTTAGCAGCTGAGCACTTAATCATTTGTGCCACTCGGAGACCATGTGACCGACCATAGTTCTCTAAAAATGTTCTCATTCCTACGTTTCCGTGTCACTGCTTCAGTGACAGAATCTTTCCAACCACTGCTTCAGACAGAATTTTTTTCTATTGCCCCTGTGAGTGTTTTTCTGGGTTTTGTCTCTATTCCTCTTCTTAACAAGTACAACTTGTTAAGCTGATGATGAGTTCTGATGGTGCAGTGGTTAAAGCACTCAGCTCCTAACTAAAAGGTTGGCAGTCTGCTTCCACAAAGATTTATAGGGGTATATGCTACCAGCTTCTCCTTGGAAACCCTATATAGGATCACTATGGGTCAGAACCGACTCGACAGCACTTAACAACAACAACAACATACACTTCGTGGAGTCCTGGTGTGGCACTGTGGGATAATGCTCTGGGCCACAAGGTCAGTTTGAACAGAAATGTCAGTGGTTCAAATTCATCAGAAATCTTATACAGGGTAGCTATGAGTCAGAACTGACTAGAAGGCACATAACAACAACAACATGCATCCAATAAATCGAGTCTCTGTGTAACATTGTAGGATAAATACTGGACTGCTAACCACAAGGTTGGCAGTTCAAACCCACCAACTGCTCCTTGGAAGCCCTATCCATGGTTGCTAGGAGTGGAAACCAAGTCAATGGCACTTAAAAACAACAAAAACATGCATCCAATGGAATATTATGCAATGACAAATAATAATGATGAATCCATGAAACATAACGTGGATGAATCTGGAGGACATTTTGCTGAGAGAAATAAGTCAGTCACAAAAGGACAAATGTTCCCTTTTGTGGTAGGAATGCTATCATTTTTATGAAAAGTTAAGAAAAGAATTAGTCACAGAAAGCAACATTATTTGAGGATTACCTGGGGCGAAAAGAACAATCACTTATAGATAGTTGTTATCATTAACTGTTATCAAGTCGGTTCCAACTGACTCATAGTGACCCTGTATAGGGCTTCAGAGGAGCAGCTGGTTGAACCAACAACCTTGTGGTTAAAACTGACTTTGCAGTCCAGCGCATTAACCCACAACGCGATACCAGGACTCCAAAATACCAAATAGTAGACGTGTGTTAACTCTGGTGACGTGAAAGACGGTACACAATATGGGAGAAGTTAGCACCATGTGATCAAAGCAGATTAAAACACAAAAAGGTACCCAAGAGTAAAAGACAACTACAGTAACAGCTATACCATGTAAAATAGGGCTTCAAAAGTTTGTGGGGAAATTCCATTATTTTATTTTGTTTTATTGTGAATTATGTGATAGTTTACATGGGAGAACATTAGTTTTACATTCATCCTATCTTATATCATTTAATTGCCATAATTATAATCCCCTCCATGCATCATCAAACAACCAAAGGGTACACCCCACAAGCTTGTCTCTCGGTTGTGAGCACACAGCCCCTCTCCTCTCTGGGACTAGAATCCCCAGCTGCTCCATCTCTCCATGTCATCATCTCTGCCTCCATCTCTGGTGTCACTGTTTCTCTGGGTAGGGTCCCACACTCTGCTCTTCTCCCTTGACAATCCCAGGGACCTCTGCTCCTGGACTGCAAAGTCAACAACTCCCCTCCTTTTGCTACGAAATGTCTACCTTTACATTGCCAACCCTCATAGTCAGTCCTGATAGAAATTATTCACTATTGTGCCACAAGAGTCCTAGCTCCATTATGTTTTAATTCCATTTTTCCACTAACATTTTGAATTCCACTCATATAATTCAGCAGCAGCCTAAAATCTGTGTGTGGTTATACAGGCAGTCATTTAAGCTATATAGAGGTGGGAGTGTGTATGAGAGTGTATGCTCATGTTTATATAGGTATGTTGTTGTTGTTAATTACCATTGAGTCAATTCCAACTCATAGCAGCCCTGTATAGGGTTGAACAGCCAACCTTGAGATTCAAACAACCTTGAGATCCAGTGCTTATCCTACAGCGCCACACCAGGACTCCTTATATGGATATGGTAGTGGTGGTGGTTGTGTGCCGTGGAGTCAGTTCCAACTCATAGCAACCCTGCATAGAGTTTCCAAGGCTATAAATCTTTATGGGAGCAGAAAGCCTCATCTTACTCCTGAGGAATGGCTGGTAGTTTCAAACTACTGACCTTGAGGTTAGCATCCTGACTCATAACCACTATGCTACCACAGCTCCTTATAGTTGTGGGTTATTGTACATACATATTTGTATGTGCTGCATGTCTATTGATATATATGTATGCTTTAGAGTACATGGGAGCACAGTGGCTCTGTAGGATAGGCATTGGACTATGAACATTGATAAGAGGTTTGAGCTCACCAGCTGCTCTGAGGGAAAAAGATGAAGTTTTCTACTTCCACAAATATGTACAGCTTCAGAAACCCAATACATGATTACTATGAGTCAGAACTGACTCAACAGCACATAACAATAATAACATTAAAGCACTCTTCACCAGTAAGTATTTTAAATCCCCTTCATCTTCAGTTATGGAAACTTATGAGATATGTACAAACATATCACAGGACTGAGTTACTGAGCTTGGGAGCCAAGGATCATGGTCTTGGTGGTCATCTAGCTCAACTGGCATAACAAAGTTCATAAAGGCAATGGTTTACTTTTGAGTTTACTGGGATCTTAAAAGATTGCTAGTGGCCATTTAAGACACAACTGTTGGTCTCTTCCCATCCAGAGTGAAGGATAGTGGAGGAAATCAAAGATTCACAGAAGAAATTAGTCCACAAAAGAAATTAATCCGAAAGACCAATGGCCTACATGAGCCACAACCTCATCTAACCAGAAGAACTAGACAATGCCCACCTACCACAATTGACTGCTCTGTCCAGGGATACAACAGAAGGTCCTTCTTAGAATTAGAAGAAAACTATATAAAAATTTAAAGAATACACTTAAGATAAAGCCTGGAGGAACCCTCCCAAAATGTCCTGTCATACTCATTTTCAACTGGAATTGAAGTCACTCTCAAAGTTTCCCTTCAGCCAAATAAAAGATTGGCCTACAGAATAACTAATAACACCCATGAGGAATGTGATGCTTAGATCATTCTCAAAGGAGCAACATTTGTCCAAAAGCAAAGGAGGGGAAGGGAAATATAATGGATGAAAATGGGGAAGCCAAGGTGGTTATGGAGTGAATGCTGACACATTGTAGGGACAGCAGCCATGTCACATACAAATTTGTATGTCAGTGACTGACTGGGAAACCAATTTGCTATGTAAACTTTTATCTAAAGCACAATAAAATGTCTTGGGAGCTATGGGGAGAGAAGGAAATCCTATGGGGCACTTCTACAGTTCTACTCTGACCTAATGAGTCCTGGTGTGGCACTGTGGGTTAATGCACCAGACTGCAAAGCCATTTGAACTGCAAGGTCGGCGGTTCAAGCTCACCAGTCACTCCTTGGAAACCCTATACAGGATTGCTATGGGTCAGAACTGACTCGACGGCACTTAACAACAACAATCTAATAAATTGGAAGTCTGTATTTCCAGGCCAAATTTCTCTCCTGAGTTTCTGTCTCACTGAACCTATTCTCTTGGATATTCCACAGGCCCTAAACTCAACATGAAGGCAACATGTTGCTAAGTGTCATTGAGTCAGATGTGACTCATAGCCACCCTGTGTAGTGTTTTGAGGACTAGCTGGTGGGTTTGAACCATGGACCTTACAGTTATCAGTCCAGTGTTTACCCTACGGTGCCACACCAGGACTCCATAGAGGCAATATTGTTGTTGCTAAGTGCTGTCGAGTCAGTTCCTATCCATAGCAACCCTATGTACAACAGAACGAAACGCCACCTAATCCTGCACCCTCCTCACAATTGCTGCTACACTTGAGACCATTTTGCCAATCCATCTCCTTGTGCCAATCCATCTCCTTGGGGCCTCCATGTTTTTCTCTAACCCTCCACTTTACCAAACATGTTCTTATCCAGGGACTGGTCCCTCCTGACAACATGTCCAAAGTATAAGAGATGAAGTCTGGCTGTCCTGGCTTCTAAAGAACATTCTGGTTGCACTTTTTCCAACACAGATTTGTTTGGTCTTCTGGCAGTCCATGGTACCTTTAATATTCTCCTCCAATACCATAACTCAGATGCATCAATTCTTCTACTGTTTTTCTTACTCATTGTCCAACTTTCACATGCATATGAGGCTACTGAAAATACCATGGTTTGGGTCAGGCTCACCTTAGTCCTCAAACAGACGCCTTTGCTCTTGAACATTTTAAAGAGGTCTTGTACAGCAGATTTGCCTAATGCAATATGTTGATTCCATGAGTGTGGATAGTGGAACCAAGAAAAATGAAGGCTTTGACAACTTCAATCTTTTCTTCATTTCTCATGATGTTATTTTTTGTCCAGTGGTGAGGATTTTTGTTTTCTGGACATTAAGGTGCAACCATACTGAAGGCTGTGGTCTTTGATTTTCATCAGTAAGTATTTTAAGTCCTCTTTACTTTCAGCAAGCAACGTTGTATGATCTGCATGTCGCAGGTTAATTAGTCTTTCCCCAATTCTGATGCCATGTTCTTCTTCATAGGATCCAGTTTCTCATATTATTTGTTCAGCATACACTGAATAAATATGATAAAAGAATACAACCCTGGCAATATAGCAAGTATATAAATAAAAGCAAAGGCTCAAACTGGTTCTAGTTGTAGCTCTGTCATTTGTTATTGTGGCATTGTAGGATAAGTACTGAACTGCTAACCTGCAAGGTCAGTGCTTCAAACCTACCAGCTGCTCCTTGGAAACCCTATACAGGGTTCCTAGGAGTCAGAACTAACTCAACAGCTCTTAACAACAACAATAAAATGCCTTGGATACATTTCTTAATTGCCCTAAGCATTGATGTCCTCATCTGCAAAATGGGAATAAAAGGAGTACCCAGTTCAGAAGGTAACTGTGTGAACTCATCAGTTCATGTAAAGTCTGTGGCATGGTGTCTGGCATGTAGTAGTAAGGCCCAGAAAATTAATTTTTATTGTGACAATTAAATGAGACAATACATGTGCTGCACATGCCTATAAATGCTGAGTACAGTTTATCTTGTGTTATTACACTCCACCCTGAACTCATAGTCTTCCCAAATCTAATTCCCATAAACCTGTTCCTTCCCCAACATTTCATTTCAGTCAATGCCCCCGACCCACATCCAAACAATCATCAAGATGACTCCAATCCTTGATGACCTCATGTGAGTCAGAGTAGAACAGTGCCCCATAGAGTTTTCAGACCATGCTTTTAAGGCTCCTCTGGGTGAACTCCAACCTCCAACCTTTTGATTAGCAACTGAGTGACAGACTCTTCTAACACATTGTTGTTGTTGCTGTGAGATTTCCTTAAGTCGTTTCAGCCTATAGAGACCCTGTATACAAGAGAAGGAAACACTGTCTTGTGCCTGCTCCCTCCTCACAATTATCTTCATGTGTGAGCCCATTGTTGCAGCCACTGTATCAATCCATCTCCTTGAGGAACTTCCTCTACCACATCAATCCCTCTCTAATCAGATTACTTCCTTCTATTCCTGGTTGCATTGAGTCAGTTTCTTTTCCCTGGATCACTACACAGCCTCCTTCCTGATCTCTCTGACACTAGTCTTTCCCCTGGCCAATCCATTCTTCACACTGCAACCAGAGAGACCTTCCAAGATGCACATCTAATCATGTAATTTCCCTGAGGGCTCTACATTGCCCTCAGGCTAAAGCCCAACCATTTAAATTGGATTACAAAATCATTTAAGGAATGGACTTTGCTTTTCTCAAAAGAGTCCATTCCCAGTCTTACATTATTTTCAGTTTCTAGAAACTACTGTTTCCTTTAACCACTGAGTTGTGGCACATTTTATATATAT
>NW_006408582.1:9588061-9612067 GCF_000296735.1 Chrysochloris asiatica | reverse complement strand
TGGTACCTCTTGAAATGGTTGAACATTAACCATTTCCTTTTGGTACAATGACTCTGTGTATTCCTTCCATCTTCTCTTGATGCATTCTGCATCCTTCAATAATTTGCCCAGAGAATCTTTCAATAACGAAAGTCGAGGCTTGAATTTTTTCTTCAGTTTCCACAGCTTGAGAAATGTTGAGCATGTTCTTCCTTTGTAGGTCTAGACAGGCCTACAAGATGGCAGATCGGGTAGACGTGCAGTGAGGAGCTCCGTCAATAACAACATGGAATACCGGGACAAGCAGGCTCAGGGGATGGTGCTGTAACTCTGAAACACATATAAAGGAATATTTGGAGGATTGGAGGGCTTATAGCTAAGGGAATTTGTAGGAGAATCAAGAAATCCATTGTTTTCTAATTCAAGATGCTCAGCTATTCCCAGAGCCACCATTTTGAGATAGAACATCTTGATTGTATCAGGATTGATATCGAAATTTAAAGTGACAATTTCGACATAAAACCAAACGGCCACTACTCGTCTGTCTGTTGTGCTGTGGTGGCTTGAGTTGCTGTGGTTCTGAGGGCTATGCCACCGGTATTTTAAATACAAGCAGGGTCACCCATGGTGGACAGGTTTCAGATGAGCTTCCAGACAAAGACAGACTAGGAAGACAGAGTGACGAACTACTTCACTGAAAACCTTATGAACAGAAGAGAAACACTGTCAGATACAGGGCCGGAAAATGAGCCTCTCAGGTTGGAAGAACAACAACAATATACTCTCAAAGAATCATGTAGTTTCTCCATAATTACAACTATCACACTGTGTTACAATTGTCTATTTATAAGCACTGGACTGCTAACCAAAAGGTTGGTCATTCAAACCCACTATCTGTTCAGCGGACACCCTACCCAGGGTCACTATGAATTGGAACCAACTCCATGGCACTTAACAACAATAGAGTAGACCATAAAATTTAAAAATTAATGTTTGAATGAATATTTGGACAAAAAATAAGCAGCTGTCCTGAGTGCTCTGTGATATTGTTAGTGAACTCATGAGAGTATGGGTGGTCTTTTCCAATAGCTCTCTAACATCGTATGTGCAATGCACTAGTCAGTATAAGTGGGAAATGGGTCTGAGTTTAAGTACCATCTTTACAATTTAAAATCTACATGACCTTTGTAAAACCACTTAAATACTTAGACTGTCAGAGGACAAGAATACTTTTTCCAATTGCTGGAAAGTTCAAATATTGTATTTAAGAAGTGCTTTGTAAATTGTAAATCACCACTTAGTACCAATTGTAACTATCATTTTCATTGTTTTTCTGGCTCCTTGATTGTTCTTTCCTGCCTCTCTCCTCAGGCTCTGGTTCCACTGACTCACTGCATCTTTCTCCTTTTCCCCTCTCCCTGCTCCTCTCAGTCCTGCTAGGGACATACAAGTTTGGCTGACAGCCTCTCTCTAATGATTCTCAGAGCACCCAGAGTCGAGGTGACTGACCTTTGGAAGATAAGCATAGAATTGGTCAGCCAAAGTGCATAATTTGTTACTCTTTCAATGCATACTTCAATTTCCTCCACCCTTTACATGCTGTAAGAATTGGATGCAGAATTCCTAGGGTGACATATCACTTCCCAATTATAAGCACACTAAGTCTTCATCATCAGAGATTTCCATTGGAACTTCTCTCAGTTAAACTTCTTCATCAACTAATTGAGATTTTAAATAAGAAAGCTAGAGATTTGGATATTCCTGTGGTGCTGTGGATTTATGCGCCAGACTGCAAAGCTATTTGAACTGCAAGGTTGGCAGTTCAAGCTCACCAGTCGCTTCTCGGAAACCCTATATAGGATCACTATGGGTCAGAACCAATTCTACAGCACTTAACAATAACAACAACTTAAAAAAAGTTTTTTTAAAAAAAAGGATCCCTGGTGTGGTGCTGTGGATTAACACGCCAGACTGCAAAGCCATTTGAACTGCAAGGTCGGCAGTTCAACTGGAAACCCCATATAGGCTCGCTATGGGTCGGAACCAACTCAATGGCACTTAACAACAACAACTTAAAAAAAAAAAGAAACAGCTTGAGAGAAATTAAGCAAAATGTTTTTAAACATTTAACGTGTACCAGGAATAAATGAGAAAATCAAAGTACTGAACAGAAAATTTCAAAGAACAGCTCTAGAAGACAGTGTAAAGTATTATAATGAAAGATGCAAAGACCTAGAGTTAGAAAGTCAAATGAGAATAACAGTCTGTCGGCATTTCTCAAGTTGACTTGCAATATTGAAGGATTCTATGCACAAGATAATGAACAACATGGGAAGTATCCAGGAAACATGAAAGAATACAGAAAGACACTGTACCAAAAAGAACTGGGTGACTTTCAACCATTTCAGAGGGTAACATATGATCAAGAACCAATGGAACTGAAGGGAGAAGTCCAAGCTGCAATGAAGGCATTAACAAAACACAAGTCTCTAGGAATGCATCGAATACCAATTGAAGTGTTTCAACAAAGTGATACAGCATTGGAAGCACTCACTAGTCTATGCCAAGAAATTTGGATGGCAGCTAACTACCTGGCCAGCTGATTGAAAAAGATCCATATCTGTGCTCATTTAAAAAAAAAAAAAAAGGTAACCCTACAGAGTGTAGAAATTATTCATAGTATCATTAATAACACATTCAAGTAAAATTTTGCTAAAGAAAATTCAAGAACATTTGCAGCAGTACATTGAAAGGGAGCTGCCAGAAATCAAAGGCAGATACAGAAGAGGACATGGAACAAAGGATATCATTGCTGATGTCAGATGGATCCTGACTGAAAGCAGAGAATGCCAGAAAGATGTTTAGTTATGCTTTATTGACTATGCAAAGGCATTCAACTGTATGACTCACAACAAACTATAGATAACATTGAGAAAAATGGGAATTCCAAAGCACTTAATTGTGCTTATGGAGAGCCTATACATAAACCAAAAGGGGTTACTATGTGGCTTAAAATCAGGGAAGATATGTGTCAGGATTGCATCCTTTCACCACACTTATTCATTCCATATGACGAGCATATAATCAGAGAAGTTAGACTTTATGAATAAGAATGTGGCACTGGATTGGAGGAAGGCTCATTAACAACCTGCAATATGCAGATAACACCACCTTACTTACTGAAAACAAAGAGGACTTGCAGTATTTACTGATGAAGATCAAAGAATGCAGCATTCAATATGGATTACAACTCAATATAAAGTAAGCAAAATTCCTCACAATTACAGTTCTCAAGGATTCCATTTTACTTGGATCCACAATCAATACTCATGGAAGCAGCAGTCAAGAAATCAAACAATGTATTGCATTGGGCAAAACTACTGCACAAGACCTCTTTAAAGTGTTAGAGAGCAAAGATGTCACTTTGAAAACAAAGGTGTGCCTGACCCAAACCATGATATTTTCAGTCGCCACAGATACATGTGCATGTTGTTGTTGTTAAATGCTGCCCAGTCAGTTCCAACCCATAGTGACTCTGTATCAGGTTTCTGAGGAGCAGCTGGTGGGCTTGAACTGCAGACCTTGTGGTTCAAACTGACTTTGCAGTCCAGCACATTAACCTGGACTCCTGGACATGAATAAGGAAGACAAAAGAAGAAATGATGTGTATGAATTGTGGTGTTGACAATAACAGGAGTGTAACATTTTTATTTCATTTACTCTTTTTTTTTTATTTAGTTGTTCTTGTTGTTGAGAATATGCACAGCAGTATGTACATCAATTGAACAATTTCTGTTGTTGTTGTTAGGTGTCATTGAATTTCTTCTAATGCATAGTGACCCTATCTGTGTATGAGTGAAACCCTGCCCAGTCCATTTCCACAATCATTGCTATAGTTGCCCATTGTTTCAGCCACTGTGTCAATTAATGTCATTAAATATCTTACTCTTTTTTACTGCCCCTTTATTTTACCAAGCATCCATAATGTTGTTCTCCTGGGCCTGGTCAGCTTGTAAGAAGCATTCTGGCTGTACTTCTTCCAAGACAGACTTGTTTGTTTTTCTGGCAGTTCATGGTACATTCAATGTTCTTCAACAAGATCATAATTCAAAATCATAATGCAAAGGCTCTTCTTTAGTCTTCCATATTCTCTATCCAGCTTTCATATGTATAAGAGGTGATTCAAAATACCACAACTTGAATCAAGCATACCTTACTCCTCAAAGTGACATGTTTGTGTTTCATCACTTTAAAGAGGTCTTTTGTCAGATTTTCAGAATGCAATACGTCATTTGATTTCTTGACCTCTACTTCCATGAACATTGGACTCCTGGTGTGGTGCTGTAGGATCAGCACTGGACTACGAACCACAAGGTCAGCAGTTCAAACCCACCAGCTTCTCCTTGGAAACCCTATACAGAATCGCTATGAGTCAGATCCAATTCGACGGCACTTAACAACAACAATTTCCATGAGCATTAATTGCAGATCCAAGTAAAATTAAATTATTGACAACTTTAGTCTTTTTACTGTTTATCATGATGTTGTTTATTGGTCCAGTTGTGAGGATTTTTGTTTTCTTATGGAGAAGGATATCATGTTTGGTAAGGTAGAGGATCAGAGAAAAAGAGGAAGACCCCCAGCAAGGTGGATTGGCAAAGTGGCAGCATCAATGGGCTCAAGAGTGGCACAATTGTGAGGTAGGCCCAGGATTGGGCACTGTTTTATTCTGTTGTGCATAGGGTGGCTATGAATCGGTACCAACTTGATGGCACCTAACAACAACAACACTGAATTGTAATCCATATTGAAGTTCATAGTCTTTGATCTTCATCACTGAGTACTTCAGTCCTCTTCACTCAAAAACAAACATGATTGTGTCGTCTGCATATTGCAGGCTGTTAATGAGCCTTCCTCCAATCCTAACACCTCATTCTTCTTCATGTAGTCCAGCTTTTCTGATTATTTGCTCAGCATACCGATTGAATAAGTATGGAGAAAGTATACAATCCTGGCACACATCCTTCCTGATTTTAAACCATTTAGTATACCCTTGTTCTGTTCTTTTTGGTCTATGTACAGGTTCTTCATGAGCATGAGTAAGTGTTCTGGAATTCTCAATCTTCACAATGTTATTTATGATTTGCTATGATCTATGAAATAGAAGGAGTCCTAGTATGGCACTGTAGGTTAATAAATACATTGCATTGCAAAGTTGTTTTGAACCACAAGGTTGATGGTTCAAACTCAGCAGTCACTCCTTGGAAACCCTATGCAGGGTTGCTATGGGTCAGAACCAAAAAAAAAAAAAAAAAGTCAAACCCATTGTTTTTTATTAAATTGTGACTCATAGTGACCACATTGGACAGAGTGGACTGGCACCACATGGTTTCTAAAGCTGAGAATCCTACGGAAGCAGATGGCTCCACCTTTCTCCTGTGGAACACCTGATGGGTTCAGACCACAAACCTGTGGCTTAGCAGACAAGCACTTAAGCGCTGTGTCTCCAAGACTCGTCACTATAGAGAATGTGTCTAATTATTTGCTCTGAAGCTTCTCCTTACTTGTCATTGTAAAGTGCCATGGAGTCAGTCTCGACTCATAGTGACACTCTACAGGGTTTCCAAGGAGCATCTAATGGGTTTGAACTGTCACCTTTGTAGTTAGCAGTCCAGTGCTTATCCTACCAGGATTTCTCTCCTTACTAGCTCTTCAAAAATTGCTTTTCCTGCTTTCATTGTATGTCTAAATTCCTCTTGTTGGTTGTTGTTGTTAAGTGCTGTCGAGTTAGTTCCAACCCATAACGACTCTGATTAAGGTTTCCTAGGAGCAGCTGGTAAGTTTGAACCACCGAACTTGCAGTTCAAGCAGGTTTGAAGTCTGAAGCATTAACCCACAGTGGCACACCAGGATCCTCTAAATTTCTCTTAGCCCAACATAATTGAATATACAATAAAAAATATTCCACTTACACTGTAAGTTGATTGAGGGTTTATAAGGACTTATGGCAAGACGTTGGAAACTTGAGAATGGTATACATAGATCGCTAATTCTCTCTAGCTACAGTTACTCCCATAAGTTCAACATTCATAGAAATAGTCATATACTGGATGAGAAGCAAGTTGGTGGAATCCAGTAGGAAGATTATAAGGTTTGTTGTTATTTTGTTGTTGTTAAGTGCCGTAAAATCAGTTCCAAGTCATAGCAACACAATATAAGGTTGCCAAGGCACTCACTCATCTACACCAAGAAATTTGGAAGATAGCTACAAGGCCAACTGATTGTAAGAGATCATATTTGTGCCCATTCCAAAGAGTGGTGACCCAATGGAAAGCAGAAATCATCAGAAAATGTCATTAATCTCCCATGCAAATAAAATTTTGCTCAAGATAATTCAAAAATGGCTGCAACATGACACAAACAGAGAACTGCCAAGCTTCAACCTAGATTCAGATGAAGACATGGAACAAGGGATATTATTGCTAACATCAAATGGATCTTGACTGAAAGCAGACAATACCAGAAAGATGTTTACCTGTGCTTTATTGACTATGCAGAGGCTTTCGATTGTGTGGATCATGCCATTGTGAACAGTGATTATTCTAGAACACTGTACATAGACCAAGAGGCATTCATTCAATAAGAACAAGGGAACACTGAGTGGTTTAAAATTAGGGAAAGTGTGTTCCAGTATTGTATTCTTTCACCATACTTATTCAATGTATACACTGAAAGAAGCTGGATTATATGAAAAGGAATGGGGCATTGGGATTGAGGAAGACTCATTAACAACCTGTTATATGCAGGTGATACAACCTTGCTTGCTGAAAGCGAACAGGACTTAAAATATTTACTGATGAAGCTCAAAGACTTTGGTATGGGTTGCATCTCAGTGTAAAAAAACAAAAATTCTCACCACTGGACCAATAAACAACATCCATATAAACTGAGAAAAGATTGAAGTTGTCAAAGACTTCATTTTGACAGATCAACCATCAACACTCATGGAAGCAGCAGTCAAGAAATCAAACGATATATTGCATTAGGCAAATCTTCTGCACAAGACCTCTTTAAAGTATTGTAGAGCAAAGATATCAGTTTGACTACGCAAGCCATGGTATTTTCAGTAGCCTCATATGAATGCAAAAGTTGGACAGTGAATAAGGAAGACCATAGAAGAATTAATGCATTTGAATTAGGATGTTGGAGGAAAATATTGAAAGTACCATGGACTGCCAAAAGAACAAACCACTCTGTGTTGGAGTAAGCACAGCCTGAGTGCTCCTTACAAGCCAGGATGGCCAGACTTGGTCTCTCATACTTACAAAGAGAAAGATCCCCCAATGAGATGGATTGGCATAGTGGCAGCAGCAATGGGCTCAGGTGTAGCAACTATTTTAAGTTTGGCTCAGAACTGGGCAGTGTTTCATTCTGTTGTGCATAAGGTCACTATAAGTTACTACAGACTCGATGGCACCTAACAACAACAACAGCAAAATGTCACATTCATCATCAAGATGAATATTTTAAGATCTATCTTGAAGTATTATGCTGTCTGAGATAGGATAATATCCATACACCTACAGAAAAGATCAGTTAATACCACTATTTTTCAAATGTACGCACCAACAACTAAAGTCATTGATGATGATCCTGAAGAATTCTACCAATTTCTTCAGTCTGAAATTGATAAAACATACAATCAAGATGTATTGATAATTACTGGTGATTGAAATGCAAAGTTTGGAAACAAAGAGGAAGGATCAGTAGTTGGAAAATATGACCTTGGTAATAGAAACAATGCTGGAGATTGGATGATGGCAATTTGCAAGACCAATGACTTGTTAATTATAATTAACAAGTAATTACAATGTAAAATTACTTGTAAATACCTTTTTTTTTTTTTTTTTTTTTTGTAAATACCTTTTTTAAACAACATAAAAGACGACTATCCTGGTATAATGCCCTGGACCCTAAGGTCAGTTTGAACCACAAGTTCCTTGGTTCAAACCCACCAGCATCTCCTCAGAAACCATATACCGAGTCTTTATGAGTTGGAACTGACTCAACGAAACTTAACAACAACAACAATACAAAGGAATCTCACCAGATGGAATACACAGAATTCAAATGGACTATAGCTGTGGGAAGCAATGGTAGGAAAGCTCCATATCATCAGCCTAAATGAGGTCAGGGGCAGACTGGTGTATTCAAACTGCTGATTTTGCAGTTAGCAGCCCAGCTCATGATCCACTATGATACCTGTGCTTCTTTGATTCTGGCCTTGTTGTTGTGAAGTGCCGTCGATTTGGTTCCGAGTCAGTTCCAACCCATAGTGACTCTGTATAGGGTTTCCAAGGAGCAGCTGCTGAGCTTGAACTGCTAACCTTGCAGTTCAAACAGCTTTGCAGTCTGCGGCATTAATCTACAGCGCCACAGCAGGCCTGGCCTAGTGGCCTGCTTTTTCCAATAGCATAAGGTAGGAGTTACCGGGTGCTAGTTCAGAGGCTTCAAGAGACCCACTCTCTTAGAATTCTATTGCTGCTATGTGAATAAGCCTGTGTTAGTCTGCTGAATAATGAAAAACACACAGGCCAGTTGTTCCCATTTCCCCAGTCAACAGCCATAAAACCCAGCAGCTGACCAAAGATACATGAGGAGTTCAGAACAGAAGAACCACTCATCTGAGGCCAGCATAAATTGCTGATAAACAAATTGTGAAGTAAATAAATTTCAGGCATGATTTTTATGTAATATTAACTAACTGATGAAAACACTTTAAAGTTTCAGTATAGATTTCCTCATCTGTAAAACTGGAATAGTAATCTTTTCTCCACAGGCATGTAGAACCACTAAGCAAACAGAAAATATTCAGTTGCATCTGAATAAGCATAAAACTCTAAAAACAAAAATCATTCATCCATTCTGACAATATCCCTAGTCTTCTGTGAGTCTCATCAAAAGGAAAAGCAGTACTTTTTCCTCCTGTTTTCAAGCCAGGCATGTCCTTGAATATTCTGTGTGTGAACCAAGCATTCCCAATTACCAGATCTAATCAGTTCAGTAGCAGGCAAATTCCACAGGATCGAGCTATGCCATGTGCAAACCCAAATAAGTTTTAAGAATGACAGATTGATATTTGCTTTATGAAAACAAATTTAAATTGATGAGACCTAAATGAATTCTTTCTCCCATTCCTCGAGGGATTCAGATAATGCTTTAATCACACTGTGGATAAGAACTGCTTACCACTCTTCTCTGATAGTAAAAAGACACTGGATTTCCCGTCCTGAGGAATCGTGCACTTGTTTAGTGAGATGTTTCAAAGTTTACCAAGAACTTGTTTCCACTTCGTTAGTCAACAATTTACATTCCACATTTTCAGATTGGAGGCCTGTTGCGGTGCTGTAGAATAAAGTACTGAACCACAAGGTCAGTTTAAACCACAAGGTCGTTGGTTCAAATTCACCAGCCGTTCCTTGGAAACCCTGTACAGGGTAACTCGCTATAAGTAGGAATTGACTTGAAAGCACTTAACAACAGTCAATTAACAAGCAAGGATTTGTTTAGTCTGAGTTATCTACTTGGTGGGAATTGAGAGTGTAAAATCCTGGGCCTTTCCTTCATTCATTCAGAAAATATTTAATGACTAGCTACTCTGTTCAATAGGATAAGCACTGGGCTAAGAACCACAAGGACGGCAGTTCACGTCCACCAGCTGCTCCAGGAGAGAAAGATAAGACTTTCTGCTCACGTAAACATTTAAAACCTCAGAAACCTTATACAGGGTTGCTATGAGTTAGAACTGACTTGATGGCACTTAACAACAACAACTTTATCCAAGGCTTTATTCAAAGCATTTTGGATATATCATTATATAGAACAGAAAGGGGAAAAAAGATCGGTAACCTCTCGAATTTCATTCTATTTGGGGGAGACCAGTAATAAATAATCAAATTAATCGAGAAATACATAATACAGTATTTTAGAAAGTTACAAGTGTCATGAACGAAATAGAAAAAAATATAACAATGAGTAATACAAAGTGGCTATTAGTAGCAATGTTGAGTAGACGACTTGGAGTAGACATTTGGTCAGTCCTAGCTAATAAGATGATGCAATCCACATGGAGTTCATGGTAGTAGCTGAGGTGGAGAAAGTGACTCTATGTCCAAGAGGTGAGGAGACAAAGGGAGCCTGTGGAGGCACGTTCTGTTGTTGTAAAATGCTGTTGAGTCGATTCCAACTCATAGTGGGCCCTGTATAGGTTTTCCAAGGAGCCGCTGGTGGGTTTGAACTGCCAACCTTGTGGTGAGTAATCCTGCGCTACTAGGTCTACAGCACCACATCAGGACATAAGGAGCTCTGGTAGCATAGTGGTTACTAATTGGGCTGCGAACTGCAAGGTCAGCAGTTCAAAACTACCAGTTGTTCTGCGAGAGAATGATGAGGCTTTCTGCTCCTGTAAAGATTTACAGCCACTGTGAGTCAGAATTGACTCCATGGCACACAACCAACCAATACGAGTATGCTAGAGCCAGTTCCCTAGAGTCAATTCTGCACATCTTCTTAACTCAGTGTACAATGATATTGTGTTTGTTGTTGTTGTTAAGTGCCATCAAGTCAGTTCTGACTTATAGCAACCCTGTCTAAGGTTTTCAAGAACCAACTGGTGGGTTTGAACCACCAACTTTGTGGTTCACAGTCCAGTGCTGATCCTACAGTGCCATCGTGTTAGTAATTTGCATCAGTTATGGTGGCCTGGTGTGGAGCTGTAAGATCAGCATTGGACTGCTAACCGCAAATTTGGTGGTTCAAACCCACCCGCAGCTCCTCAGAAACCCTATACAGGGTCGCGATGAGTCAGAACTTAACAATAACAACATGATGGGAGGGAGTATTCACAACATGTAAATTAGCAAACAGTACCAGTAGTATTTCTGTTTGTTTGTTTGTTTAAGTGAAAACTGATTGTTAAACACTTTTTAGCACACTACTGAGTGGATCTAACCTCCAACCTCATTTTAGGAGTGCAGATGTCTGTTCTTTAATCATAAGAACAAAGCATAATTGTCAACATCATAAGGAGAAATCACTAAGCTTCTCATTTTTGGAAGAGGGTCTCTTGAAGAAGTAGCTGGGTCAGATTTGCATAACAGACAAGAAAGAGAGGTCAGAGTGTGTGAAGAGGAATGATTGCATGGGCTGGGCATAGAGACTGGGCTGAGCATGGGGTTTTAGAAAACTCCCAGGTAAACACCAGTCTGACAATGAATTCACCTTCCCACAAGGTGGGAAGGGATGCTTTCCAAACTGAGCTAAAATTATCTTGTCTTTTGCTCCCCCACTAAAATCATGCCTAGCTCTCTGAAAGCTTTGCAAACCTTGATGAACAAAGTCCACGTGTTTCTTTAGGAATAGCATGTGGGCTAAGCATCTGCTTGGTTGGAGTTCTCTGAATTTTTCTCCATGGAAACGTGAGCTTGTAAGTAGAAACTAGAAAGCTGAATGCCGGGGTTCTTTCCCCATCTTTGTCTGCAATTTGCTTGATAGCATCAGGCAAGTGATCTCAAGGCTTAGTTTCTCTATTTCAAAACGATCGTTTTTACTTTCCTCGCTCATTGGTAGATAAATATGGATAATATTATCTTTGGAAATGTTCCAAGACTTTTAAAGAAAAACACAAACAATTGTATGCTTATGAGAAATGGAATCATATTATTTTTATTCCAAATAAGAATACAAATATCCTCCAAAGACTTAAAACGAAGAAAACTATTTATTCACTGTTTCTGTCCTCAGGGAAGCCTAGTCTTTAATTGATTGTTCAGAATATCAGGCTATCTACTTGTAGAACTATAGGGCAAAAGGTGATATCCTGCTCAGATGCCAAGATTCATTGTGCCGTTCATTCTCTAACAAATCCCAACTCTCCAGGACCATGCTGATAGTCCGTGCCACTCCAGTTTTGATGAATCCAGCAATTTACTCTGTCTCAGCTTGTGCCTCTAGCATGGTTGGAGAAAAAAACAATGTGGCAGATTGGCCTTCAAATTCTTTATCACCAACATCGAGATCACTCAGCAAGGTTACTATAGTTTTCTAATATCATTTCTATTCTAGTCACAACAAAAATGATTTCATACTTTTTCCATATCTCTCTTCAACCTCAGCTAATAACCTTGTCTTGCTCCTAGTTTATAAAAATAGAAGCCACCAGATAGAAAGTTTCTTAGTAAATTCATCAGTAAATCTCCAAACCTACCTTCAACTATACCCACCTCCCTCTTCATGCCTTTTTTTCTTTAAATGTAATTTATTTTGTTGTTGCTGAGAATAGACATACACAGCAAAGCATACACCAATTCAAGAGTTTCAACATGTACAATGCAGCGGCATTGATTACAATCTTTGTGTTGTGCAATCATTCCCACCCTTCTTTTTTGAGTTGTTCCTCCGACACTTTCCCCTAAGGTTCCTGTTGAATCTTTCAAATTGCTGTTGTCAATTTGATCTAATACAGATACAGCCCCAAAATTGCAAGATAGACCTTTCTCACTAGCTAAGCTTAACTATTGTTTAGTTTTAAGACAACTTTGGGGGATATTTTCGGTTTAAGGATTATTTCAGGGCAATAGTTTCAGGGGTTCGTTTACCCATTACGTCTCCAGAATGTCTAGAGTCTTTATAAGAATTTGAAATTCTGTTCTTCATTTTCTCCTTATTGATGAGGATTCTTTTATAGAATCATTGACCAAAATGTTCAGTAATGGTAGTTGAGCACCAACCACTCCGTTCTGAATTCCTAGCAAAGTTGTTCATGGAGGCAATTAGCCACACATTCCACAGTCTCCTCCTATTCCTGATGCTTCTGTTTCTCCAGGTGAATGTTGTTATTGTTAAATCAAGTTGGTTCTGACTCATAGTGACCCAGTATAGAGTTTCTGCAGCTGTAAATTCTGTGGGAGCAGAAAATGTCACCTCTCTCCCCCAGAGAGGCTGGTGGGCTCAAATCGCCAACTTTGTGTTTTGCAATCCAGTGTTTATCCTACAGAGCCACTGCACTCCGCCCACCACTAGTAACCACTAATAAAGCTTGGTCTCTACTTTTTCTTATCTTTTTATATAAGTGACATTATATAATATTTGTCCCTTTGTGATTGACTTATTATACTTAGCATAATGTCTTCAAGCTCCATCCAATTATAACTGGAATTATTTATCCAATTCTCCTTTGATTTCTCATTGCTGATATACAGAAACCTAATTGATTTTTGTTTCTTATCCTTGTACGCTACATCTTTCTAATTTCCTCTATTAGTTCTACAAGTTTTCTTGTGGACTCTGGGATTTTCCACATCTAGGATCATATCCTGAAAATAGAAATATTCTTTTCCAATCTGACTACCTTTGATTTCTTTTTCTTGTCGTACTGCTCTAAGACTTCTATTGAATCAAAGTAATTAGTGGGTGCCCTGTTTTGTTTCTAAAGAACAATATTGTCTGTTAGCTTTTCATATAAGTCCTGAATTACATAGAGGAATTTTTCTTTTATCCCAAACTTCTTTGTGGTTTTCATCATGAAAGGGTATTGGATTTTATCAAATTACTGTCTACATCTGTAGAAATGATTATATTGTTCTTTTCCTTTGGTTTATGGATATGGTATATTATGTTGACTGGTTTTCTTATGTCTTATCCCTGCATTCCTGGAAAAATTGCACTTTGGTCATGTTGTATGATTCTTTTAATATGCTGGTAGAATCTGTTGGACAGTAATTTGTTGGGGTTTTGCGTCTATATTCATTTTCGTTTTTGTGTGGCATCCTTGAGTATCAGGATTATGGTTGATTCATAGAATGAATTAGAAAGTCTTCCTTTCTTCTCTCTCTTTGTGAAAAGTCTAAACAGTATTGGTGTCTAGTAGTCTTTAAATATTTGGTAGAACTCCTTAGCATGGCCATCTAGTGCAGAACTTTTTTTTTTAATTAAAAAGTTTTTGATCACTGATTTGATTTCTTCACTTGGTATGGTCTGTTGAGACTTTCTATTTTCTCTTGAGTCAGTTTGGTAAGGTTGCAAGCTTGTAAGAATTTATGTATTTTATCTAGGCTATTCAAGTTGAAGATACACAGATGTCCATAATATTCTGTTATATTTCTCTTTATCAGTTGTAATGTCCCTCTTTCTTTTGTATTTTGGCTATTTCCATCTTTTCTCTTCTTTTCTTTGTCAGTCTAGCTAAGCTCTGTCGATTTTATTGATCTTTTCAAAGATCCAACTTTTGATTTTAGTGATTATCTTTATTGTTTTTCTGTTTGGGGTTTTATTTATTTATGTTTTGATCTTTATTATCTTCTGACAGTTTTAGGTCTAGTTTGCTCTTTGCTTTCTCATTCCTGGACTTGTCAAGTTAGGCTGTTAATTAGATATCTTTCTTCTTTTTTTTTTTTTTTCAAGTAGGCAGTTATTGTTGTATGTTTCCCTCTGAGAACTGTCTTCGATGCATCCCATAATTTTTGCTATGTTGTATTTTCATTTGACTCTAAAAAATTTGTGATTTTTCTATTGATTTCTTCCCTGACCCATTATTAGTTTCATAGTATATCATTTAATTTCTATAAGTTTGTGTATTTTCCAAGACTTTTCTGTTACTGACTTCTAGTTTAACTCAATTGTGATCAGTGAAAATAGATGCTATCAGCCTTGTGACCTGGAGAAGGATCCATGTGTACTGAAGTACAATGCATATTGTGCTGTTTGGGAGTGGAGAGTTCAATATATCTGTTAGGTCTCATTGGTTTATAGTGTCATTCCAGTCATCTGTTTCCATTTGATCTTCTTTCTATATGTTCAAGTTTTACATTTTTAATTTGACCTTGTCTCAAACATTACAGGAATAGACCAAAACTTCAGTATACCCTTTACCCAGATTCAGCAACTTTTAATATTTGGTTTTTTCTCTCTTTCTTTTACTCTCTTTTCCTTGATCTCTCATACATGCACACTGGCATGAAGAAAAACGTGGCATCAGGATTGGAGGAAGAGTCATTAACAACCTGTAATATGCAGATGATACAATCTTGCTTGCTAAAAGTGAAGAGGACTTCAAATACTTACTGATGAAGATCAAAGAGCACAGCCTTTGGTATGGATTTCATCTCAATGTAAAGAAAACAAAAATCCTCACCACTGGACCAATAAACAACATTCTTATCAATGGAGAAAAAAATTGAAATGTTCAAGGACTTCATTCTTCTTGTATCAACCATCAACACTCATAGAAGCAGCAGTCAAGAAATCAAACAATGCATTGTATTAGGTAAATCTGCTGCACAACTATCAGGACTGACTTGAGGGTTGGACATGAAAAGGTAGATGTTTTGTAACAAAAAGAGGGGAGAGATTGACTTTGCAGTCCAGGAGCTGAGGTCCCTGGGACCATCAAGTGAGAAGAGAGGAGTGCGGGACCCTACCCAGAAAAGCAGGGACACCAGAAATGGAGGCAGAGACAATGACATGGACAGATGGAGCAGCTGGGGACTCTGGACTCAGGGAGGGAAAGAGGCTGTATGCTGATGGCTGCAGGGCAGGCCTGTTGGGTGTACCCTTTGGTTGTTTGATGATGCATGGAGGGGATTGTAATCATTGCAATGAAATGGAATACGATAGGATGTATGTAAAGCTGGGGTTCTCCCACATAAACTCACATAATTCACAATAACAACTTAAGAAAAAAAAATCTGCTGCACACGACCTTTTTAAAGTGTTGAAGACCAAAGATGTCAGCTTGAGGACTAAGGTGTGCCTGACCCAAGCCATGGTATTATCAATAACCTCATATGCATATGAAAGCTGAACAGTAAATAAGGAAGACAATAGAAGAATTGATGCTTTTGAGTTATGGTGTTGAAGGAGAATACTGAAAGTGCCATAGGCTGCCAAAAGAACAAACAGATCTGTATTGGAAGAAGTGCAGCCAACGTGTTCCTTGGAGGCCAGGATGGTCAAACTTCATCTCTCATTCTTCAGACATACTGTCAGGAGGGACCAGTCACTGGAGAAGGCTATCATGTTTGGTAAGGTGGAGAGTCAGAGACAAAAAAGAAGACCCCCAGCGAGATGGATTGGCAAAGTGGCAGCACCAATGGACTCAAGCGTGGCAACAATAGTGAGGTTGGCCCAGGACCAGGCAGTGTTTTGTTCTGTTGTTCATAGAGTCACTAGTAAGTCAGTACCGACTCGATGGCACCTAATAACAACAACTTTTAACCATCAGCTCAGTTGAATTTAACTGATGACCCAGACATGTACAAACATGTGTGAAAGGCTTATAGGGGTGAGCCTATGTTCTTCAAGAAGATCTGGTTCCTATAAATATGTTTAATGCTAGGAAACACCTTCAGATCCAGTTTTCTTGGCATAAAGGATGTGCTTTGGATTAATGTCTAAGCTCCTAAGTATGAATTATGGGAGCTCTACACTTAGAGTCCAAGGTTGAGCCAGCACTACCACCAGCGAGGGATCAGAACAAACAACAACAGCAGCAGCATAATGGATGAGCATCCGCAAGAATTAGTGCAACCAATTTTCAACAGCAATGTTGATTCTGTGAAGGAAGAAATGGCAGGGTTAGACTGATCCAGCTATGGTTCTCTCTACCTAACAGAAGAAAGACTAGCCTAGCATTTTGGACTAAGCAGGTTCTTGTACTCATAGACAAATTAAAGATACTGCAAGAGGGAATAGATATATTCCTGTGAAGTTGGGAATATAGGATCTTGAATGATTAATTGGAAAAATAGAAGAAATACGATCCTATGTGTGCCCAAGCTACTGATGCAGGTCATGATAGTTTTAGTGGATATTCAGTAAAAGTTGGTGCATGCATGCATGATGTCATCTCTTCCTCTCTATTCACTGTGTCCGCCTTTCACCCTAGAGAATACCTGTTAATTAGTAGAGAAGGGAGTAGATAATGAGAAAGCAGAAGAAAGTGTCTTGGCACTACAATGATTATATCCACTTGGATGCAGAGTTATATATTTACATATCATCTTTCCTTAACTTAGCAAATACATATTGGACACTTGTGCAAAGTTTACCTTTGTTTCAAAAGATTACCCTTTCAGAATGTTTTGAATTCATTCTCAGTACTTCATTAGTATGCAGTATGAATCACACAGCTGCATCCATCTGTGTATCAAATAAAGAGATTATAGAGACTGTTACTTTGTTAAGTGTCAAGTCGATTCAACTCATAAGTATCCTGTATAGGGTTTTCAAGGATCAACTGTTGGGTTTGAACCACAGACCTTGTTGGTCCAGTCCTTATTCTACAGCATGGCACCAGAAATCCATGCATTAAATAAATGTCTTCATATACAAGGGAACTTCAAAAAGTTTATTGGAAAATGGGATGAAAAGACAACAGATTTTTTCCACGAACTTTTTGAAGCCCCCTTGCATTTTTCATGTCTAGAAATGCTATTTAGATCTTATATTAGTTGACTAGATCAGATAATAGAGCATATCTTATGGTTAGGTGCCACTACGTTGGTTCTGACTCGTAGTGACCCTATGTACGATACACCGAGAGCACAGCCTGGCCTTGTGCTACCCTCTCAAGTTTTGGTATGTTTGACCCCATTGTTGTTGTCACTTTATCAATCCATCTCATTGAGGGTCTTTCTCTTTTTCACTGACTCTCCACTTTACCAAGCACAATGCCCTTCTCCAAGACTGGCCCTTCCTGACACCATGTCCAAATTACAAGAGACCAAGTCTTACCATAGCTGCTTCCAAGGAGCAATTGGGCTGTACTTCTTACCACATATTAGTGGAGTCATTTCTTTCCCCTGTGTTACCCCAATTACTTTTTGTTTACTTCAAAAATAGTTCAGATTTTAATTCTCCAATTACAACATAATGAAATGTTCGTTATATGGAGAAAAAATAAACTATGAACCAATTTTACCGATGAAGGAACTATTTCAGGAATCGTTAGAAGGTGAATGCTCCCATAGTTACTATGCTTCACCTGTCTTCCCTTTCACCCAGAAACAATCCATTTGGGCTTTTGCACATTTGGTTTGGAACACTTGTTTGATGAATATTCTGTTATACACTTGGATACAAGTTCTTGCCAGAAGGTCAAATCTCTATCATTTATCTTGGTGTATTGCTGAAGACATTCTAGCCTTCCTGTTAATTGTACATACTTCTGTGCTTGGATTGCCAGTACAATGATAGATAATGCCAACACAGAGAGCTTTACTGTAAAAAATATGATCCTGCAGTGGTGTGCCTTAAGTTGAGCTTCTAGTCTTTCAAAATGAAGGCTATTTCTCCTTTCAAATGATAAGTTCTCTTGACTTCGTGGTTGGTGGAGTTGTAGAAACTGAAAGGCAGTAGCAGCTTAGACTTTCCAACACATCTTCTCCAATATCGTCTCAAAAACTGGTTCATAGTTATTTTATTCTCCATATAAAGAAAATTTCATGATGAGAATCTTTGCCACTCTCATCAAGTCAGAAACTGTGAACTTCTATTGATGCATTCAGAACAAGTCATTTGCCAGTGAGACATTCCTCTCTTCTTCTATTGGTTTTACAGCTAAATAAAAACAGCTCAGTCCAACACATCCACGGTGCTTGGGCTGCATCTTCATTTTGGATAGAAACCTGTCCAGAAAATTCACAGCTAGAGAAAATGTTTCCATGTCAAAGCCAAAGAATTGAGTTAAACTAAGATGGTCTTTTTTTCAAAGTCCCTTAACCTTGCAGTCATTCTGAGGTCATTAGTCCTCTGAGCAGGCTATAGAGACTTCTTGTTGCTCTTAAGTGCTATCAAGTTGGATCTGACTCACATAGACCCTGTATAGGGTTTCCAAGGATTTGAACTGCCAACCTTGTGCTTTTCAGTCCAGTGCTGATCCTACAGCACCACACCAGGAATCCAGGTTATAGACTTTTTGTTGTTAAGTGTTGTCAAATTCATTCCAACTAATAGCAACCCCGTCTAGGGTTTCCAAAGAGCAGCTAGTAGGTTTGAACCATCAACCTTGTGGTTCAAACTGACCTTCCCGAAGTGCCACACCAGGACTCCAGTTTGTTGAGACTTCTTGTTGTTATTGTTAAGTGCCGTCAAGTCTGTTCAGACCCATAGTGACCCTGTATAGGGCTTCCAAGGAGCAGCTAGTGAGTGTGAACTACCAATCTTGCGGTTCAAACCGACTTTACAGTCCAGCACATTAACACACTGTGCCACACCAGGACTCCAGTTATAGAGACTTATTGTTGTTATGTGCCATTGAGTCAATTCCTACCCATAGCGATTCTGTATAGGGTTTCCGAGGAGTGAATGGTGAGCTTGAACCGCCAACCCTGCAGTTCAAATGGCTTTGTGGTCTGGAGCATTAGCCCACAGTGCCACACCAAGAGTACAGTTATAGAGACTAGAGGCCACATATTTGAATAACTAGATTTTCTGTCTTGTTTTAGATATAGAAAAGTCCTTTCACAACTGAGGTTCCTGGTTCTAGAACTATCTTTCAATTGTCTAATATATACATAATGATCTAAGAAATGCAGATCCAGGTTTTATAGAATTTGAATCTGATACAATTTGAAACACTCATTTAAGAAAAAAATATAAAACTAAAATAAAAAACTGGATATGAAAAATGAGTATTTATTCAAAATAAGACAGTACAAGGGGAAGTAAAAAGGTACTGCTACAAAATCATATTAAACAAAAGTGTCAAAATATGAAGCTATTGTTTCTCAACATATCCTCAACTAGATCTATATACTTTTGAGAGCAGTGTTTCTATTTCTCTAACCCTTCCCCCAAAGAATTCTGTGCTTTTCAATTTGCACCATGTCAGAACAGCCATTTTGGGATTCTTAAGAAACTCAAATTGTGTTCCTTTTAAATGTTCTTAGAGTTTGGGGAGCAAAAAGAAATCTGAAGATGCAAGATCAGGGCTATAGAATGGATGTGGGAGGGTTTCCCAATGCAATGTTCATAGGACAGTCCTGCTACTCTCCAAGAATGAGCAGGTGCATTGCCATGATGGAAAAAAATTCCTTAGCACAACTTTCCTGGTCTTTTTCTCACCCATACAGTTTTCAATTTTCTTAAAATTCCTTTCTAATGAACTTTAGTGGTTGTCCTGTGTCCTTTGAGAAAATCTCTCAAGGTTATCCCTTGGGAATCCCAAGCAAACAGTCACCATAACCTGCTGAGCTGACTTCTCAGCCTTGAATTTAACTGTCCCAGCAGATCTCCTCAGAAGCGACTGTTTTGATTGGACTTTTTCTTTGAAGGTTCCCTAACAAGACTACGACAAGTGTATTACTGGGAGAACTTGTCTGCAGCCATTCACTGATCACAGAGACATGTTTAAACATATTTTTTTGGAATAAACCCATTTGTGTATGAACTGGAATCCTAATTGCTATATTTTTTTACTTACCCTCATAAATCACAACCAATAGCAATTTTTGAAACCTGACAAATCCAGAAAAGCTGACCAGAAAAAAATACTGGTATAGTAAAAAAAAAAAAAAAAATAGCATAGCATTTTTAAATCCATGTACTGCCTAATATTCCTCTTGTCTTATCCTCCTAGTGCTGTTATTATAGGAATACCAAGCACTAACTGGCCTTAACAAACAAATCTATTTTCTCACAGTTTAGGGGGCTAGAAATGTAAATTCAGGGTGTCTGATCTAGGGGAAATCTTTCTCTTTCTGTAGGCTCTGGATTGTCTCTCCTAAGCTTCAGTTCCTGCGTTCCTCGGCTATCATCATGTGACGTATGAGCATGTAGTTCCCAGCTTATGACAGGGTTCTGTTCCAATGACTGTTGTAGATCAGTTCTGACATAAATTGAATACCTTACTTATTTCTTCTTAGTTTTCATTATTATTGCCTTTTATTATCAGTATCTTCATTAATTATAACACTGAACATCTGCAAGTAAATATCTGAGAATCATGAAATCAGAACACTAAATTCACTGCCATTGGGTTGATTATCATGCATAGCAACCTTACAGTGGCTGCGTGCCGTGGAGTAGGTTCCAACTCATAGCGACCCTGTACAGGGTTTCCGTGGCTATAAATCTTTACAGGAGCAGAATGCCTCATCTTTCTCCTGCGGAACAGCTGGTAGTTTTGAACTGCTGACCTTATGGTTCACAGCCCAATTCATAACCACTATGCTACCAGAGCTCCTTAGCAACTTTATAGCAGAGTAGAACTGCTCCATACAGTTTCCAAGACTGCAATCTTTAGGAAAACAAACTGCCACATCTTTCTCCAAAGAAGTGGTTGGTATTGCAAACCGCCAACCTTTTGGTTAGCAGTTGAGTACTCTAACCTCTGAGCCACTAAGGCTCTTTCTGAGAATAGCATTAGCAAATGACATGCTACCTACCACATTGCATGTATTGTATATTATAGAAAGCGCCCTGGTGGTGGGACCTATACATAGTTTGCTTTTGGGTGGGATTACTTCAAAGGTGGTGGGGTTTATGATTTACAACACACATTCTTGGAGTTGGGGGGGGCAATTCAATCTATAACACTTATAATACATCTTTTCTCTAATTTTTACTGCACTGTCTTTATCACCTCTTTATATGACAAGGATTTTACAGTGTGTAAAGAAAATAGTAAGATAAATTACTCTTTTCTCTCTATGGTTCTTTGAAATTTTTTTTTATTGTTTTATTGATTAATAATGAGCGTCACAACTCACTATTGGTAATATGTAAATTTCTAGAGATGGTAAATTTAGAAAAGCCTTTAGCAAATTTCCTTCCTACATGAACTGTAGAATTGAGAAGAATATTCCACAGATCTGATTTTGATTCTGTATATGTCACGCCTTGTTTCACCTCTACTCTTTTCATGCTCCTGGTGCTGAGTGTTGTAGAACACATTTGAATCACAATGAATCTTCTAGACCTACACCTTCATGCCATCACACCTGGATGGCTAGCAATAGCTTTATTAGACATGGAAGTGACTGTGAGTCATATAAATCCAAACTAAATATACCTGCAAATCAACTTCCACTTGGCTATATTCCAGAAATGCCTATAGCCATTCAATATCACCAACACAAAGGACGAGACAAATGGAATGAGATAGCACTATGGAATGAGCAATTATGGCTAAGGTCTTACTTCTGAAACTTTAACTGAAGCATATGACCTGTGAATATATTATTAATAGGACCCCCAAAGGGTATTGGAAGGGAAAAGTGCAAGGGAGAGGCCCTAAAATGTTAGCTTCTTTAACTTGACTGTAAGTCTTCTGAAGGAGCCATGTGGCATAATGAGTTAAACACTGGCTCCTAACCACAATTTCAGTGGTTCAAAGCCACCAGCCACTCCATGGGAAAAATCTGTGGCTATCTGCTGCTATACAGATCTACAGCCTCGGGACCCCTAACTCTGTTCTATAAGGTCATTGTGAGTCAGAATCAACTCTACGGCAGTGGATTTGGGTGGAAGGTCTTTCTGCTTGGTTATATATTCTTAGCCCCCACCCTTTCCCCACTTCACCCCTTCCATCTAATTTTCTCCAGGTGTCTATGCTGAAAGCAAAGAGAACTTAAAATACTGATGAAGATCAAAGACCACAGCCTTCAGTATGGGTTGCACCTCAATATAAGGAAAACAAAAATCCTCACCACTGGACCAATAAACAACATCAAGATAAATGGAAAAGGAAATGGGGATGGGAGTCATTGATTCAGTAGCGAGTAGTTGTTATCATACCTAATTGCAATGGTCACAACTCCAAAGGTGGAGGTTGTGTAACAAAAAGGAGGGAGTAGTTAATCTTGCATTCCAGGAACAGAGGAGCCTAGGACCATCAAGAGAGAAGAGCATGCGCAGAACGTGTTACGCTAACCAGAGAAGCAGTGACACCAGAGATGGAAACAAAGGTGATGGCATAGAGAGATAGAGCAGCTGAGATCTCTAGACTCATGGAAAGAGAAAGCTGTGTGCTGGTGACCAGGAGACTGGCTTCCAGAATGTGTCCTTTGGTTGTTTAAATGTTTAAATGATTATTTATCCCTGTGTGGCTTTTTTATTTGTTTGTTTTGTTTTTGTATATCAAAGTTTTAAAAAAGGAAAACAATTTTTTTTTTTTTTTTTTTAAATAAATGCTGGTCCATGGTGGGGGGAAAAGATACATGGAGAAAAGATTGAAGTTGTCAAATACTTTCTTTTGCTTGGATCAACCATCAACACTCGTGGAAGCAACAGTAATGAAATCAAATGACGTACTGCATTAGACAAATCTGCTGAACAAGACCTCTTGAAAGCGTTCAAGAGCAAAGATGTCTGTTTGAGAACTAAGGTGTGCCTGACCTAAGTTATGGTATTTACAATAACCTCGTGTGCACGTGAAAGTTGGACAGTGAATAAGGAAGATCATAGAAGAACTCATGCATTTGAGTTATGGTATTAGAGAAGCGTATTAAAAGGACCATGGACTATCAAAAGAACAAATTTGGCTGGTGAAAGTGCAGAGTGCCCCTTGGAGGCCAGGATGGCCAGATTTTGTCTCTCATACTTATGACATATTGTCAGAAAGGACCAGTCGCTGGAGAAGGATATCATGTTTGGAAAAATGGAGGGTCAGAGAAAAAGAGGAAGACCCCCAATTAGATGGGTTGGCACAGTGACAGCAGCAATGCGCTCAAGCATTACAACAATTGTGAGGTTGCACAGGCCTGGGCAGTGTTTCATTCTGTTGTGCAAAGAGTCACTGAGTCGGTACCAACTAGATAGCACCTAACAAAAACAATAACTGTGCTCTCTTGTGTTCTCATGTCCTTAGAGACTTTTCTGCTGTCAGCTAGACCCACAGTCGATTTCCCCACTGACCTTCCTTTTCCCACATCCCTGGACTCAGTTACTGGAAGGGAGCTCTGTCTTTGGTCTCCACTGTACTACTTACTCTTTTTTTTTTTTTTTGTAGTTTTTATATTTGAATTTATT
>NW_006408582.1:9585219-9587912 GCF_000296735.1 Chrysochloris asiatica | reverse complement strand
CCCCCAAATTAAGAGGTCTGGCACTGAACCCCACCTCTGGGGTGATGGTCATCATCCTCATATGCTTCTCCATTGTAATGGCACCATCTTTCCTGGTTAGGATCAAAGTCCACCAGTTCTAGCTGATCCATGTCATCAGTCTCTTCTACTTCCTTTCTCTCAGGTAGGAGTTTTTCCAGCAAAGACAGTTTATCAGGAGACAGAAAACCATTCTCAGGAAAATTTACCTTAAATTCGATGATTAGATATCCCTTTTCATACTGTCTATGATAAATTGGAATACCTTCATTTAGCACACATTTGATATCTTCATGCTTGACAACCTGGATGAAAGGTGATGACTATGGTTCGGTTGTCAAGAGTGGATGTCGGCTTTTGGAAGCCACACAATGCTTCAACCAGCTGTATGTCTGTACACATGAAAAGGTCTTCACCCCATCTAGTAAAAACCACATGGTCCTTCTGATCTAAAACAGTAATTATATTGCCTGGCTCCAGTCCTGGTTCTTGGTCTCCTTCAATATGGAATGTTATCTTCTGGCCATCTTTCATGCCTTTGTCAATATGAACTTCTAGAATCTTCTTCTCTCAAACTATCTTCCTTCCATTGCAACTTTTACATCTATCTTTAGGGCTGATGCGTTTCCTATGGCCCTGGTACTCCATGCATACAGAGTGAATTTGCTGGACCATTCCAGGTCCTATCTGATAAATTCGTATTTGCATCCCACTACCTGGGCAATTAGGAAAGCACTCTACTGCTCCTTTCTTACCACCTCAGCCTTCACATTTGTCACAAATCACATTCTTTTGCAGAGCTAGTTTCCTTGTTGCATCATTATATAAATCTTTTAATGTTACTGAGAGTTGGTGCACAACGTTTTTCCTTCTCCTTTCTCTCTGCATCCTTCCACCACCTCCAAAAAAACGTATCAAAGATGTCCATAGGGGAACGAAAACCACCACCTGCTACACCCTCTTTGATGCCCTATTCTCCTCCTTTGTCATATAATTCTCTTTTCTTTGCATCAGAGAGCACTTCATAAGCTTGAGAAATCTGTTTAAACTTCTCGCCTTCATTAGGATTCTTATCAGGATGGTACTTCAAAGCTAGTTTCCTGTAAGCTTTTTTCAACTCTTCCTGGGTGGCACTGGGTTTGACCCCCAAAACATCATAGTAAGTGGTTTCTTTTACCATCTTCCACAGCCATTAAACCAGCTGAGGCTGGTGTGGGGGAGCGGGAAGGAGGGTGTCACTGTGCGCAGTTCCGGCAGCCACCACTCCTCCGCCTCTCACAAAGCGTTCTGGACTGTACTGCTTACTCTTGACACTTCTCTCCACAGCCTGGGACTCTGACCACTAGTCCTAGCCTAGTGGTGAGTCTGCTTGTTTATGGAAAGGCTAGGATGATTACCATTTGCCTGCTGTACTCTGAGTATCAGCTGCCGTAGATTCCCCTTAGTTGTACTTGGCTTGTTAGATTTTGACTCTGCTACTTCATTTTTCTTTTTTATTCCATTAGGAGTCCCTGGGAGGTACAAATGGTTAACCATTTTAGGTGCTAATCAGATTAGCGATTCACCCATTGGCACCTCAGAAAAAAGGCCCAGTGATCAGCTTCCAGAAAACTTAGGAGTTGATGGATCATAGCTCTAGTCTGACACACATGGCATCTCCATAAATTAGATTTGACTTGACAACAACTGGCTTTACCTCCTCTTAGAACTACTGTGGACCATTGTTTGAGCCGCAGTAGAGCATGTCATACTGTGATGTTTAAGGTTGTATATCAATTCTGGGCTGTGATTCTCAGTGGTTTGGCAGTTATGTAGTGATGTCATTATCTCCATGATATGTTCTGATAGGATCATTCAATCAAATCTAAGGCGATTCTTCAGGGCTGTTGCTTGCATCCAATATGCACATTCTGGCAAAGCTTGCTCTCTTGCTGTGTATCCTGCATCTAGCTTGACGTCATCTGAACTCTGATTCTTGAAATTTGTCAGCCTCTGCAGCCCATCAGCCAGCAGTTTGCTGCTAACCTACTGATGTTGGATTCAGCAGTCTGATGCCTGATGCATGGACTTTGGACTTGTCAGGCTCTACAACAGTGTGAGCCATTTCCTTGAAATCACTCTCTCTCACTCTCCTCTCTCTCTTTATATATATTATTATGCCATAGAATAAGCACTGTACCTTGAAGTTGGTTTGAACCATACTTGGAAACCCTATACATGGTCACGGTGAGTCAGACCCAACTTGATGGTACTTAACAACAACAACAACAAATATGTGTATAGATATAGAGATAGATAGATAGATGTGTGTGTGTGCGTATATACATATACAGACAGATAGATAGATAGATAGATAGATAGATAGATAGATAGATAGATAGATATGGATGTAGATATCTATCTATAGATATCTATATATCTATCTATATCTATACAGCTATCTATGTCAATATCTATATCTAGATATTTAGATATAGACATAGATAGATAGCTGTATAGATATAGATATAAAACAACAGCAACATATAGAAAGAGAGTCCTGGTGTGGTGATATAGAATAAGGACTGCTAACAACAAGGTAAAGGAGCTCTGGTAGTGTAGTGGTTACGAATCGGGCTGCGAACCTTAAGGTCAGCGGTTCGAAACTACCAGCCGCTCTGCGGGAGAAAGATGAG
>NW_006408582.1:9579235-9580569 GCF_000296735.1 Chrysochloris asiatica | reverse complement strand
GCCTCGGAAACCCTGTACAGGGTGGCTATGGGTCGGAATCGACTCAACGGCACTTAACAACAACAACATATGAGAGGAATCTGATGTGGCTCTGTGGGTTAATACACTGGACTGCAAATTCCATTTGAACCACAAGGTCAATGGTTCAAGCTCACCAGCCATTCCTTGGAAACCCTATACAGGGTCACTATGAGTTGGAAGCTACCCACAAGATAGCTGTGGGTCAGAATCAACTCAATAGCACTTAACAACAACATATATAAGATAAACACTGGACCACATGTTGGTTTGAACTGAGAGGTCAGTGGTTCAGACCCACTAGCCAGTCCTTGGAAACCCTATACAGGGTCACTATGAGTTGGAACAAACTCAATGACACATAATAACAATATATGTGTGTATGTGTATACATATACACACACAAAAAAAACAAACATGGGTCTTAATGTAAGCATTTTTTATATATTAATATATATGGAGTCCTGGTGTGGTGCTGTGGGTTAATGAGTTGGACTACAAGGTCAATTTAAACTGCAAGGTCGGCAGTACAAGCTCACCAGCCACTCCTAGGAAACCCTATACAAGGTCGCTATGAGTCTTAACCAACTCCACAACACTTAACAACATGTATATATACTGCTTTTGTTTTTAGGTGCCGTCAAGTCAGTTCCAACCCATAGTGACCCTGTGTACAACAGAATGAAACACCACCGGTCCTGCACCATCCTCACAATTGCTGCTACCTTGAGCCCATGTTGCTACCACTGTGCCAATCCATCTCGTTGGGAGTCTACCACTCTTTTGCTGTCCCTCCACTCCATCAACCAAGATGTTCTTCACCAAGGATTGGTCCCTCCTGATAATATATCTGAAGTATGAGAGGCAAAGTCTCACCATCTTGGCTTCTAAGGAACATTCTGGCTTTACTTCTTCCAACGCAGATTTGTTCATTCTTTAGCAGCCCATGGTACCTATAACATTCTTCTATAACACCATACCTCAATTGTGTTAGTTCTTCTATGGTCTTCCTTATTCACTGTCCAACTTCCACATGCTTATGAAGCTATTGAAAGTATCATGGCTTGGGTCAGGTACACTTTCAGTCCTTAAACTGACATCTTTGCTCTTGAAGAAGTCTTGTACAGCAGATTTTCCTAACGCAATGCGTCATTTGATTTCTTGACTCTTGCTTCCATGAGTGTTGATGATGGATCCAAGCAAAATGAAATCTTTGACAACTTCAATCTTTTCTCTCTTTTCTCCATTTATCATAATGTTGTTTGTTGGTCCAGTTGTGAGTTTTTTGTTTTCTTTACATTGAGGTCCTACCCATA
>NW_006408582.1:9573789-9579135 GCF_000296735.1 Chrysochloris asiatica | reverse complement strand
AGGTCAGCGGTTCGAAACTACCAGCCGCTCTGCGGGAGAAAGATGAGGCTTTCTACTCCCGTAAAGATTTACACCCTCGGAAACCCTGTACAGGGTCGCCATGGGTCAGAACCGACTCAACGGCACTTAACAACAACAACAACAAGGTAGGCAGTTCAAATCCACCAGGTGCTCCTTGGAAACCCTGCACAGGGTCACTATAAGTAAGAATTGACTCAACAGCAAGGTCCTCAGAAACCCTATACAGAGTAGTGATAAGTTGGAACTACTCAACAGCACTTAACAACTGTTGTTGTTATGTGCCGTGGAGCCAGTTTCAACTCATAGCAACCCTGTACAGGGTTTGCAAGGCTGTAAATCTTTAAGGGAACAGAAAGCTTCATCTTTCTCCTGCGGAACAGCTGGTAGTTTCGAACTGCAGACCTTGAGATTAGCAGCCCAATTCGTAACCAATATGCTACCATATGTATATATATTGTTGTTAAGTACCATCGAGTTGGTTCGGACCCATAGCAACCCAGTATAGGTTTCCAAGGAGTAGAATCTGTATATATATACGTATGCTATTGTAGTTAAGTACCATCAAGTCAGCTCTGACTCCTAGCAACCCTGTATAGGGTTTCTGAGGAGCAACTGGTAAGCTTGAATCTCTGACCTTGCGGGTCAAACCAACTTAGCAGTCCAGTGCATTAACCCACACCAGGACTCAATATATACATGTATTGTTGTTAGGTACCATTGAGTCGGTATCAACTCATAGTGACCCAATGTACAACAGAACGAAACATTGCCCGGTCCTGGGTCAACCTCACAATTGTTGCCATGCTTGAGTCCATTGATGCTGCCACTTGGCTAATCCATCTCGTTGGGGATCTTCCTCTTTTTCTCTGACCCTCCACCTTACCAAACATGATATCCTTCTCCAGCAACTGCTCCCTCCTGACAATATGTACCAAGTATGAGAAACGAAGTTTGGCCATCTTGGCCTCCAAGGATCACTCTGGCTGCACTTCTTGCAATACAGATCTATTGGTTCTTTTGGCAGCCCATGGCACTTTTAGTATTCTCCTCCAACACCATAACTCAAAAGCATCAATTATTTTATGGTCTTCCTTATTCACTGTTCAGCTTTCGCATACATATGAGGTTATTGAAAATATCATGGCTTGGGTCAGGCTCACCTTAGTCCTCAAGCTGACATCTTTGCTCTTCAACACTTTAAGAAGGTCTTGCGCAGCAGATTTGCCTAATGCAATACGTTGTCTGATTTCTGGACTGCTACTTCCATGAGTGTTGGTAGTTAATCCAAGACAAATGTAGAATATACATATATATACACATGCTTTACTGATTTTGCTTCTCTAGGGAATCCAACCTAACACACATACCTTAGACTCAGTTCCTCATAGCTGGATCCTCAGATGCATCTATACCATAATCTCTGTCCTGGCCTAATTTCTGAGTCAGTCACTAGTGATGATGCAGGAGTTACTTAAATAACCTCAGTTCAACCCCATGTCCCATCCTACCTTGGGAAAAAGAGGTTATTAACTGAAGTATCCCTTTATTCCCTCTCCAACCCACTGGCATCCAATACATGAATGTTCCAGTCTAGTAAAACCATTATCTCAAAGCTTTTCTCATTATGATACTCAACAGCCTCTTCAATCATTATGCTCTCAAATTTTTTGCAATATACAAAATCGTTTACCACCCTTTTTCTTAAAACTCTAGTCTCTTGACTTTCATACTACCTGCATCCTCCCTAGCTCTCTGTTTTTTGGTCTTCTTCCTTAGTTTATTCTCCTAATCATTCCTTAAATTTAGGCCTTCTCTACAGATCTAATTCTTGGATCTCTTCTCCTTCTGAGTTATCTCTTTAGCTTCAACTACAGTCTCTAGAGATGACTTCTATATCTATTCATTTAACTCTCATGTTTCTCCCTATCTCCAGACCTATATTCGAGCTGATTGCTAGATATTTCCCACATGCATGTCCAGACTCCACATGCCAAAGTTGAACTCATAATTAATACTCATCAAATGCTTTTTTTCTTCTTATGTCCATGTGATGGTTAACTTTATGCTTCATCTTGGCTAGGATATAGCTCCCAATGATTTGCCCAAACACTAGATGAGTCGTTGTTCCATCATGTAATCTAAAAACAATATAATGTAATCCAAAGTATCATAATCATTGGCTGAAGGGGGAGTTTCTTAGGTTGTAATCTGCCTCCAGACTATAAATAGATTTATTGACAGAGCTCACTTACTCCCTCCTCTGCATTCTTTTCTTAACCTTGGACTTTCCAGGTCCCCTCTCATACACATACACTTCCATGAGCCAGCACAAGTCTCCACATGTCACCTAATCTATAGATTTGGAAGTTGTCATGTCCCACAATCATGAGCCAATACTTTGAGGTAAATCTTTTTTTTTTTCTTTCTCTCATAATAATTTCATAAATAATCATCTTGTGATTAATAATCCAGTGCTTATTCATATGAGAAAGAAAGGCATTTGCCACTATAGGGTAAACACTGTACTACTAACTACAGAGCCGTCAGTTCAAACCCACTAGCTGCTCCTCAGAAACCCTATGCAGGATTGATATGAATCAGAACCAACGCAATGGCATGTAACAATACTATATGTACATTTCACATATATATGTAACATATATATGTATCACTGATTCTATTTCACTAGAGAGCCCTAAGGAAGTCCCTTACCTCTATCCCTGGTCTAATCACTCACCTGTGGCTAGAAATTTCCTCCCTACTTCCTTCAACAACCCTTTAAGAGTAAATCATTTCAAGCCTTACTCCATGGTACCTCTCAAGCCCATTCTAGTCAGTTGGTTTCTGTGGTCACCTCTACGGTCTAAGACATCAATTCCTGTCATCTAGACTTTCACCATGGCCCTCTAATTGATTTCTCTGTCTTCAGGTCCTCCTCAATCTAATCTTTCCTACCTAGTCTTGACTGTTATTTTTCCTCAACACAAGTTAATTTGTATCACTTTCCTGTCAAATAAAAACTTCCATGCCAACCAACTAATACAGGCTTTTTGATATGGCCCTGAACCTCTTCATGATCTGGCCCCTATTTAACGTTCCTGCTTTATCTCCCCCACACATACCCTCACACACATCAACCAAGACTCCATCATGCTGGGTTTTCTGCACCACACTCTCCCTCACCCGTGCCTTTCCATCCATGATTTCCTATTAGCCTGGCTTTCCATCCACTCTTCTCTCTGCACCACTCTGCTGTCAAATGAACCATTTCCAGTCTTCTTAGTCTGAACGAATCCTCCTCTTTTCACAGCGCTGCAGAACTGGTCTAGAATGATGTAAATTTTGGTTACTGTGTGGTTCATATGCATTTAGAACATACATCTTTCTTTCCCTTGAAACTCTGAGTTTTCCAAGAGCGAGTAATGGGTCTTCCTCATGTTTGTTTTCCTTGATATGTGGCATTGTCCCTATGCTCTTACCACTGTGCTTCTACTTACTAACCACATGATTGCTATTATCCTGGCTGTGGTTTAGAGTCCAAAGGACAATGTGAATGTGGTGCGGCACAACTGCTGGTAGATAGGGCGCTAAACCCTAAGCCCAAAACCTAATGACGTCATTTATTAATGATATGGCTTCCTTGCCTACTTCCCTTAATCAGTAAAATTGTCATAACAGTTGCACCACAAAGATTAAATGATACAATGTATATAACAGTGTTTAGACCTAAAAGGTTCTCAAATATTTATTGAATCATATGCTGTTTCTGCTAAGTCTGATGTCTTATTTGTTTATTTCTTAATCTAGGAGACAGATCACAGTCCAGAAAAGTTCCTTTGCATTGATAAAAATACACATAAAAAGTTATTAATGTTAATGATAGAATAAAACTAGTAGCTAATACATTAAGAATGAGGTAAGTGCTATGAAACTCTTATTTTGGTGCTTGGCTCATTGTATTATCATAATTTACTAGATAGTGTGTCTCTCCTATGAGGCCTTCAAAGATAAGCACTGTGATCTTTTCAGTTCTCAATCCTTATCCCCACCACAGTTTTGGGCATGGAGAAAACATTCAGTATATGTTTATGATCAGTTCAAAGAAGAATTTCACAATATCTTTCACTAATTAAATTGCACATACCCTTTGACATAAATGTTCCATTTCTAAGAATGTATCTCACAGACAAGTTTGCACAGGCATGCAAGAAGATAAATACACATATGCCGCTTGTGATGTTGTCTGTAAAAACAAACAAACAAAAACCCCTTAAATAAACATATATACACCAGGGAATCCTACTTAAATAAATTAAGAAGCACAAAATCGATCTCTATATACTGTATGGAAAATGTCTAATATATATTGTTGTTGTTAAGTGTCCTCAAGTCAGTTCCAGCTCAGAGCAACCTGTATGCAGTTTCCGAAGAGCAGTTGGTGAGTTTGAATAGCCAACCTTGCAGTCCAGGGCATTATCCTGCAGTGACATAATTAAATGAAAACAGTCTATTGTATACTGCAAATACACACTCTCACACACAAACCCTTATTCTAGCCATTTCCAATCTTTTTAGGATTGCACAAAAACTTTTTTAAAGAATATATAGGAAATTGTTTATAGTGGTTACCTCTTAAGGGTGGAACTGAGGAACCTAAGGAAAGAAGAAGTATTTTCATGTTCCCCATTTGCAATGTAAACTTTTTACTATGAACAAAAATATCAACATTTTTGAAATTTATATATATATATATATGTCAAATAGTTCTACTTTGAGCTTATCTGCACAGAACTTCTTGGCTTGATTATTAATTTCCATCTGCAGACTAAACAGTGATGTGTGTAGACTTGGCTTTCTTTTTTCCTGTAATGTGAGTTCAAAGACCATAGGAACAATTTATGGAACACTCAGCTGCACAACAGGAGTCTCTGGTGGTTTATCAGTGTCACTAAGAGCTCCAGATGCATTTATAATCCCACCCATAAGAGTGGATTGTGGCTTGTTCTCCATGATCAATTACGAGACCCATCTTAATATTCTGTTAGTAGAAAGCACATCCTCACCAGGACACAAGGGAGTAGGGGGAAAATCAGCATTGCTTACTTGTCCCTGAAGACTTCATGCTTTTTCACTGGAAGCCATGTGGCTGCCTTACCAGTTGTTCCAAAGCTGGCACTGCAGAAAGGAGAGGTATCTATAGCAGCAAGTGGTGGTGATTCATTTTAAGCTGTCATGGAAAATGTTTTTGCATTTTAATGTCAGAGAACCATATTATTATTATTATTATTGTTATTATTATTATTATTATTATTATTATTATTATTA
>NW_006408582.1:9561802-9569120 GCF_000296735.1 Chrysochloris asiatica | reverse complement strand
CTGGAAACCCTATACAGGATCGCTATGGGTCAAAACCAACTCAATGGCACTTAACAGCATATGTTTCCCTTGCAACCATACAAATGCTGATTATAATAACCGCCCCCCCCAAAAAAAAAACAGAACTTTAACCCCAAGTGAAGGGACTCGAAGACAGTAATCCTGCTGTATGTGATGGTAGTGTTTTGATGGAAGTGTATCAGGGTTAGAGCTGATTCTGGATACATTGTATGCTATTTGTTGTTGTTGTTAATTGCCGTCGAGTTGATTCCGACACATAGCGACCCTGTATGGTGTTTCCAAGGAGCAGCTAGTGAGCTTGAACTACCAACCTTGCAGTTCAAATGACTTTGCAGTCTGACGCATTAGATCACAGTGCCACACTATAATAGCTATATATATAGTCCTTGTTGAGTAGAGTCACAGCTACCTCAGAAGGTAGTATGAAACTAAAATGGCATATTACTTGCATGTCTGGATTAGCTCCCTTCTCTGGGATTCAGAATCCTATATCTAATGCCATTTGCATGGTCCATCCCACTGCCATCAAGTTGACTCCAACTCACAGTGACTTTAAAGACAGAGTAGAATTGCTTTCTTAGGATTTCCAAAACTATAAATCTTTACAAAACAGATAGCCTCATTTTTCTCTTACAGAGTAGCTCGTAGGCTTGAACCACCAACCTTGCAGTTAGCAGCCCAACACATAACCTGCTGAATGAATCACCAGGACTCCGTTGAATGCCCCATATTGTTGCTTTTCCTGTTAAGTGCTGTCAGATTGGTTCTGACTCACAGAAACCTTATGCACAACAGAACCAAACACTGCCTGGTCCTCACAATCGTTAGTATGTTTGAGACCATTGTTGCTGCCACTATGAATGTTCCATGTTGTTGTTGTTAAATGCTGTCAAGTCAATTCTGACCCATAGCAACCCTGTATAGGATTTCCAAGGAGCAGCATATAGATACCTCTAATTGATAATATCCAGAACTGAACTCAGTACTTCCCCCCAAACTAACTTGGGTGGTATTCCATTGAAATGAATAGTCCTTCCAGTCTTCCAAAGTCCTAAGGCAGTAACTGGAGCAAAGTTCCCAACATCCCCATCTTTCCTTCACAATAATCACCAAGTCATGGCAACTTTACTTCTTAATGCATCTCAAATATTTTCACTTTTCTGTCGGTATCATTATATCCTTTGTTTGGGGCACCATTGTAGTAATGCAGATTAATGTGCTGGACTGCAGAGTCAGTTTGAACCACAAGGCTGGTAGTTCAAATTCACCAGCTGCTCCTCGGAAACCCAGTACAGGGTTGTTATGAGTTGGGGCTAGCTCAACAGCACTTAACAACAACAACAGCAACAGCCTTGTAACCAACCTCCCTCTTTTCAGCCTTTGCTTTCTCCAAACCAGTCATTCTCCAGACTGATTCCAGAGAAAACATTCTCAAGAGCAAATCTAATAATGGCCTTCTCTGCTTAAAATCTAATGACTTCTCATTGGCCCCAAGATATTTCAAGTCTAAATTACTTAATGTGGTTTACATGTCCCTTCCTAATCTGAATGAAGCCTATCTTTTTACTTTCCTCTCCATCTATACCTCAAAAATATGCTGAACTTTCTCTTTGTTGTTGTTAGTTGCCATAAAGTTAGCCCCAACTCATAAAAGACCCCATGCACAACAGAATACAGTTCTGCCCAGTCTTAATCTATCCCATGGTTGGTTGGAGGATTGGCCCGTTATGACCCATAGAGTTTTTATTGGTTGATTTTCAGAAGTAGACCCCCAGGCCTTTCTTTATAGTCTGGAAACTGTAAATGGCTATACTCCATCTCATTTGTACTCTTGTACATACTGCTGCTTATGCCAAGGAAGTCTGGTAGCATAGTGGTTATGAGTCGGGCTGCTAATCTCAAGGTCAGCAGTTCGAAACTAGCAGCTGTTTCATGGGAGAAAGAAGGGGCTTTCTTCTCCTGTAAAGATTTACAGTCTCAGAAATCCTATACAGGGTCACTATGAGTCAGAACCGACTCCACGGCACACTACCACCAACACCACCAAAATCTACCCTCTACCAAAATCTCCAGGCTAACAGCCACCAGTGCTGGGCCTCAGTTTCCACAGCATTTCTTCCCAGGGCCCCCAGCAAGACTAAGGCGACTCCTGTGCTCACTTAGTGCCCTGAATTTATTGCTCTAGCAGCACCTGTCACACTACATTATAATTGCTTGCTTGCTCATCTTTATCCAATTACTAAATCGTAACTCCTTGATGGTAAGGTTTATAGCTTTTCCTCTGCTACTTCCCTAGTATCTAGAACAGTTCCTGGTATCTTAGAGGTTCTCAATAAATACTGATAAATGTACAAAGTCCCTGACTTATATAGTAAATACACCCACTTCCTCACTTATGTTGTTGTTCAGTGCCATCAAGTCGGTTCCTACTCATAGTGAACCGGTATAGGGTTTCCAAGAAGCAGGTGGTGGGTTTGAACCACCGACCTTGAGACTCAAACTGACCTTGCATTCCAATCTATTAACCCACAGCGCCACACCAGTACTCCTCCTCATTGTTAGACAAGTCATTATATGAAAAGAGGCATTATGAGAAAATGGAGGAAGATTATATCAGATCACAAAATAGAGGATAACTGCATCATTACATAACTGCCAAGTTACATCATTGCATAACCGCCAAACCACTGAGAATCATGGCCCAACAAAGCTGATACATCATTTTAACCATCATATCCAGACTCTCTCCTCCCACCTTAGTCTTCATTATTGCCGGGCAAATGTCTTTATTATGTAAAATACTCAGGTAGTGGATTTTTTACTATTGCCATAAATGTGAAATTTCAGATAGTGAAATAGCCGATAAGTGAGAAATAAGTAGGGTCATTATGGGTTGGAACCGACTTGACAGCACTTCACAAAAACAACTCCTTTTCCATGAGAGATTAATGCTATGATGCAACAGTCCACAACTCTAGTCCCCCTAAAGGAATAGTCCCCACACCATCTTGGAGATGCACAGTCTGATTTTAAAAATAAAACATTTGTAGTTCTTTCCTAATTGTGCTTTGCTCAGGCTAAGAATAAAATGAGTTGGCATTCCTTGGGTATGTATCAACTGGCAGTAGAGGGAGCCAAGCCAAGAATGTGTTAGGTGGAGGGTAGGAATCTGTGTGTGATTAAAAATAGACTCTATGAGTGCCGTGTGTAATAATGAGAATTGAAACTTACCAACAGTTGGGAATAGGCAAATAAATTCTGGTATGTACATTTTTAGGTGTTTATAAATACACATATAAAATACATAATATATACACATAAAAATACACACACATCTATATCTACATGTATATATAACATATTGTCATTAAATTTTAAATATAGAAAGATCTATTCAAAATAATCTTTAAAATAAAAATAGAATGCAAAAAAACACACAGTGATTGGAAGTATGCAACATTGAGTATATCCAATGATAATGAACAATAGGGGGTCGTGTCATAAAGCCACATAGTGGGTTTTTCATCATGAAATTTAGGATTTTGCTATTACCTTTTTTTTTTTTTTTTTTGCTTTTGCTATAAAATTCTATAACAAATAATTAGCATTTTTCCCAAAACAAATTTCATAACTGAACATACTGAGCTTTTCTATCTATGGTACTAAAAAGTGTTGTTTGTAAACATATATGTACATATGTAACTCCACTACCCATCTGTCAGTTTGTCATAATGTGGTGGCTTATGTGTTGCTGTAATGTTGGAAGCGAGGTATTTCAAATCCTGCTAGGGTCACCCATGGTTAACAAATTTCAAGGGAGCATTCAGATCATGACAGACTAGGAAGGGAAAAAAACCCCTGGTGATCTACTTCCAAAAATTAGTCAATGAAAACCCTGTAGATCAAAGAATTGTCCAAGACTTCAACTAACTTAGTTTGGACTTCATCTGGAGAGACTGGAGAAAGAAGGACATCATGTCTGGTGAAGTGGAGAAGTGGAGGGCCATCAGAGGGTGAAGGAGAATTGATACAATGTCTGCAACAATGGACTCAAATGTAGCAATGATCATGAAGAGGGTACAGGACTAGCAATGTTTCATACCATGAGTTGGTCTCCATGAGTTGGAGTGGCATCAACTCAACAACAACACATATGCTCATATGTATGTATCTCATAATGCTTTGGGAGATGGCTAAATTCTTGCAATTTATTATTGCACTCTATGTCTAGTACTTCTGGGACTCAGACAAAGCAAGAACAATGGTGCTAAATTGATACAAGACTTCTCTCTTTATGAACTGAACTTCACATACAAACTGAAACTTACATTTATTAGATGATTTGTTCAAGGTTACATAGTTAACAATGGTTAGAACAAGGATCACCAGCTGTCTCAAAACTCAACACAGCTTCCTTAACTCTGTCCAGAAACCTAAACCAGGATGAGAGCAGGAAGGGCTTGCTTAAAATATTCAAGATTTACAAAGTTTTTGGCTGATTGTGCCTTGCACAAATCCTACACTAGGAGATACTTTGGTAGCATTTGTGCAAATGCTGGATGATGGATGGATGGGTAGATGGATGGATGGATCAATCAATAGAGTTTCTTAAAACCTTTATTTGAAATAATTATAGGTTCACAGAACATTTTCAAGATAGTACAGAGAAGTCCCTGTGTAATCTTCACCTGACTTCCTTCACATAACTGTACTACCATATCAAAAACCAGGAAACTGCCATTGGTACAAAGTGATTGTGGTGCTCTTTATTGTTTCATCATATGTATAGATTCATGTAACTACTAACAAAGTTAGGATGCAGCACCATTCTCAGTGGATAGAAGGTTAACTGTTCCCGACTGATGAGCAAAAATCCTTTAGTACACTCTGTGCTGTCAGTCTTTTTATCTCTACAGATATTCCATCCATTCATTTGTTCAATCAACAATTAATCTAAAATTGAATTATTAGGTAACCACTTCACATTGGACTGCTAACTGAATGTTCAGCAATTCAAATCCACCAGGCACTTCACAGGAGAAAGAGCAGACTTTCTGCTCCGCTAAAGATTTAAAGGAGCTCTGGTAGCGTAGTGGTTACAAATCGGGCTGCAAACTGCAAGGTCAGCAGTTCAAAACTACTAGCTGCTCCACGGGAGAAAGATGAGGCGTTCTGCTCCCGTAAAGATTAACAGCCTCGGAAACCCTGTGCAGGGTCGCTATGAGTGGGAACCGACTCCACGGCACACAACAGCAACAAAGATTTAAAGCCTTGGAAACCCTACAGAGGGTTGACGGTTGTTGTTGTTAAGTGCCATCCAGTCGGTTCTGACTCATAGCGGCCCTGTATAGGGTTTCCGAGGAGTAGCTGGTGAGTTTGAACTGCTGACCTTGCAGTTCAAACTGACTTTGCAGTCCAATTGGAATTGGCTCACTAGCAGTGAGTGGGTGGGTTTACTACATGTGAGAAATTGTGTTAGTGACATAGAAAGTTATAGAACTAAGGCATTATTCCTACCTTCAATCTATTTACAATCTGCTAAAAGAATGCCATTTGGCAGAATATGAGATTAAGAGAGGTATAAGCAAAGTGTTCAGAATGTTCAGAGAGAGAAACAGTGTTTAGTTGAAAGAACAGAGGAAAACATCATGTAAATGTGGCATTTTAGTAAGGCCTTGAATGACAGGTACAGTTTCACATGAGGAGATGGAGGAGGACAATTCAGGGAAAGAAAAGCATTTTAGCAAAGACATGAGGTGAAAGATTTTGCAAACGTGAGGATCTAAGAAACACTCAGCTTCCTTAGAGAAATGCATTTCTGCTAAAACTGTGTTATTGTTTCCTACAGTCACTTTTTCCAGTCTCTGTCTAAAGTGAGAGAGATAGTTGTTCTGTCATCATCTCACCTGACTCTTACAGATGCTAGAACTCTGGTCACAGATACATAGAAATACACTAGAAGGATTTTTTTTCTGTTAATTTCCTCACTTTGATAAACAAGGAAGAAAGAAAGTATTATTAGCTCTATTTTACAAGGGAGTGTGAAACGAAGGTGCAGAGAGACCTGGGAACTTTCTCAAGGTCACAAGATGAGTCAGCTGGAAAGAAATCCTAGAACAAGACTGCACTCCTCCTTAGGAGGCTGTGTGGGCAGATCTGAGTGAGGGGACTATGTAAGCTCACTCAATACCGTCTGCGTTCACTTACTGTCTTGTGCCTAAGCGCTCAGCATGCAATGCAGACGTTATTGAATTCGTCCTCACACCACCACTATACACACTAAGTAGGATGATGGCATATTTACTCTTAAATAAACAAACTAAATTCCAGAGAATATCCTAAGCGGCTCATGTGATAGCAAGGACTATATTTTAGAGTCAAGCCAATAAATGACCCAAGAGCAATGCTGTATCTACTCTTGTTTTTCCAAGAATGAGATAGGAATCTTTTGGGAAGGAAGGCTAGATAAAATGCTACTAAGTGAAAATGTGGTCCAGTCATCTTAAGACCTGAGTTCTGATTCCAATTCTGATTCCAGTGCTTTATAGTCTTGTGAAATCACTCAACCTCTCTGAACATCAGTGTCCTCATCTGTAAAATAGAAATAAAATTACGCGTTTTGATTTGTCCATTACGCAGGTATGTTTGTTTTTTTGTTTTGGTTTGTTTTTTGTTTTTTTGTTTTGTTCTGAGCATTTTATATATATATATTGTGGTTTGGATGAAAATTTACAGAGTACTTGAGTTTCTCATTCAAAAATTTATACACATTTTGTTTTATGACATTAGTTGCTCCGCGATCCCCTCAACGTAACAGCGCTCACCCCACTTCTTCCCTGGGTTCCCTATACCCATTCATCCTTCTTTCACATCCTTCCTGCCTTCTGAACTTTGTTTTTGAGCAATTGCTGCCCTTTTGGTCTCATGTGACTGATTGTTCTAAGGAGGACACGCCTCATAGGAGTCATGTTCATTTCATAAGACTCTCTATTGTTCGGCTTCACCACTCATCTACACAAGACCTCTTCAAAGTATTCAAGAGCAAAGATGTCAGTTTGAGGACTAATGTGTGCCTGACACAAGCCATATTTTGAATAGCCTCCTATGCATGTGAAAGATGGACAAGGCAGATCATAGAAGAATTTATGCTTTTCAGTTACAATTTTGAAAAAGAATATTAAAATTGCTATGGACTGCCAGAAGAACAAGCAAATCTGTGCTGGAAGAAGTACAACCAGAATGCTCCTTAGAAGTCAGGATGGTGAGATTTCATCTCCCAGACTTCGGCCATATAATT
>NW_006408582.1:9559644-9561702 GCF_000296735.1 Chrysochloris asiatica | reverse complement strand
TTATTATTACAGGTCCGACATTCCCTTGTCAAAGCTGTGTGTTTGCTCCCAGGATACAAAATGAACACAGAGAGCTTCTGGTTGGCTCCCAGGAGCATCTTTTGGAGAAAAGACAAAAGAAATGCCACCAAGTCAGTTGAGTCCCGTTGGAGATCTCGGCAAGATTGCCAGGCACTCCTCCATCTGCCCCCTCCCTGCCCTGGCACTCCTGTTTGCCCTTAAGGCTGTTCAGGTGAATTCCAGTTTTCCCGAGTGGGTCATTGGGCCCACAATTCTGTTGGAAACCCCAGATTGTAGTAGCCAGCCTAGAGGAGACAGGAGTAAAGAAGGTCAAGATTCACTACAGAGAAAAGAAGTTGCTGACAGAGCAGAAACAGGCTGAGTATATAGAGACCAAGAGCAGCAAAAACACAGAAGTCCTTATGCTTGCCACCTGGATCTGAGTCAAAAACAAAAGGAAATTGTTTCTCTACCTTACCTATTCCTGGGTCTCCTTGACCATTACCACTCCTCATCCTCTCTCCAAACACAGAGAGAGATGGAGAGAGAAAAGCAAAAGCTAAGTAGCTTTTGGATTCCAATAAAATATTTAGTTTTTGCATAACCTGCCAGAAAATTGGATGAAAGAGCTGTCAATTTTTTAAGTCATGCAATTCATTAGGAGAACAAACTTAAAATATACTTAGTTTAAAATTACATTTACCAAGTAGCAAGCTTGATTTATGCAGCCAGAACAGATCTAGGAACTAGAAGAGAGTGCAAAAGACAAAGAATCAAAATACTTAATTTATTGCTTACATAATCTCTTTTAAAAATTCAAGTAACATAATTATATTAATCATAACAGCTACTATATATTGAAAGATCACTTTGTGCCAGACGAGGGCCTTCACAAAATTTTTATCTGCAATCCCACTGAACCAATAAACAACATTCTTATCATCGGAGAAAAGGTTGACACTGTCAAGGACTTCGTTCTTCGTGGATCAACTATCAACACTCACGGAAGCAGCAGTCAAGAAATCAAACGACATATTGCATTAGGCAAATCTGCAGCTCAAGACCTTTTTAAAGCATTGAAGAACAAAGATGTCAGCTTAAGGACTAAAGGTATACCTGACCCAAGCCATGGTATTTTCAATAACCTCATATGCATGTGAAAGCTGAACAATAAATAAGGAAGACCATAGAAGAATTGACACATTTGAGCTATGATGTTGGAGGAGAATATTGAAAGTGCCATGGGCTGCCAAAACAAACAGATCCATGTTGGAAGAAGTGCAGCCAGAGTGCTCGTTGGAGGCCAGGATGGCCAAACTTCGTCTCTCATGCTTAGAACATACGTCAGGAGGGACCAGTCACTGGAGAGAGATATCATGTTTGGTAAGGTGGAGGGTCAGAGAAAAAGAGGAAGACCCCCAATGAGATGGATTGGCCAAGTGGCATATCGATGGATTCAAGTGTGGCAACAGTAGTGAGGTTGGCCCAGGATCAGGCAGTGTTTCGTTCTGCTGTGTATAGGGTTGCTATGAGTTGGTACCGACTCGATGGCACCTAACAACAAAAACATTGCATGGTAAATATAATCATTCTTATTTTCCAGAAGAGAAACCTGACAACTGGAAAACTTACTAAACTCACACTGCAAATAAGTGGTGATTCTCAACTAGTTTATCAACCACTCCCAGGCTATGTGTGTCTACTGGATCACTCTGCTCCTGGAATACAATATCAAGATGAATACATGTATTGCTTAGACAGACAGATAAATAAACTATCTTGGATTCAAATATTTCTTTTCCTTGTTCCGTTATTCAACTCTTGACAGAACATGAATCTTAATTTAAGCATATATAGAGAGCAACCTTGCTTGCTGAAAGTGAAGAGGACTTGAAACATTTACTTATGAAGATCAAAGAGCACAGTCTTCAATATGGATTACATCTCAATGTCAAGAAAACAAAAATCTTCACCAATGGACCAATCAACAACATTCTTATCAATGGAGAAAAGATTGAAGTTGTCAAGGACTTCATTCTTCTTGGATCAACTATCAAC
>NW_006408582.1:9548912-9555004 GCF_000296735.1 Chrysochloris asiatica | reverse complement strand
ACATCATGCTTGGTAAAGTGAAGGGTGAGCAGAAAAGAGGGAGGCCCCCAGTGAGATGGAGTGGCACAGTGGCAGTAATGGTGAGGATGGCACAGGACTAGGCGGTGTTTCATTCTGTTGTACGCAGGGTCGCTATGAGTCAGAACTGTCTGGACAGCCCTTAACAACAACAAATTGTTTGACTGAAAGGTGATCCCTGGGAGTGGGTTCAGTTCCAGGTTTGACGGTTATCTAAGGATCATAGTCTCGGGGCTCTTACACACATCTCTATCCAACCAGAAAATCTGGTCTTTTTTATTATTTTAAACTTCAGTCTACATTTTTATCCTACACTGTCCAGGACCTTCTATTGTGATCCTGATTAGACTGGTCATAAGTGGTAGCCAGTTATCTTGTAGTTTGGGTCTCTGGTTAGTGGAGGTTGTGGTTCATGTGGCCATTGGTCCTTTAGACTAATTGTTTCCTTGAATCTTTGATGTTGCTTTACTTGTCTTTGTTCCAGCTGGGGAGAGACCAACAGTTGTATCTTAGATGGCCACTCAAAACCTATGATACTCCAAATGCTACTACCAAAGTAAGATGTAGAACACTGTGGCTTTTTACTGTATCAATTGACCTAGATGCCCCCTGAGACTATGATCCTAAGCCCCTAAACTAGTGACTCATTTTCTCAGGGTGTTTAGTTATGACTAAGACATTTTCATACCTTTGCCCCCTATATGCTCTAACATATATGAGGGGGCTTCCAAATTTTCATGGAAAAATGGAATTAAAAAATAATTTAAACTTTCCACAAACTTTGAAGACCCCTCATACATGGATATGTTTACAGCATGTACAAATACATACAGAGAAATATCCTCTGCCAAATGGGTGTAGTCCCATTCACCTACCTGTTCAGTTTGCAAGTCTGTCATTGTATCCATTTGTAAATTATTGTTTGTCATTATTATTATTGAGGTCCTGATATGGCACTGTGGGATAAGCACTGGACTGCTAAACAGAAGGTCAGCAGTTGAAATCCACAGATGCTCCTTGGAAACCCTATACATGGTGGTTATGAGTTGGAACCAACATGGTAGCACCTAACAACAACATTACTTTTATTGCAGGATTGTGTATATAATTCACCTATTCCCTTTTTCATATGTGTACTGCTCATCATTACACAGATATTTTTAAATACTAAGGCATATTTTTTAAATACACAAATTTTTTTAATGCTGATACGTATTTCCACCACTCATTTGTCAATTTGTCACACTACAGTGGCTTGTGTGTTGCTGTGATGCTGGAAGATATTTTAAATGCTACCAGTATCTTAAATGCCAGCAGTCACCCATTGAGTCCTGGTGTGGTGCTGTGGGTTAGTGCACTGGACTGCAAAGTCAGTTTGAACCTCAAGGTCAGTGGTTCAAATTTACCAGTCGCTCCTCAGAAACTCTATCCAGGGCTATTATGGGTGGGAACTGACTCGACAACATTTAACAGCAACAAGAGCTGCCCATGGTGGATAGGTTTCAACAGAACTTCCAGACTAAGACAGACTATGAAAAAAGAGAGGCAGAGTACTTCTAAATGGATAGCCACTAAAAACCTTATGAATAGCACCTGAACATTGTCTGATGTGGTGCTGGAAGGTGAGCCCCTCAGGTTAGAAGGCACCCAAAATATGACTTTGGAAGGAATGCCTTCTCAAAGTAGACTTGATCATACTCATGTAAATGGAGCAAAGCTTTTGAGATCTTCAAATGCTAATGAAGTCTTTCAGCCTCTCTGAGCCTTTGTCTTTTCTCTGCATATGGAGATAATCATTTTCACCCCTCAGAATCACCTTAGAAGAAAAGTGATGATCTACTTCTGAAAAATTCAGTCAACGAAAACCCTACGGAGCACAATTGTACTCTGACGCACAAGGGGTTGGCATGAGTTGAAATCAACTCGACAACAATAGGTTTAGTTAATTCTCACTTCATAGATTTGTCATGAGGATTAAATAACATAAACATTAGGATGGAGCTCTGGTAGCGTAGTGGTTACAAATAGGGTTGCGAACCTTAAGGTCAGTGGTTCGAAACTACCAGCTGCTCCGCGGGAGAAAGATGAGGCATTCTGCTCCCATAAAGATTAACACCCTCAGAAACCCTGTACAGGGATCTCTATGGGTCAGAACCGACTCTACGGCAATTAACAAGGATACTTTAGTGGTGGTGGTGGTGTGCTGTGGAGTTGGTTCCAACTCATAGTTACCGTGTATAGGATTTCCAAGACTGTAAATCTTTACGGGAGTAGAAAGCCTCATCTTTCTCCCGCAAAACAGTTGGTAGTTTCAAACTGCTGACCCTGAAGTTAGCAGCCTGATTTGTAACTACTATGCTACCAGAGTTCCTCAAGGTACTTTAGTAAACACTGAATAATACATATAATGCAGGCCACAGATATTTTTTTAAAAGTAGACCCTGTGCATATCTACAAGGTTCTTACTTTACCTGCTGGATCTCTTAAACTGTTTTAGCCATAAACTCTTATTTTAAAAAGATTTGAACAGAAATAAGTTAGAGCTGAGAAAGCACGATGAAAGCCTGCCAAAGTGAATCCATCTTTAGATCTTTCTGACCAACACAGGCTTTACAAGCCCACATACTTGTGGTCAAGTGCTTACCCACACTGGTTCTTGTGCTCTCCTGAGCTTCACGGATGCACCGTGTTTATTACATTCCTGCAGAGTTTTGGTAGCAGATGTGTTTAAAGAGCCATATAAAGCAAGCAGATGGGAACATACTCGTTTTCCTCTGAGCTTCCTGGTTATAAGAATTGACCCTGTGTAAGGAATCTGGCCTGGGATTCTCTACTTGATGTCTCCAGCTGACAAAGTTTTCCTTAGGAAGATCTGGAGTGAGACGATCTTCATCCACTTCTGTTCACAGCAGTGTGTGATGCCTCACTCCATCACTGTTAGTTGAGCTTTTCTGAGTATACTTCTTCCCTATAAGATGAAGACAACAGTGTTGTCAGTTGTCATGATAGGACAGTAGCATGGGCTTGCTGGGAGATTTAAATGAGATGCTCTATGTGTGAAGCGTATTGTAAACTGGGACTCACAAATCATTGGGAAGAAAATGCATAAGAGATACTGAGATACCAAGTAATAAAGTTGGAGGATCTGTTTTCTTATCTAAGAAAGGTTTATCTAAAACTTGTCCAAATATCAGAGGGGAAGGAGTATTTTACCTTTGAAATTTTTTAGGTTGCTTTTTTCTCCCCCCAAAAAAATTCCTGACTCCTTTAGTTCCTAATTGAAACGCTATATGTTTAATTTTGATTTACTGCTTCTACCAGTGTTTCATTACTTTGTTAATCTCTCCCACTTTTTCTCCTTTTTACCTTCCTACTCCTTCACTTTGCCATGGACATTTCTAGACAGCAGGTGGGCTTTTGTTTCTTCTCTGTGATGTGGGGAAGCTATATATCTGAGAGCAAAGGAAGTTCAGCATCACTGCCTGACCCAAGCCATGGTATTTCAATCACCTCACATGCATGTGAAATTTGGACAACGAATAAGGAAGACCATAGAAAATTGATGCATTTGAATTATGATGTTGGAGAAGGATATTGAAAATACTATGGAATGCCAGAACAAACAAATCTATCTTGAAGGAAGTACAAACAGAATGCTCTTAGAAGTGAAAATGGTGAGACTTTGTCTCTCATACTTTGGACATGTTACCAGGAGGGATCAGTCCCAGGAAATAGACATCATGCTTGGAGAAGTGAAAAAGAGGATGGCCCCCAACAAGATGGATTGACACAGTGGCAGCAACAATGGGCTCAAACATAACATGTAAGGGTGGAGCAGGACCAGGCAGTGATTCATTCTGGAATGCTAGAGTCACTATGAATGGGAACAGACTCGATAGCACCTAACAACAATGATACTACAAAGGAAGAAAATGATTTTCTACAAAATCTTGTCTTCTATCTTGTATTAAGTGCTTCCAGTGTGCCAGGCACTGTGCAAAGCATTTTACATTTATTATTATGTGTAACCCTCAGCACACCCTATGAGAGCGGACTTTCATCTGTTCTACAGATAAGAAAACTGACTGTCCAAGAAATTAAGTGACCTGTTCAAGGTCATATAGCTAATTAATAATAACAGACCTATTGCCTTCGAGTAGATTCTGACTCAAGGTGACTCTACAGGGCATAGTAAAACTGCCCATAGGATCTCCAAAGCTGCACAAACAGATTGCCACATCTTTAGCCTGGGGAGAAGCTGTTGGGTTCGAAACACCAACCTTTTAGTTAGCAGACATGTACCACCCGAACTTCTGCAATAAATGACAGAGTTGCAATTCAAATTCAAGTAGCTCTGTCTTCTGGTCTCAGTGAACTACACTGTGCTCTACTAACTCTATTAACGCGTGTTAACATGACCAGAAATCATTAAATCGGGCCCCTGCATTGTTCCTCCTACCCCTTCCAACAATATACAGGGCTGTCTTTCATCAGACTGTGACATTATTTTCTCCCTTAAAAAAAAAAAAAATGCTGTTCAACTCCTTCCTACTTTGTTGTTAGGTGCCATCGAGTTGGTTTCAACCCAAAGTGAACCTATGTACAACAGAATGAAACACCACCTGGTCCTGTGTCATCCTCACGAGTGCAGCTACACCTGAATCTATTGCTGCTGTCACTATGCCAATCCATCTTATGGGTGGGCTCCTTCTTTTTCTCTGAACCTCCACTTTAGCAAGCATGGTGTCCTTCTTCAGGGACTGGTCCCTCCTGATCTGTTTGAAGTATGGGAAACAAAGTCTCACCACCTTGACTTCCAAGGAGCATTCTGGTGGTATGCAGATTTGTTTGTTCTTCTGGAGGTTCATGCATGGTACCTTTGATATTCTTCTACAACAACCTATCTCAAATGTATCAATTTTACAGTCTTCCTTATTCATTGTCCACCTTTCACAAGCATATGAGGCTACTGAAAATACCATGGCTTGGGTTGAGTGCACTTTAGTCTTCAAACTGAGGAATGCCTACTCTAGCAAGACTTATTTCAGAACATTATTTTGCTTATAGGTTTATACAACATGATGTTGTTGTTAGGTACCATTGTTAAGTACAGTTCTAACTCATAGCAATGCTGTGGACAACAGAACAAAACAATTCCCAGACCTGCACCATCCTCACAACACTTGCTACATTTGAGTCCATTGTTGCAGCCACTGTGTCCATTCGTCTTGTGGAAGTTCTTCCACTTTATCACCGACCTTCTACTTTACCAGGTCAGGTGTATCTTAGTCCTCAAAGTGACATCTTTGCTTTTGAACACATTAAAGAGGTCTTTTGAAGCAGATTTGCCCAGTGCAATACATAAGTCAGCTGATTTCCTCATTGTTGCTTCCATGGGCGTTCATTTGTATCCAAGTAAAATGAAATTCTTTTTGCCTCAATTTTTCCTCCATTTATTATGATTTTGCTTATTGGTCCAGTTGTGAGGGTTTTTGCTTTGTTAATATTGAGGTGAAATACATACAGAAGGCTGTGTTGTTGTTGTTGCTAAGTGCAGTCAAGTCAGTTCTGACTAATAGCGACCCTGTATAGGGTTTCCAAGGAGTGGCTGGTGAGTTCGAACCACTGACCTTGTAATTCAAACTGACCTTGCAATTCAGTGCTTTACCCCACAGCAAATGAAATCCAGACAGAAGGCTATAGTCTTTGGTATTTATCAGTAAGTGCTTGAAGTCCTATTTACTTTCAGCGAGCAAGATTATATCATCTTCATATTTCAAATTGCTAATAAATCTTCATACAATCTGATGTGGAGTTTTCTTGCTACAGTTTGGCTTCTCAGATTATTTACTCAGCATACAGATGGAATATGTATGGGGAAATATGTATGAATACAACCTGGATGCACACCTTTCTTAATTTTGTCAAGCAGTATCCCCTTGTTCTATTTGAACAACAGTCTCTTAGTCTACATATGGGTTCCACGTGAGCACAATTAAGTGTTCTGGAATTCTCATTCCTCACAAATGCTACCCATAATTTGCTATGCAGTTCAATGTTCTCCATAGCTTGTC
>NW_006408582.1:9542628-9546162 GCF_000296735.1 Chrysochloris asiatica | reverse complement strand
AAATGGTTGAACATCATCCATTTCATTTCTTTTCGGTAGACTTTCTACATTACTTTTATCTTCTTTTGATGCTTCTTGAGTTGTTGAAAATTTTGTGCATAAAATCTTTCAATATTCCAACTTGAATTCTTTCTTCAGTTTTGTCCATAAAATCTTTCAATATTCCAGCTTGAATTCTTTCTTCAGTTCTTTCAACATGAAAAAATGTTGAGTGTGCTCTTCCCTTTTGATTTTCTAACTCTATGTCTATGTGCATTTTGTTGTAACACTTTACTTTGTCTTCTTCAGTTGCCCTTTGAAACCTTCTATTCAGCTCTTTTGGAGTCTTGGTGTGGTGCTGCAGAATAATGCACTGAACTGCAAGGTCAGCTTGAACCACAAAGTTGGTGGTGTAGAACACTATGGGTTGGAACCTACTTACGGCATGTAACTACAACAATTCAGCTCTTTTACTTAATCATTTCTTACTTTCACTTTAGTTTCTCTATGTTCAAAAGCTACTTCCAGATTCTCTTCTGACATCTACTTTACTCTTTTCTTTCTTTCCTATATTTTCATTATGTATGCTTGCATTATGCATGATGTTCTTGATGTCATCCCACAACTCTTCTGGTCTTCAGTCATTAGTGTTCAATGTCTCATATTTACTTGTTCTTGAGATGGTCTGGGTCTTCAGATGGGATATACTCAAGGTCATACTTTGACTTTCATGGACATGCTTTAATCATGGACATGTTTTTATTTTCTTCAGCTTCAACTTGAACTTGCATACGAGCAATTTATAGTCTGTTCCACTAGTCTTGTTCTTACTGTTGACATTCAGTTTCTCCATCATGTCTATCCACAGATGTAGTTGATCTGATTCCTATACACTCCATCAAATGAGGTCTACATGTATAGTTGTTTATATGATTTCATAAAAGGTTCAGTATTCAGGAATCAGAACAGCCCATTCTTCTAGGATCTTTCGGGAGTGCTGCAGCTTTAATGGCAAAGCCCCTAATCTCAAGCCATTTATATACAATGTCATGTGTGACTAAAATATGTCACACTTGAACATAGAGAGTTTTTCCAGTGTTCAGACAGTGAGGTAGTAGTGGAGTCAGCCTCTACTCATAGTGACCCTGCACATGGTTTCCGAGGCTGTAAATCTATATGGGAGCAGAAAGCCTCATCTTTGTCCCACAGAACAGCTGGTTGTTTCAAACTGCTGACCTTGAGATTAGCAGCCCGAGTCGTAATCACTGCGTTACCAGAGCTCCGTTGTAGGCAGTGAAGGCAATGGGAAACCTGGGCTGGATCTCAAAGAGTGAGATGGCTTCAGGTAAGCAAAGACAAGGAAAGATAGCTCTTGCAGGAAGGAGGATGTAAACAAAACTAGAATTGAGCTTGGGGGGTAAGGGTGGAGCAGTGAAGACAAATGAGGAAGCAGAGCAGAGTACTTCTGTGTGCTCCATCACGTCCTCATTCCATTACCCCAGGCCAGCCATAAAATTGTAAAACGTGCCATGCTGGGTTGGATCAATAGTCCATTCAGTATTCTATATTCGGACAGTAGCCCCAGGGGATATTTAGGGAGAGCCTCTAGTTGTACTATTTGGATGATTCTTTAGAGAGTAACAAGGCAAATTATATAATAACCCCTTATGGAACACTCATTCATGGTTTTCTATTAACTCTTTCTGCTCCTGCAAGGATTTACAGCCTCAAAACCCTATACGGGGTCTCAATGAGTCAGAACTGATTTGATGGCACTTAACAACAATAACAAAAGCAACATCTATTGGCGAAAATTCCCATCTGAAAGGAGCAACCATCTTAAAGGAATGTCCTAGAATATAAAACTGTTTCCATGAGCTCTCAGATGGCTGATAGAAAAAAAAAAAAAAAATTTATATAAAAAGTAACACTTTAAAAAACGAACTATAGAGATGCAGAGCAACGGTTGCCTAGAGCTGGGTGGGAATGGGTATGGACTGCAAATGAGCACACAGGGAACTTTTTTGGAATATGGAAAATTAAATTGTGATGATAGTTACACAACTATTAATTTTATAAAAATCATCAAACTATATACTTACAATCGATGAATTTTATGGTGTGTGTATATATGTATTATACATAGCATATCTCATAATGCTGTTCTTTTTTAAATCCTGTATAAATGTCCTTCCCATAAAACATCATTCTTTATCAAGAAAGATACTGTGATGCTAGAGATGAGAGTAAGAGGAGACTTAAAATCATATGAGGAGAAGTGTTCCAAGGACCTAGGGATGTTCATCCTGAAGGGACAGGGGGAATGAGAACAGAAAACCTGGTGGGATTTGGCTTCCTGTACAAAAGGCTTAGAATTACTTTCTGTAACTCTGAGAAGGTTAAACTAGCTAAAATGGATGAAGGTTGCAGCTGTCTCTGAGAAATAGGAGTCACCCAAAACTGGGAAGATTCAAATCTAGACCCCCTCACTTCCTGGTGTGATGCTGTAGGATCGGCACTGGACTGTGAACCACAGGTTGGCAGTTCAAACCTACCTGTTGCTCTTTGAAAACCCTATACAGGATTGCTATGGGTCGGAACCGACTCGACAGAACTTAACAACAACAACAACAAGGTCCCCTTAGTGAATGTTCTTAAGCACAGAGGATAAGGACTTTAGGGTCCTTTCTCACACCTATGAATATATAAACTTGATTAAATGTGGTTTGACCTCCCGCTTTAGGGAAACTTTTGCCCCTTTTCTCCTCAAGGAGACCAACTACAAAATTGTGCAGTGAGATCTAGCAACTAGGAGGTATACATGGATGTAATCAGTAATGCTACCTTCCTCCAACCAGAGTTTAGAGTATTTCTTTACAGTACCTAGAAGTTGAGGCTCAATTCTTTCATATCTCTGGGTCTTAAAGGATGTGCTTTTAATTCCTTGACTTGGCCCAACATTCAGAAGCTCTTCAGTCTATATACCTTTGAGCTCCCTTTCCAGCCTCACTTTAATACTCCCCACTGCAAGCCATCTGTTCCAGGCAAACTGGCCAACAACACACAGTCTCCCAAACAGCCTTCATGTTTTCCATTCTGCATCTTCCCTCAGAAAATTCCTCCCATGCCAAATGCTTCCTTCTCTGCTCCCTACACTTGTATACATCCCATGCTGCCCCCAAGGCCTACTTTCTGTTCTACTTCCTCTTAGCACCCCACAGGTGAGACTGGTTGTGAAGGTATGGCTTGGGAGTGCCTCTGTTAGAAGTTGTCCACCAGCAAAGACCAAAGCTGGTGATTTGGAGGCTGAAACTACAACAGGCCCACAGGTGAACACAGAAATAGAAGCCAGAAATACAAAATAGGTCAAAGCAAGTTAATGCTTACCTTTGGCATAGGATTAAATGATCCAAACAAAATATTGTTGGATGCCTGACTACTAACACAGTTAGAATTTTTTCTTCTGAAGTTTTAATTATGTGTGTGTGCATACATATGAGGGGCCTTCAAAAAGTTAGTAGAAAAATCCTATTATCTTTTAAATCCATTTTTCTA
>NW_006408582.1:9536546-9542023 GCF_000296735.1 Chrysochloris asiatica | reverse complement strand
AGGTCAGCAGTTCAAATCCACCAGCCACTCCTCTGAAACCTTACACATGCTCAGCAAAGTAGAAGGTCAACAAAAGAGATGAAGACCCCAAACAAAATGAATGGATACAGTGGCTTTAACAATGGGATCAAACATAGTAGCAATTGTGAGGATGGTGCCGGACCGGGCAGTGTTTTGTTCTGTTGTACATGAGGTCACTGTGCGTCAGAGCTGACTCAATGGCATCTAAAACAACAGAGAGAGGTAATTATAATTACTCAATCCAGAAATCATAGGAATTAACAGAGCATTTACCAAAAACTATCCCCTTGAATTAATAAACTTAAGAAGTCCTAGTAAAATAGTGATTACAAATTGGGTTGTTAACTACAAGGTCAGCAGTTCAAATCCACCAGTCGACTCCTGGAAGAAAAACGAAGCTTTCTGCTCCCATAAAGATTTACAGCTTCAAGAAACCCTGTGCAAGGTCACTATGAGTTGGAACCGGTTTGGCAGTACACAATCACTACCACCACCATTTATAAATTCAACAGTAGTAGTAGTTGTTGTTGTTGTTGTTGTTGTTATGTGCCATGGAGTCGGTTCGACTCATAGCAACCCTGTACAGGGTTTCCGAGGCTGTAAATCTTTATAGGAGCAGAAAGCCTCATCTTTCTCCCGCGGAGCAGCTGATAGTTTTGAACTGCTGACCAGTTCAGTCCAGTGCTTATCCTACAGCACCACACCAGGACTTCAAGTCACTGATTAGTGAGTACTTATAAGACCCCCAACCAGATGGATTGGCCAAGTGGCAGCATCGATGGACTCAAGCGTGACAACAGTAGTGAGGTTGGTCCAGGATCGGGCAGTGTTTCATTCTGCTGTGCATAAGGTTGCTATGGGTCAGTACCAACTCGATGGCACCTAACAACATCAACAACATAATATTTCAAATGAAAAACTTGATTACTGGTCCAATTTCCTAAATGCCTTGAATGTCAGATGACAGGGTTGTCCATAAAGAAGAACTAAACTATCACTGCTCTTTAACATCTCAGGATACTTCCACCATAAGTATCTGCCTTTAAATAAAAAGATTTTTTTATTCTCGTAATGTAGTGATAGCATAAAAACTCAAATCGGAGTTATAGGTAGCTGGTTCAGTAGAATAAAGTATGTAACAGGAGTTGATGCTTTTCTGGGTCTTCAAAGAGACTGAATGCCATGGATATCATCAGTACAGAGGCAAAATCTGTCAATATAATTGTAGAGGCGGAACACTGTAGTTTAGTAAACTGCATCCTAGCTTTTGAGTCTTTGGAATGACCAAGACCCAAAGAATAGTCAAGAGCATAAACAGCAACAAGAAGCCAATTTGTACCTTTTGTATCTTTAGCTTTAAGTCATCTTTCATACCAATATCAGGTTCATAAGCATAAACTATAATTCCACCTCTCTGAGCAAAAGGATTGATGTCCTCATGAGCTCCTTGTGCAAAATAAATCATTATCATATCAGCCTCCCCTAGGTTAAAATGTCTGAATTTCAGGAGAACCACATCACTCCATACTTGAAAAACTTTCTGGGTGGCATAGTCAACATCCTTCTCTGCCACGTCAGTAGTGTAACTCTTGATTCTGTAGATGGCATTCCTTCCCTGTCATTGTATGGCACTGATGAACATCAACACTCCACATGGAGGTACGGGCATCATCACTGAGATAGATGCCTCCAACTGCCCAGTCACATCTAGCCCCATGAGCGCCTGCATTTCCTAGATCTTGTTATGAAGCCACTATTAACTTGCATTCTGAACATTGAAATTCTTTCCATCTGGAAGCCATAAAAGTCCTCCAAATACCTTTCAACAAACACAACATCATTTTCTCCTGGTGTTGTTAAGTGCCGTCGAGTCAGTTTCAACTCATAGCAACCCTGGATAGGGTTTCCTAGGAGCAACTGGTGAGTTTGAACTGCCAACTTTGTGATTCAAACCGACCTTGCGGTCTAGTGCTTTATCCCACAGCACCATATCAGTAGCATCCGTCAAAGGAACAGTTCCAGAAGCAGTAACTTGCAGGAACAGAATTAATAGAAGAAATTTCATTCTAAGCTTCTCTTGAATAATGTGATCCAATTTACTCTGTTCCTTTTCAGTCTCCAGCTGAGTTTAATTCCTGCCTTATGTCCATTCAGGTACTTTCACCCCCAGCACTCCTGAGTGTCTCTGATACCACGGCTCAGGATTCATTCTCACCTCTAAATTCTGTACCTTTACCCATACTTCCTATTTAATGTTGCCTTATATTATTACTGGGAGTCCTGGTGTGGCACTGTGAGTTAATGCACCAGAATGCAAAGCCGTTTGAACTGCAAGGTCGGCAGTTCAAGCTATACAGGGTTGCTACAGGTCAGAACTGACTCAACAGCACTACACAACAACAACATATTGTTAGGGAGTCCTGATATGGCACTGTTCAAACACACTAGCCGCTCCTCAGAAACCCTAAACAGGTTCGATATGAGCCGCAACCAACTTTACAGCACTTAAAAACAGTAACAACATATTATTAGGGGTCCTTGTGATAAAGCAGTTAAACAAAGGTTAGTGGTTCAAACACACTAGCCCATCTGCAAGGGAAAGATGTGGCAGTGTGAGTCCATAAGAACTGCAGCCTTGGAAACCCTACAGGGATCCCTGTTCAACTTTGTCCTATAGGGTCACTATGAATCCTAATTGACTTGATAGTAATGAGTTCCGTTTGGGGTTTTTTTGTTTGTTTATATTATTACAGTTCCTAGGTAATACAAATGGTGAAACAGTCACTCCTAACCAGAGGGTTGGCAGCTTGGAAGAGGTCCCTCGGAAGAAAGATCTGGCTATTTGTTTCCAAGAGGTTGAAAATTCTGTGAAGTACAGTCTGCATACAAGAGGTCATTATAAATTGGAATGACTCCATGGCAACTGTCTTGGGTTGGCTGTTGTTTCATTGTTCAGGGCTTTGATATTATTGTTGTTGTTAAGTGCACTCAAGTTGGTTCCCACCCATAGTGACCTTGTATTGGTTTTCTGGGGAGCAGCTGGTGGGTTTTAGTAAGAAGTCCAGTGTTTATCCTACAGTACCACACCAGGACCTCTTTCTATTATTAGGTTTTATTTGTTTATTTTTAAATGATCTGGTTTCCCAACTATCTACAAGACCCTTAGGGTACACAGGTTTACCTGAGACTTCAGATTTGCTATTGTTGTTAATTATTGTTTTATATTTTATAAACTGACATCCTGCTTCTACCTCTCACATGTTGAAAATGAAGTGAAGAAGGTACAGTCACTGCTCAGACACAAAGAAAAAGAAGCCCCAGGACATGGGGTTAATGACCACCAGTGATTGTAACCTAAAGACCTCAGGGAAAATCCTATTTTTTAAGTTAGGACTCTGTATAGAGTATAAAATGTACGATGGTAAGTGGTTTGTGCCGTCGAGTCGGTTCCGACTCATAGTGACCCTGTACAGGGTTTCCGAGGCTGTAAATCTTTACAGGAACAGAAAGCGTCATCTTTTTCCGGCGGACCAGCTGGTAGTTTCATACTGCTGACCTTCCGATTCACAGCCCGATTTGTAACCAGCTACCAGAGCTCCTTATAAAATGCATACATTTTGCAAATGTATATGTAAAACTTTTTAACAATTCTGGGCTGGTGTGATGCTGTGAGTTAATGCGCAGGACTGCAAAGTCGTTTAAACTGCAAGGTCAGTGGTTAAAACTCACCAGCTTGTCCTCGGAAACCCTAGACAGGGTCGCTATGGATCGGAATCGACTCGACACACTTCACAACAACAACAAAGTACACAAATGCCACCGTAAGAAATCAAACCTGCGTATAAGAAATTGTTGTTGCTAAGTGCCTTCGAGTCAGTTCCAACTCAGAGTAACCCTATATAAAGTTTCTGAGGAAAGGCTGGTGACTTTGAACCATCAACCTTGCAATGCCAATGACCTTGTGGTCCAGTGAGTATCCTACAGTGCCACATCAGGATTTCACATATAAGAAATGAATGACCTTAATTTAAGCATCTTACTGGGAGTCCATCCAAGCTTTTTTGAGTTTATTATGGTTGCTATTTGTCTTGCTCACTAAATAGGTAGCAATCAAACTTTCTCATGCCCCTTTTATTAGTAGGAGTACCACAGGCATGTTTATAAATACTCCAACCACTCCCTATTCACCACTCCCACCAGATGTGTCCCAGTAGAACTGTGCTCCATAGGGCTTGCTATGACTGTTTTTTTTAGAAGTAGGTCTCCCAAATCTCCAATCCTTTGTTAGCAGCTGAGAACTTAACTGCTTGCACCACTTAGGGCAAAACTATTGAGTGGTACTGAAAATTAGTGCTACCAGTTAGTACCACCCAATACAAGTCCCAGAGCAGGAACATGGCTTTACTTTTATTCAGATTATTCATTTAGGGTTTTGTCAGAGAACCATATTTGCAAGGTCCTTTTGAGGCTATTTAGCTCAAACTTTGGACTTTCCCTTTTACGTATGGCATCTGCTTGATCATTCCCAGTGTTGGGAAGATCACTACTATGTGAACAAGGCACGTACACATACATTCAGAACGCTCCCATTGGTGAGATGGAGCTTTTCCCTATTTACTGAAAATGCTTCCCTTCTCCAACTTCTTTCATTGAGTGTAATGATATGAACTGCCAAAGTAGGGTCAACCCAACAGGGCACAGAATGTCCATGTAATAGATAGTGTGGGAATGAACATCAAAAACCCAGGAGAGACTATGTTGAAATTAACACTGTGTTGTATTATCTTCCTTATTTTTCTCTTGTGTGTTTCAGGTAGGTTTCACTCACAGTTACATCATTGGTGCATTTTTAAAAGATCTCAGAATTTACCTGAAACATGAGTTCTCAACAAGGGCAATAAATGTAAACTTTTTACTCTTTTTATGTATGAAGTGCAGATATAAATGCATAGGAAGAAAAAATTATTCCATAGGATAGGGTGATGAGAAAAACTACCTAAAAAAAGTTCTGTAAGGGAGAAATACTGAGAAAAAAGTTAATAATTACTAATCTAAACCAGTGTTTTTGGATCAATTAAATCAGAATGTATAAAAAGTCGGACCAAGGCAATGTTCTTTTTTTTGTTGTTTATTTTACTATGCAGCCAAGATTAAAAACCACTGACTTAGACCAACCCATATTATCCCATGGGGCTACTGAGAACCAAAAAAAAGGAGAAATAACCTGCCCTGATTCTAGACTAGCCAATGGCAGAATTCCTGTTGACTCTTCTTCCAGGGAAGATTTCCCTGAGCCATGATGTCTTTTTCAGCTTTGTTTTGTGTAGTTTTTCTCACACTTTATTGCATGTGTTAGCTTCTTGACAATTTGGTCCATGTTTTAAACCAACTGTTTTCCTGATGGCTTGAATAGTAATTTATAGCTTTTCTAAAAGTTGAAAATGGAATATGTGCAC
>NW_006408582.1:9516104-9534806 GCF_000296735.1 Chrysochloris asiatica | reverse complement strand
AATCTGTCTTGAACCTCTGGAAGTTCTCTGTCAATGCATGCTTACAGCCATTTCTATACTACCTTTAGTAAAACTTCACTCACCTGGGATATCAAAGAGATTGTCCGATGATTTCTGCATTCTGTTGGGTCACCTCTCCTTGGTATGGGCACAAACATGAATCTCTTCCAATCAGTCAGCCAGATAGTTGTCTTCCAAATTTCTTGCTTTGGTAGCCCTCCATTTGGGGTAGCCAATGTCCAAGTTACCCATCCCTGTCTACTCTGTGTATGGAGGGGGTGGGAATGATCCTCACTGTAAAGATTTGCTCCCTCTTTTGAGCTACTGCATCCATAGGTGTAGGTCAAATTCATCAAATTGTATCAGATTACTCTTTTTTCTTCTTCTAGTTGGTTCTGATCATCCAGCCATTGAAGCCAGGTCAAGTGGGTATTATCTGAAGTGTGGGTGTACATGGTTTTTACAACTTCAAACAGAAATTTTCCATATGTTATATGTAAACCAAGTCTCTGTTTCCCAACCCAAACTTCAGTCTCCCAGGTACCAATTCCCCTTTCCCAGGCACAGGCTCTGTAACAAGTGTCTTGGTTATAGGCTAACCATACTCTGTGCCTCATCCTTTAGCCTTTACATGAAAGTATTTATAATTAAGCAGAAACAGGTAATGTTGACGTCAGTTCCCCAGGAAGCTTTATCCCTAGTTCCATTGTATTCATCTCAGGGTTTGATGATAAGAAGTACACACCCTTCTCCAGGAGTGAAAATATCATTTTGAACATTATGATTATATTTCAGTTTATATCAAACCTACCTCTACCAGAAATGGCCCAGCTGTAAAACACAACCAAACCAGGCTGTCTCATTGTTCTGTTCTAAGGCAGCAGTCCTTGTGAGCTACCCTGTACTGCGTAGAACAATTGACTTACCAAAGAAGAAAAGCATTGCCTATCACAGATTTCTTTATTTATGTTTTTTGGTTAAGCACAAATTGATCTAACTGTATAACTGATTTAGTAAACTGGAAAAGGCAACATGATCTTTTAAACACACATATTGTTGTCGTTCTTTGTTGGTCATCAAGTCAACTCCAACTCATAAGACCCATAGGGTTTTCAAGACTGTGACTGTTTGGAGGCAGATCGGCCTTCCAAGGTGCCTCTAGCGAGTTCGAACCATCAACGTCTCAGCTAGTAGTTGAACATTAAACAATTGTGCTACCTAGGTACCCTTAAATGAAAAACAAAACAAAACAAAAACTCATTACCCTCAAGTTGATTCCAACTCATAGCAACCGTGTAGGACAGAACAGAACTTGGCCAGGGTTTCCAAGACTATAATCAAGGTCGGTTTGAACCACAAGGTCAATGGTTCAAGCTCACCAGCTGCTCCTCAGAAGCCCTATACAGGGTCTCTGTGAGTTGGAGCTGACTTGACAACACTTAACAACAACAATCTAAAGGGTTACTATGAGTCAGAATGAATTCAGTTAAAATGGGTTTGGTTTTGTTGTTGCTGTTTTATTTAAGTGTGCCCCCTAGGTAGAGAAATTTGATGGTTTGGTTTGGGTTTAATCTTTACAGAAGCAGACTGCCAGATCTTTCTCCCTCACAGAGAGGCTGGTGGGTTCGAAATGCAAACCTTTCATTAGCAGCAGAATGTTTAACCAGTCTGCCACCAGGGAGCTAAGCATATAAAAGCATTTATATCCTCATTGAAAAAGGCAAGTTTGATTATTGATTTTTTTTTTTTTGAGAATGGATTCTTTTAATAGAGCATTTTCCTTACCAAGGTATTCTTGATGTCACAAAAGTTTTCTGAATTAATGACAAGCAATCAGCTAGAGACTCATTCTAGGTGGATGACTAATCTTCAAGATTCTGCTCCTCTTCTCTGCCCAGCCCCCATCTCCTAAGTGTTACTCTAAGTAGAAAAACAATTTTTTGTTTCTCTGGGAAGATAGATTTTAAAAACTGTTCTCTTGGAATTTTTCCCTACCCGGAACATGCTGACATAGAAGTGATGAGTTAAATTTAGAAAATTCTCTCTCAAATCAAAGAATCCTCAAGCTGAGAGGAAAAGCACAGATCATTTTAGTCTGTTACTTCATTTTATAGAAAAGAAAATTGAAATCTAGGAGGTTTGCTGGTGTGTCCAAGGTCACATGGGAAGATTCATTCATTTGTCTTAACAAATGTTTCAGTATCTATGATGTGTCTAGCCTGTTTAAAGCACCGGGAGGCAGCGGTTCTACCAGGGACAATGAGTGGCAGACTGGGGCTAGAACTCAGTGTTCTCTCTCTCTCTCTCTCTCTCTCTCTCTCTTTCTCTCTGTCTCCATCCTCCACCTCATTCCTCCCTGTGGGATTCTGGCTTTGCCTCCTCAGAGGATTAGCATCCAGAGTGATAAAAATAAGACAATTTCCAGGAAGAACGATCCTCATTTACTCTCAGTTCCTTCTGGCAGGAATCAAAGGACATTTGGGAGGAAGCCATAGACATGAATATGTCCTTATTCATAGACATGATGCTACTGTGATTTCAGAGTATGGTAGAGACTGGATATGGACACTGTGGCCTACTACAGGAACCACAGGAAGGCTAACTGTAACTTTCTCGGGATTTATAACCAAGACTTTCCCACCTCTACAACAGTGTGGAAACCAAGTCAGCAGCAAACAGAGCAAACCTGGAACATGACTTTAAAAGAACTACTTAGTACTTTCTGAAGTGTCTGTATGCATTTTAGCTTCTTGACTTAACAGACCTGTTGTGGCGGTGGTGGTGGTTAAATGCCATTAAGTCAGTTCCAACTCATAAAGTTTCTGAGGAATAGTGTAAGACACAATGGCATGGATTATTGAAAGACTTTCAGATATTAAAGAACCAGCTTTGTCCAGGAGAGAAAAAAAATCGACAGACAAATTGCATGCAAATACATATATGCATGCACACACAGAGAGAGAAGCTGACACTGACGCAAATCTCATCTGAAATAAAATCTGTGCTTTGGGCTAACAATAGGAAACTTCATTAATTCTTGATTATCTCTGAAAGGGAATACTCCAAAACCAAAAACCCATGGCTGTCGAATTGATTCCATTCATAGGAATGGAATTCATAGAAATCCTATAGGACAGAGTAGAACTTACCCACATCGTTGTCGAGACTGAAAATCTTTATGGAAGCAGGCTGCCACATCTTTCTCCCAAAGAGTAGCTGATAGATTCAAACTAACATTTCAATTCACAGTTGAGCACTTAGCCACTATGCCACCAGAGCTCCTGAAGGAAGTGATATGTACCCCCAAACCAAAAGTTGTCTATTGCATATGAGCTACTATAATTGATAAAGATCAAAGAATACAATATTCAGTATGGATTACAGCTCAATATAAAGAAAACTAAAATCCTCACCACTGGACCAATAAACAACATCATGATAAATGGAGAAAAGACTGAAGTAATCAAAGAGTTCATTTTGCTTGAATCCACAATCAGTGCTCATGGAAGAAGGAGTTTAGAAATCAAACCATGAATTGTATTGGGCAAATATGTTGTTAAAGACCTCTTTAAAGTGTTCCTGAGCAGGGAATGGAAGCAAATACTGTTAAATGATGATGCACAGAGGAGACTGTAATCATTGCAGTGAAACAATGGTGTAAAGCCGATGTTCTCCCATGTAAATTATCACTCAGTTCACAATAAAAACTTAAAAAAAAAAAAAAAAGTATTTCAGAGCAAAGATGTCACTTTAAAGACTAAGGTGCACCTGACCCAAGCCATGGTATTTTCAATTTCCTCATGTGTCAGTCAAAGTTGGACAAGGAATAAGGAAGACCAGAGAAGAATTAATGCATTTGAATCACAGTGTTGGTGATGAATGCTGAAAATACCATGGGCTGACAGAAGAACAACCAAGTCTATCTTGGGAAAAGTACAGCCAGAATGTTTTTTGGAGGGAAAAATGATGAGACTTCGTATCACGTACTTTGGACATGTTATCAGAAGGGACTGTTCCTGGAAAAGGACATCATTCTTGCTAAAGTAGAAAGTCCATGAAAAAGAGGAAGACCCCACTGTGAGACAGACTGACACAGTGGCTGCAACAAGGATTTAAATATAACAGCAACTGTGAGGATGACCCAGTACAGGGCAGTGTTTCGTTATGTTGTAGATGGGGTCACTATGTGTCAGAACTGACTCGATGGTACCAAACAGCAACAACAAATGTAAGAGGCCCTCTTCCAAATAGATGCTTTTTGTAATAACCTTGTCTAATTTTTTCCATTTTTGCCCACAAAAGTCTGAAACTAAAGCTCAAAAGATCTTTTAGGATCTGCTGTTGTTATAGAGGCACTGTAAAGTGAAGAAATTAGGGGATATGTGTTGGTACAAAAACTGTAATTTTACACTTTGGAGGTACCTGTTGGGTGGCACAGAGGATTTTATTTATGATCTACATTCCAGAGCCCAGAAGAAATATGATAATAAAGCATGGCTTCTTTTGAAGGGATTCCTATTGGTTCTCAGGGTCAGAGAGAAGCACGTCTCAACTGCTTTAATGGAAGGTTTTTGCTTACTTAAGAGCTTTTTTTTTTGGATACTGCTTTGATTCTTAGAATCCTATTGCTTTACTACATCACTGCCAGTATTTGAAATAATTCTTATTTTTATAATGAGACTTCTAGTCAGAGTTAGAAATTCTCCAAAGCTCCATACTCAATGTGTGATCTAGGATCAGCAGCCTCAACATTACATGGGATTGCAGCACTGTTTACAACAGCAAAAAGATGGAGACTGCCTAAGTGCCTATCAATGAAAGAATGAATAAACTTTGGTACAAACACACAATGGAATACTATGCAACGTTGAAAAACTGCAATGAATCTGTGAAACACCTCGTAACATGGTTGAACCTGAGGACATTATGCAAGTGAACTTAGTCAGTCACAAAAGAACAAATATTGTATGAGACCATTATTGTAAAACTTTAAGAAAATGTTTCCAGACTAAACATTCACTGAGTGCTACCAGAGGTGACAGAGAGGACAGAGTATTTCACTGGCTAGAGGGCAGACACATGTTAGCTCGGTTGACGGGGAGGGTAATACACAAGACATGGGAGGGAATATATATGAAGAGGGAGGGTGGCAGAAAAATGGTGAAGACACAGAGGTATGCAGAACCTTGAAACAATGATGTTCTGTGCATAGATACATGCATTGAGACAAAGGCTGAATGGGTAAGGGAAGAAGAATGGGATATATATACTCTACAAATATGTAAGAATTTGAAAGAGAAAAAAGAAACATTCTTTGTTGGTTACCAAGTTTGGCTAGAGAGTAGACACATGTGAACTAGAGTGGTGCAGAGGGCAATATGTAAGAAGGGGAAAGGGCAATACAAGAAGAGGGAGAAAAAAGAAGACAGATTAAGACACAGACTAAGGCCTAAAGGGGATAAAGGTTAACAGTGATAATATATACAACCTTGGAACAAAAATGTTGTTCATTGTTTTATATATATATATTGTTGTTCTTAGGTGTCATCCACTCAGTACCAACTCATAGTAACCCTATGCACAAAGAACAAAACACTGCCAGGTCCTGGACCAACCTTACAATTGTTACCACACTTGAGCCCATTGATGCTGCCACTTTGCAATCCATTTCATTGGGGGGTCTTCCTCTTTTTCTCTGACCCTCCTCTTACCAAACATGATATCCTTCTCCAGCAACTGGTCCCTCCTGATAATATGTCCGAAGTATGAGAGATGAAGTTTGGCCATCCTGGCCTCCAAAGAGCACTCTGGCTACACTTCTTCCAATACATAACTGTTTGTTCGTCTGGCAACCCATGGTACTTTTCAATATTCTCCTCCAACACCATAACTCAAATGCATCAATGCTTCTATGGTCTTCCTTATCCACTGTCCAGCTTTCGCATGCATATGAGGTTCTTGAAAATACCATAGCTTGGGTCAGATGCACCTTAGTCCTCAAGATGACATCTTTGCTCTTCAACACTTTAAAAAGGTCTTGTGCAGCAGATTTGCCTAATGCAATAGTCATTTGATTTCGTGGGCCCTGCTTCCATGAATGTTGATGGTTGATCCAAAAAGAATGACGTCCTTGACAACTTCAATCTTTTATCCATTGATTAGATTGTTGTTTATTGGGCCAGTGGTGAGCATTTTTGTTTTCTTTACATTGAGATGCAACCCATACTGAAGACTGTGGTCTTTGATCTTCATCAGTAAATTATTTTAAGTCCTCTTCACTTTCAGCACATAAGGTTGTATCATCTGCATATCGCAGGTTGTTAATAAGTCTTCCTCCAATCCTGATGCCACATTTTTCTTCATATAACCCAGCTTCTCGGATTATTCACTAAGCATATAGGTTGAATAAGTACGGTGAAAGAATACAACCTTGTCGCACACCTTTCTTGATTTTAAACCATTCAATGTTCCCATGTTCTGTTCGAACAACTGCCTCTTGGTCCAGGTACAGATTCCTCATGAGCACAATTAAGTGTTACGGAATACTCATACTTCGTAATGTTGTCCATAACTTTTCATGATCCACACAATCAAAAAAGCCTTTGTGTAGTCAATAAAGCACAGGTAAACACCTTTCTGGTATTCTCTGCTTTCAGCCAAGATCCATCTGATGTCAGCAATGATAACCCTTGTTCCACATCCTCTTCTGAATCTGGCTTGAACCTCTGGAAGTTCTCTGTCAATGTATGCTTTGCAGCCATTTCTGTATTACCTTTAGTAAAACTTTACTCACATGGGATATCAAAGATATTGTCCGATGATTTCTGCATTCCAGTGGGTCACCTCTCTTTGGAATGGGCACAAACATGGATCTCTTCCAATCAATTGGCCAGATAGTTTTCTTCCAAATTTCTTGGCCTAGAGTGCCTCCAGAGCTGCCTCACTTTCTTGAAAGATTTCAATTTGTATTCCATCGATTCCCACTGCCTTGTTCTTTGCCAATTCCTTCAATGCCTTTTGGACTTCTTCCTTCAGTATCATTGACTCTTGCTCATATGCTACCTCTTGAAATAGTTGAACATCAATCATTTCCTTTTGGTACAGTGTGTAGTCCTTCCATCTTCTTTTGATGCTTTCTGCATAATTCAATACTTTGCCTAGAGGATCCTTCAATAATTAAAGTCGAGACTTGAATTTTTTCTTCAGTTCCCCCAGCTTGAGAAACGGCAAGCATGTTTGGTTTTCTGACTCCAAACCTTTGCACATTTTGTTGAACTATTTGATTTTGTGTTTTTGAATTGACCTTTGAAATTTTCTGTTCAGTTCTTGAACCTCCTCATTTCTTCCATTAGCTTTAGCATCTCTATGCTGGAGAGCAAGTTTCAGTGTATCTTCTGACATCTATTTTGAACTTTTCCTTCTTTCTTGTCTTCAAATATATAGAGATATAAATATAGATATTATCAGACAGCTTAAGGTAATGAGTTGAACCTGGGAGCTCAGGACCACAGTGTCAGGGTACACCATGTTTCACTGACATAACATAGCCACAAAGACAATGTTCTACATCCTACTTAGATGCTGAGATATTGAAAGTTCCTGAGTAGCCATCTAGGGTCTCTCCATTTTCAGAAGAAAGAAGAGTGATGAGAATTGAAGGTTCTTGGAATCAATTAGTGTGATGGACTAATGGCATATGTGAGCATCACTGTCCACAATTATGAGACCAGAAAACTAGATGGTGTCCATCTACCACTACCAACTGTTCTGAAAGGGATCACATGAGAAAGTCCCAGATAGAACAACAAAATATGTGGAACAAAACTCGAAATTATTGAAAAATAAACAAATAAATAAATAACCTGGCTTATTCGTCCAAAAGAGACTGGATAAACCCTTGACCACCCTTCAGTTCTGTAAAGGAACTCACTCTTGTGACCCAGCTTTCAACCAACAGTAGGTATGTATATAAGGGGAACAACAACACTAGTAAGGTATGCTCATTATGAATGGTGGAATGGTCGATCATTCAAAATCAAAGGGGCAACATGTACCTGACAGCAAAGATGGGAAGGGATGGGAAGGTGGGTAGAATGCGAATAGGAGCCACAGGGAGGAAGCAGAATAACTTGTTCCATGGAGGGGATTTCCATCATTGAGATGAAGCAAAGTGTATGATTTGTTGAATGTAAAACTGATGATCTTGTCTTTAAACCTTCACTCAATTCACAATAAAAAGGTTTTAAAAAAAAATTACATGGGAGCTTATTAGAAATGCAGAATCGCAGGTCCCATAACAGACCTACAGAATCAGAAATGGCATTGTAACAAGATCCCCAGGAGGTTCCTATGCCCTTGAAAAGCTGGTTATAAATGCAGAGTTCTAGGTTCCACCTCAATGAATCTTTCCTAAAGTTTGAAAAGTCCCCGACCTAGAAATTTCAAGTTACTTAAAAAGTTTCATCAGAAAAGGTACAATGTGTCATAACCATAGAATTCCTTTAGCAGTGAGTGATTGCTTCTGTGAGAGAGGCCTAAAGAAGGAAAACTTTCATGATATATACTTTTGTACTGCTTAATTATTTTTTTATGTGCACATATTACCTCTGCAAAGATAAAATAGTCATGAGCCTTTGCTGATGACCACATTTCAATTGTTGTTGTTAGGTGCCATCGAGTCAATGCTACAGACTCATAGTGACCCTATGCACAACAGAACAAAACACTGCCTGGTCCTGGGCCAACCTCATTATTGTTGTCATGCTTGAGCCCATTGATGCTGCCACTTGGCCAATCCATCTCGCGGGGGGGTCTTCCTCTTTTTCTCTGACCCTCCACTTTACCAAACATGATATCCTTCTCCAGCAACTGGTCCCTCCTGACATATGTCCAAAGTATGAGAGATGAAGTTTGGCCATCCTGGTCTCCAAGGAGCACTCTAGTTGCACTTCTTCCAACACAGATCTGTTGGTTCTTTTGGCAGCCCATGGCACTTTCAATATTCTCCTCCAACACCATAACTCAAAGGCATCAATTCTTCTATGGTCTTCCTTATTCACTGTCCAGCTTTCACATGCATATGAGGTTATTGAAAATACCATGGCTTGGGTTAGGAGCACTTTTCATCAAGACATTATAATTTACAAAGTACTTTCATATATATGATTGTGCAGATACTCTAAACATCCTTGAGCCAAAAGGTGATATATCCAGATTGTCTTATATTAGATGAAGATGTTGAGGCACAGAAAAAAAGATCATATGGAAAAGCTGAAAATTAGACACAGACAAAAGTAAGATCCTAGTTTTTAATTTTTTTATTATAAATTATTTAAATATTTACAAAGTAGACACAATATTATAATAGACCTTCATCTACCCATCAGCCAGCTTCAATAATTATCAAGATTCTGACATTCTTGTTTAATTTGTATCTGTACCACTCCTGGAGTCCTGGTGTGGTGCTGTGGGCTAATGTGCTGGACTGCAAAGTGAGTTTGAACCATGAGATTGGCAGTTCAAACTCACCAGCTGCTCCTTGGAAACCCTATACAGGGTCACTATGGGTCAGAACTGACTCGATGACACTTAACAACAAAACAACAATACCACTCCTTGAAGTCCTGGTGTGTGACACTGTGGGTTAATATGCTGCACTGCAAGGTCAGTTTGAACTGCAAGGTCAGTGGTTCAAGCTCACCAGCACTCCTTGGAAACCCTATACAGGGCCACTATGGGTCGGAACTGACTCGATGACACTTAACAGCAACAACATACCACTCCTTAAACTCCCACTCAATTATATATGCTGAAACCCTATATACACTTTCCATTTACACAACGGAACAATTATATACACTTGACCCGTTGGATGTGTGTGTATTGACTTATCCTCATACAGCCTCAGAAACCCTGTACAGGGTCGCTATGAGTCAGTTCTGACTCCACGGCACATAACCACCACCACCACCATGTGTGCCCTTGGGGAACTTGGAGATCTCCAGGTGTCTTGTCATCAGTCTTCCTCTAGGTCTAGGAAGTTCTTAGCACAGGGTTGCAACTCACTCAGCACAGGAATGCGTCACCTTTTCTGAGGGTCCTCTAGTCTCTACTCTTATTTCATCTCTTTTATATCTCAAAAGAAATTGATTCAAAATATAACTTAATCCTGTAGATTATATCCTGCCTCATTAATATAACTTCCTCTAATCCTGCCTCACTGACATCATGTTAAATGGCTATTAAATGCCTTAGAGTTGCTCCCAGCTAATAGCAACCCTGTATAGGGTTTCCAAGGAATGGATGGTGAGGTTGAACCACTGACCTTACGATTCAAACACCTTTGTGGACCAGTGCTTATCCCATAGCACCACACCAGGCCTCAATTAACATCATAGAGGTTAGGACTTACAATATTGCTGTTGTTGTTGTTAAGTGCCATTGAATTGGCTCTGACCCATAGTGACCCTGTATAGAGTTTCTGAGAAGGGGCTGGTGAGCTTGATCCGCTAATCTTGCAGTTCAACCATCCTTGTGGTCCAGTGCTTAACTCACAGCACCACACCAGGACTCCAGGATTTAGAATACATAGAACTAATACAATAGATTGCAAAATGGAAGATAATAATATCATCCTGAGAATCATGGCCTAGCCAAGTGGACACATATTTTTTGGGGGGATACAATTCAGTCCATAACGTACACCATCCCTATAACCTGCAGATGACACCACTGTGATCTAAAGACTTTGCATTGGCTGATTTTCTAAGTGGATCACCAGGCCTTTCTTCCTAGTCACTTTTCATCTAGAAACTCCATTGAATTGTATTCAGTTTCATAGAAACCCACAAGACTCCATTTGTGGACAGGTGGTGGCTGCACAGGATGTGCACTGGCAGAGGGAAGTGGGGAGAAGGATACTTTGTACCATTGAAAAGAGTTTTAAACAAAACTCAAGTGAACATTTTCCTAAATTATTGAAGCTTTGTAATAAGTTTATGGGAATGACGCCCCACATAAAACAACAGTTTTAAGATGAATCAAGCGCTTTCAGGAGGTCAGGAAGTCCTCACAGATAAGCCAAGAGCGTGAAGATTGTCAACCTCCATAACTGAAGAAAATGGCTAAAATACAGAAACTGATGGAAGAAGGTCATAGAATCATAGCTGATACGATAACTATTGAAACTGGTATCTCACATGGTTCATTTTCAATTTTAATGAATGGCTCAATGTGTGACAAAAGCCTTGTGGGAAGATCTTGAATCTTTTATACAAGATGGCAGCTAATGAAGATGATTTTTATCAAATGAATCATATCTGGGGAAAAGTCTAGAATTTATCAATAGGATCAAGAGATCAAGGTTCAATTAAAACAGTGGTTTCCAAAGGGATATTCTGGTCAATTAAATTTAAGGCAGAAATGTCAGCTCAGAACTTATGGTGACTATTTGGGGAGTTCCAAAGGAGTCATCTTGATAGATTTTCTTGGAGGATCCAAGATGATTATGGTAGTTTGTTAGGAAGACATTTTAAGAAAATTGAAACATACATTGTTGAGAAAATGGCCAGAAAAATTGTGCTGAGGAATTTTTCCATCACGACAATGCTCATTCTTGGAGGGTAGCAAGAGCTGTCCTACGAGAAATTCATTGGGAAGCCTTATCCCATGCACTCTACTGCCTTGATCTTGCTCCTTCAGACTAAATTTTGTTCCCCAAACTCAAAGAGCACTGAAAATTAACACAATTAGAGTCTCTTGAGAATGCCAAAACGTCATTTTGACAAATTGTAAAACTTTTTAAAGACCCCTCACAAGGGTTTGTGTGTGTGTGTGTGTGTGTGTGTGTGTATTCAAAAAGTTCATGGAAATTTTGTATCATGAAAAACTATGCATGGAATTCTTTCTTTTTTTTACATCAAAATAAATTTGTATTAAATTGTTATAACATGTTTGAACAGGATCTGGTTTGAAGCACGATGAAGGGTAAGATACCCATTTGAAAAGAGCCTGTCTGAGAGTAACATGAACTCTGTTAAAATTGAAGCAAAAGCAAATTTCAAATTTATAGTGATACTTGGAGTGGAAGAATGGTGAAATCACTGATGCTTTCTAAAAATTTCATGGGGATAGTGCCCTGAAGAAATTAGCAGTTTACAAGTGGATAACTCGTTTTAAGAAGGAATGTTTAAAATGGAGCCCAAAGCCAGAGACCATCCATATCAATTTGCAAGAAAACAATCTTGTTGGTGCTCTAATTGAAGAGAGCCAGCAATTAACTGCAGAAACAACAGTCAACACCACAGACATCTCAATTGGTTTAGGCTATACAGTTCTGATTGAAAAATGAAAGTTGAGCAAATTTTCTGCAAACAAGTAGGATCAGGATCCTGAACTATTTTTCAGAATAAACTGTAAAGGAGATGAAATATAACATTACCAGAACAATCCTAAATACAAAGTACAATCCAAGCAATGATTACCAAGAGGTGGAAGTGGTCCAGTCAAAGCAAAAGAAGATCAATCATGAGCAAAAGTCATAGCAATAATTTTTAGGGATGATCAAGCATTTTGCTTATTGACTTTCTAGAGGGTCAAAGAACAATCCCAATCCCACTGCCATCAAGTCTATTTCTACCCATTTTTGTTAGGTGCCATGGAGTCAGTTTCAACTCACAATAGAATGAAACACTCCCTGGTCCTGTTGTTATGTTTGAGCCCATTGCTGCTGCTACTACATCAATCCATCTTTTGGGGGTATTTCTCTTTTTCACTGACTCTTCACTTTACCACGCATGATATTCTTCTGCAGGGACTTTTTCCTCCTGATAACATGACCAAAGTCTCACCATCTTAGCTTTTAAGGAGCAATCTGGCTGTACTTCCTCCAAGACAGATATATATGTTTGTTCTGGTAGTCTATGGTACTTTCAAGCTTCTTCGCAAACACCATCATTCAAATACATCAGTTCTTCTACGGAATTCCTTATTCATTGTCCAACTTTTACATGCTTATAAAGTGATTGAAAATAACCATGGCTTGGGTCAGGCACACCTTAGTCTTCGAACTGACATCTTTGTTCTTGAACATTTTAAACAGCAGCAGATTTGCCCAGTACAATAAGTCATTTGATTTCTTGACTGTTGCTTCCATGAGCATTGATTGTGGTTCCAAGCAAAATTTTTTTGCTGTTTGTCATGATGTTATTTATTGGTCCAGCTGTGAGGATTTTCATTTTCTTTACATTGAGATTCAATCCATACTGAAGGCTGCAGTCTTCGATCTGTATCAGTAAGTATTTCAAATCCTTTTCATTTTCAGCAAGTAAGGTTGTATCATCTGCATACTTCAGATTGCTAATGATTCTTCCTTCAATTCTGATGCCATGTTCTTCTTCTTATAATGCAGCTTCTCCTATTATATGCTCAGTATACAAATTGAATAAGTATGGTGAAAGGATGAAACCCTGGTAAACACCTTTCCTGATTTTAAACCATTCAGTATTCCTCGTGATCATAATGAAGTGTTCTTGAATATGTATTCTTCACAATGTATCTGTAGTTTGTTATGATCCACACAAATGAATATCTTTGCATTCGACTCGTAGCAATCCTATTTAGGGTTTCCAAGACTAAATCTTTATGGGAGTAGACAGCCTCATCTTTCTCCCAGGAAGCGCCACCATCTAATTTCCCCCAGGGCTCCTGAAAGAATGATAAAGTCTGCTTATTGTGAGAGTGCTTTGAGAAAGTTAGACCAAGTTTTAGCAGAAAACCCCCTTAGATAATCTTCACCAGAAAGTCCTTCTCTGTTGTGACAACGTTCCTATTCATTCCTCTCAACAAACAGTAGGCATCCACCTTACAGTTCTGATATGACTCTTCTGACTTCTTTCTACAGAACACTGACGGTATAGTGGGTTACACATTGGGTCACTGACTGAAAAGTCAGCAGTTTGAACCCCCCAGCTACTCTGAGGGAGAAAAGATGTGGCTGATCTGCTCCTGTGAAGATTTACAGTCTCAAAAACCCAAAGAGGCAGTTCTATTCCGCCCTACAGGGTCACTGTGAGTACAAATCAACTCGATGGCAGTGGCTTAGGACTTCTTTTGATTTCCTAATCTTAAAAAATCCTTAGAGCACCCATTTTTCTTTAGTTATTAATATCAAAAACATATTGACATGGTTAAATTCCCATGACCCACGGTTCTTTAGGGATGGATTGGTATCACTGCTTACAAAAGTGTCCTTTAAGAAATAAACACACACACACACACAAAATTATCTTCACCTTGATGGAGCTTATGTTGAGAAATAAAGTTTATAGTATTTATTTTTATCATTTTTATATGAACTTCTTGAAGTTAACGCATGTGTGTGTGTACATATGTTGTTGTTGTTGTTGGTAGGTGTCATCAAGTTGGTTCCGATTTATAGCAACCCTGTGCACAAGAGAAACATGGCCTGGTCCTGCACCGTCCTCAAAATTGTTGCTGTATTTCAGCCCACTGTTGTTATCACTGTGTCAGTCCATCTCCTTGAGGGTCTTCTTCTTTTTCACTGATCCTCCACATTCCTAACAACATGATCAAAGTACAAGAAATGAAGTCTTGCCACCCTTGCTTCTAAGGACCATTCTAACTGTTCTTCTTCCAAGACACATTTGTTTGTTCTTCTGGCAGTCCATGGAAATTTCAATATTCTTCACCAACACCATATTTCAAATGCATCCATTCTTCTACAATCTTCCTTATTAACTGTCCAGCTCTCGCATGCATATGAGGCAATTGAGAATACCATGATTTGGGTCAAGTGTACCTTAGTTCTCAAACTAACATCTTTGCTTTTTAATACTTTTAAAAGGTGCTTTGCAACAGATTTGCAATGTGTCATTTTATCTTTGGACTGCTGCTTCCATGAGAATTGACTGTGGATTTAAGCAAAATGAAGTCTTTGACAGTGTCAACCTTTTCTCCATTTATCATGATGTTATTTATTGATCCAGTTGTTAGGATTTTTGTTTTCTTTACATTGAGGTGTAATTCATACTAAAAGCTGTAGTCTTTGATCATTAGCAATTACTTCAAGTTCCCTTTGCTTCTAGCAAGCAAGATGTGTCATCTGCATATTGCAGATTATTAATGATTCTTCTTCCAATCCTGATGCCTTGTTCTTCATATAATCCATCTTCTCGGATTATTTGCTCACATACATTTGTATATAAATCTATGGTAAGTATATACATACAATGAAATATACAAATTTTAACAGTGGCCTTTTCTTTTCCAGTCTTGTTAGCAAAAATCTGACTCTATTGCCTACAAAATGTAAAGCTATTGACGGATTTCCTGCTGTTTCCTACACAGAGTTGAATCATCCTTCCCTTCATTTTAGGTTTTGCTTGGAGAAGAGGAATGCCTTTGTTCTCAGTAAGAAATCAGTATAGGATACCAGATCAAGTTGCTGCATTGTTACCCATCCACCAGAGAAATCCAGGCATGTCTCCTTCAAACTGTCCTCTTAGCCTCCCTCTGAAAGGGAAACCAGACCCCCTGAGTTACATTCTGAATCACCCATTTGGCCTGTGGCACATGCACTCAGCACTCACTCATTTAACCCTACTGTGCACCAGACAGTTGCTCTCATCTCAAAGAGATCTGAACTTATAAGAATTCTATTTCCCTTTAAAAGCTGGAAAGGAAAATATAAACTTGTCTTACATCTCATTGCAGGAGATGAGTCAGCAGAACAGGAAATTCTCCTTGCACAAGCCCTTCTGATCCCGTGGGTTGGGTGTGTGTGGTATCGAGCAAGGGCTGGGAAGGGAACCAGCTTCTCTCCTGGAACCACTCTGAAAGGTGAACAATGCAAGTTGGCCAGTGAGTTTAGGATTGTTGACACACAACTTGCCAATTAGAATTGCCCCAACATGTTTTGGGGAAAGCTCAGCTGCTTCCAAATAAGGAACAGGGCAAATAAGGAAACTGATTATTGCCAATGTCTCCGTGGCCACAGAATGCAGGAGGTAAGAGGAGTTGCTGATGGTGAAACTCAAGGTGCATTTGGGCAGCAAACTCAGCTTTTAGGGATATTTGAGGAAAGAAGTGATTGAAGGTGGCTTTCAAGGGAGGTCCTTAGCCTTCACAAAAGCCCTAGTAACACAAGCAAGCACACAGAAATGACAGATGAAGAAGAGCTGTATGGGCTGGAAATGTCTGGATGATTAAGTCTGACCAGGTCTCCTGACAGCAGCGGGAACTCCACAGTGGAGACCCAAGTTCTAGTCTCGATTTTGCTCTAAACTGTGAGATACTGATATCAGCTAACCTCTGTGGATCTCAGAGTTCTCATCTGCCAAAAGAAAGCCTTAACCACAAAAAGCCTCCCCCTTTGCTAAAACTGTAACTCCATTACAGACTCAAATATTAACACCACCGTTTCTTTCCTTCCAGTATTTTCCCAATGAAATGAAGAGAGAAATAGCTGTACGTGCTGTTGGAGAAAGCGAGGATTTAAAAAAATATCTTCTTTGCAGGAATCAGGCTTTGGGTGGTGGTGGTGTGTGTGTGTGTGCATGTTTCTATTAGGTGGGGCCAGGAAGCAGTCTCTGCTTATTCAGAGCCAGCTCAAAATGTTTCAGCTTTGCAGAAAAATAAGTGCAGCAAGGAGAGGAGTGAGATCTTGCATATGAGAAGGAGGTGGGGGAGGAGTAAATGTGCTGAGATTCCAGCACTGAATTAAAAAAAAAAAAAAAAAAAACAAGGATGATAATGCAGCTAGAATGGTAGGCTGAAAATGAGCCAAGAAATAAAAATATGCTGGGGCTTTTAAATAGGATATAGCCAGAGCCAGTTAAATCCTCCTCTTCTGACTGGATTTTTACATTTGTCTGCCCTCCCCACTCACCCCACTCCGACCCATTCTAAATTCTTTCAAGGCTCCTCTCTCTCTCCCTCCTCCCCCGCGGAGAAATTATATAGGAGCCTCGAAGGAAGTGACACATTTTCCTGCTTCAATGGAGCAGGCCCCTGCAGCAGCGTCTCGGCATTTGTCAGCAGTGTTATCTCACCCCGGCCATCTCAGGCGCCAGGTTCCTAATACAATGCCTTCCTCTGGCTGAACCCTGGATGATGACTAGAAGACCTAGGAGAGTGCTGAACTCGAGCCGGGGCAGCCATACTTGATTCAAATTCCGCTTTAGTGCTCAGAGCGCTGTCAGCTTCATGAACTGGTTTGAGTCCTATGCCTGCACCTGATAGAGCTTGGGACTATTGGGAGGCAGAGTTAGTCGTTATCTCGTCTGATTTAGAAAGCTGTGTGACACTGGGCAAGTCACCAGTCTCTCTCAGCCTCTTTATCGTCATCTGTACAAGGAGATGTTGTTAAGTGCTGTAAAGTCAGTTCTGACTCAGAGGGACCCTGTATAGGATTTCTGAAGGCGCTCTGGTAGCAGAGTGGTTATGAGTTGGACTGCTAACCTCAAGGTCAATATTTTGAAACTACCAGCAGTTCAAAACTACCAGCCATTCCACAGGAGAAAAATGAAGTTTTCTGCTCCTTTAAAGATTTACAGCCTCGGAAACCTTATGAGTCACAACCAACTCAAAGGCCCTTAACAACAACCTTCATCACACTTTCATCATTGCCTTGCTGGCTTAGCTCCTAATTTTATGTGGCTGTACTCTAGTTTGGGTCCTGGTGTGGCCAGACTGCAAAGCTGTTTGAACTGCAAAGTCAGTGGTTCAAGTTCACCAGCTGCTCCTCAGAAACCCTATACCAAGTCACCATGGGTGAGAACCGACTCAGTAGCACTTAGCAAAAACAACAACTGTAGTTTGGAGGCCTGGTGTGAAGCTGTAGGGTAGATAAGCACTGGACTGCAAGTTCGGTTTGAACTGCAAAGTCGGTTCCAACTCATAGAGACCCTGTTGTACAGGATCTCTGAGGAGCAGCTGGTGGGTTTGAACTTCCGACCTTGTGGTTCACAGTCCAGTGTTGATCCTACAGCACTACACCAGGACTTGTCTTTTACTAGACTATAAACTCTTTGAAGGCAGGTAGAATGCATTTTTTCATCTTTGCAGCAAAATAAGTTGTTAGCTGCTGTGGCATTACCCCCATGCATGGAGACCCCATGCACAACTGAAGTGAACAAAATGCTGCCAAGTCCTGTATCATCAGCATGATGGGTTTGGGTTTAGTCCATAAGGGCTTCACTGGCTGACTTAGGAAAGTAGATCACCAGGCTCTTCTTCCTAGTCCATCTTAGTCTGGAAGTTCTGCTGAAACCTGTTCAGCATCCTAACAACATGCCAGCCTCCAAAGACAGACAGATGCATTGGCTGGGAACCAGCCAAGTCTCCCTTGTGGAAGGCTAGAACCTGGCACTAAGCCATTAATGCCTCATAGCGAATTAAATAGTTATCCAAAACTGTTGCCGACACAAAACCCACTGCCATCAAATCAATTCCAACTCACAGCAACCCCATCTATACAGAGTAGAATTGCGCCATGGTGTTTCCACAGCTGTAAATCTTTTCCAAAGGCAATTGCCTCATTTTTCTCACCAGAGAGGTTAATGGGTTTGAACCACTGAGCTTTCAGTTAGCAATCCAAAGCTTAATCCACTGTGATACCATGACTCCTAATAAATGTTATTGTTGTTAAATGCCATCAAGTCAGTTACGACTCATTGTTGTTGT
>NW_006408582.1:9498741-9515799 GCF_000296735.1 Chrysochloris asiatica | reverse complement strand
GGTTCAAACTCACCAGCTGCTCCTTGGAAATCCTATACAGGGTTGCTATGAGTCGGAACCAACTTGACAGCACTTAACAACAACAACATAGGGACCTTGCAATCCAACGCATCATTCAGGGAGCCCTGGTGGCATATCAATTTAGCAGTCAGCTACTACTTGAAAGATTGACATTGGACCCACCTAATAACAGCTTTGCAAGAGATAAGATGTGGCAATCTGCTCCCATAAAGATCATTGTTTTGTGCTTTTGAGTCAGTTCTTACTCATAGCAACCCTGTAAAGGCTTTCTAAGAGTGGCTGGTGGGTTTGAATTGCCGACCTTATGGTTGGTAGTCCAGTATTTATCCTACAGAACCACCCCCAGGCCCTCCCTGTGGCACAGTTCTGCTCTTCCATTTGGATTCAATGTGAGTCAGAATCAACTTAAAGGCATCTAACAACAATTATTATTTAATGAGTTATTTTGAATAAACCATTAAACTAATAGAATTTGGCTTAATCTGCACATGGATTGGTGCCTGGCAGATAGCAGGCACTCACTAGACACATGATGAGTAAGTGCTTTGGGACCTCCCTGGGATTCACATTCCTCCTCTGTATGAAAATGGTTCATTGAGATCTGCAGACTGAATCTGTGATTCTCACATCTTGGTTCTTGAATAGCCCACAGCAGAATCATGCAGAAAATGTAAAAGATCTCAGACTCCATTCTGAAACGACTCGGTAGGCCTATGATGTTGTTGTTGTTAAGGGCCATTGAGTCAATACCAATCCATAGCAACCCTATGTAGGGTTTCCAAGAAGCAGCTGATGAGCTTGAACCACCGACCTTGCAGTTCAAACAACTTTGCAGTCTGACCCATTCGCCTACAGCAGCACACCAGGACTCCAGGTCTAAGATAGGGACTATGAATTTGTACTTTAAAAAAAAAGTTTCCCAGATGATTCTGGTGTATGGTTAAACTCAGGACTCACTATACTGGTTGGAGTTCTGGTGTGGTGCTGCATGATGATGCACTGGACCGCAAAGTGAGTTTGAACCGTAAGGTTGATGGTTCAAACCCACCAGTTATTCTTCAGAAACCTTATACAAGATCCTATGAGTTAGAATTGGTTTGACAACACTTAACAGAAACACCACTCTGGTAATTTCTAAAGTTCTCGAATAGTATATGCAATCATATATATCATTTTAGCTGTTTTCAAATAACTTCAGATCATCAGAATGGTTTATTAGGCTGATACATTGTGAATATATAGAGCCTGGTGTGGTACTGTGGGCTAATGCACTGGACTTCAAGGTTGGCTTCAACCACAGGTCAGTGGTTCAAGCTCACCAGCTGCTCCACGGAAACCGTACGTAGGGTCACTATGAGTTGAAACCGACTCAATGGCACTTAACAACAACAACAACAACGATTTAAACAGATGGTGCCTAAGTCAAACTATTGATCATTCCTCCCTTAAAATGGTGTGGGGTTTTTTTATCATGTATTTAGTTTGTATTTTTAAAATATGCATTATAAGCCTTTTTATGTTCAAAATAAGAAGTTTATTACATGTATTTTTTTCATGAATTTCTGAACAAGATAACTCTTATAGCATAATTTCAAAATTTAAATAACAATATGTTGATCCTGAACCATACATCTATGATTCACAAAATGCTAAGTATACCTGGATTTTCATTCATAGGCACTCTACTTTGGTGGTGGTGTGCCGTGGAGTCGGTTCTGATTCAGGGTTTCCGAGGCTGTAAATCTTTACAACAGTAGAAAGTCTCATCCTTCTCCTGTGGAATGGCTGGCAGTTTCTAACTGCTGACCTTGAGGTTAGCAGCCCGACTCGTAACCACTATGCTACCAGAACTCCTTTACTTTGGTGGTAGCAGGACCAAGTTCACCCAACTATGTAAGACACCTGTGTTAACTCTCTCAGTTTATTCAACTTTATTCTAGTTATGTTTTAACACACCTTTTAAATTAATGCTTGGCTGGCTGGTCCACAAATCCTCTTTGCATTTGAGGGGGTGATAAAGGGGTGATAAAGCTAGTTATATGACTAGCTTGCCTGGTGTGGTGATGTGCGATAAAGCATTGGACCCCAAGGTCCGTTCAAGCCACAATGTCAGCAGTTCAAACCCACCAGTAGCTCCTCAGAAACCCTATACAAGGTCACTATGAGTCAGGACAGACTCGACAGCACGTAACAACAGTTATATGACAGGAGATGTGGTAAGGCACTATAGAATAAGCACTGGACTGCTAAGCACAAGGTCAGTGATTCAAACTCACTAGCCACTCCTCAGAAACCCTATACAGGAGTCAGAACCAATTCAGTAGCATGTAACAAAAACAATTATATGACAAAAGATCACGTCTATGCTCACAAATATTTTCCCTTGATCATTCACTCTCTCTCCCAGGTCAATGTTTCGAACTTCTTCTGGTTTTTAATAGTGCAGATGGGATGAGCAAGTCTAAAGTGAAGGAGGGAAGTTGGTCTATTTTGAATGGACTCAAATTCAACCTCCCTCCTAATCAGTATTGTTGCTAGTTGCTGTTGGCTTGATTCCAACTTATGGCGATTCCATATACATAGAGAAGAACTGTGCTCCGTAGGGTTTTCAAGGTTGTGAACTTCCAGAAAAAAATTGCCAGGTCTGTTTTCCCAGATGCCACTAGGTGGGTTTGAACCACCAACCTTTCAGCAATTAGTCAAGTGCTTAAACCTTTGTGCCACCCAAATCAGATGTTAGGGAATATGATATGCTATGACGTAATGGTTACGAATCGGGCTGTGAGCCTTAAGGTCAGCGGTTCGAAACTGCCAGCCGCTCCGCGGGAGAAAGATGAGGCTTTCTACTCCCGTAAAGATTTACACCCTCGGAAACCCTGTACAGGGTCGCTATGGGTCAAAACTGACTCAACGGCACTTAACAACAACAACAATGAAACCAAGTAACTTGGGGAAGAGTCCAACGGAGGACTTGTAGAGATTGGGGATTCCCACCTACAAGGCATTTCTTACCAGGGAGTACTGAGGAAGAGTTGGAAACGTGTGCACAAAGCAATACAAACCCTGGAAGCAGACATGTGGAAGTTGATGAACCAGCCAAGCATAATACTTCCCAAGTGGTGAAGCAGCATGGCACAAAGAAGCCAGTGGAGTCATCCATTGAATGTTGAATTAGACCAATGTGCTCACAGTTATCCTTGTTTTTCTTTTCTATTTTGAGGAAGTATTTTGCAGTTTTACCTTGTTGCTCAACACCAACAACAATACACACATGTAAAAACAAAAACCTGTGATCTTTCACAGCACATAGGCAATTTAGTAAACTTTTGACAGTTCAATCATGTTTCTGTCACTTACAGAAATAGTTTTAGATCCTCTGGGACAGTGGGGGTGTCACATGCTTACATTTCCAACCCTCTGATACTGTATTTATGTCATTAATGTGACTTCCAATGCCAACACAGGCAAGATCAGTAACATGGCTACATGGTCACAAGGATCTCTAATTGATGGCAAAGAAAGGTATATCCTTGGGCATTGCTGCCCCCCAGGGGGATTGTGAGAGACCTCTCGGTGAGTCATGAGCAAAGCAAGTGCGTGCCATAAACTTGGAGAAGAAAATGCAGATTGTAAAAGAGCAAGATTAAACTGCAAAGCTGTGACTGACTGAAAAACTAAAGGAAACATGCACAAATACCATTGCATTTTCCGTAGTCTTAGGAGCGAGAGTGAGCAAGAACACTATGGAGAGATCAGACATTTACAATGTAGCCACAGAGTCCATTTCTCTAGGAGCAGAACCTGAGGTACAGAAGTCACCCCAAAGACAAAGGCGCAAAACACATTTTTCAGCCATGATCTGGAGGAGATGGCTCCCTTTGCTAACGAGTAGTATTTGTATTAGCATGGAATCATTAATCAAGTGCCTGCTGCTGGTAATGCTATAAAATGGCCATTTATGTAAAGCCCATATTTTCTAGATTTTCTTCAGAGGGATGGTCGATTTTATCATAAAGAAGCCTGGGAATGAATCTTACAGAGAAAACCAAAGCAGCTTGTTGTCAGCTTCAAGGTTTAGAGTCACAATATCACCTTTCCTCTCTTGAGGATTCGAGAGAGAACTGATGTTTTAGCGGCAACTTTTAAATGAATTAAAATAATAAAAGGAAACTGAAAATAAAAAGACTCCAGTTCCCTCAATTGTAGAATCTCATTCTAATACGTACATCCAATTATCGTCATCTTAAATTTCCAATTTTAACAGTAATAAGATTGAAAAACAGCATTCACTTTGCAGCAGTGAAATTTTTTGTTGTTGTAGTTTGTTTCTTTTCAAAACATTTGTTAGCTACTTGACCAGTTTGTCATTTCATTTCTGAGGAGTTTCAATAAGGGTGGACCCTGGAGTCAGATTGCCCATGTTTATGTCTCAATTCTGTCACTTGGTCACTTTGATATTGTTGACATTATTTACACTCTCTGTGCTTCAGTTTTCTTACCTATAGAAGGGGAGCAGTCATTCCTATCTCATAGGGTTTTTATTATGCACAAATGAGTGGATATATGTAAAAGACTTAGATCAGTGGATATATGTAAAAGACTTAGATCAGATTGCAAATTCTGTTGCTCCTGCTATTTTCTTCAGTAAAGCACCCAATTCACTTAGCACCAAGAGCAAAAACTGCCCATGCTTTACTTAACATACCAGTGGGACAGAACAAGTGATATGAACATCATTTAATCAGGACTTGGGGAGTTACATTATTGAAAGTATTACTTGTCAACCAGGCAGGAATTATTCATGGGAACAAAAATTAAATGGAGTCCCTCAGTGGCATAGTTAATGAGCTCAGGTGCTAACCAAAAAATTGACAGTTCAAGTCCATCCAAAAGTGCCTCAAAGAAAAAGGTCTGGTGATCAATTTCAGAAAAATCAACCATTGTGCATACAGTTCTACTCTGGCACACATGGGGTCACTATGAGTGGGAATAGACACACAATAACTGTTTTTGTTTTAAACTTAGTATTCTATCAGCATAAAGATATTTGCAATCACAAATAAATTATAGATACGATTTGTTCTTTTCTAATACATCAGTGGTTCTTTTTGTTATTATTATTGAAGCATATGTTATTGCTGTTTTTGTTGTTGTTAAGTGCCATCGAGTCAGTTCCGACCCATAGCGACCCTGAACAGAGTTTCCGAGGCTGTAAATCTTTACGGGAACAGAAAGACTCATCTTTCTCCCACGGAGCAGCTGGTTGCTTCGAACTGCTGACCTAGCTGTTCGCAGACCGATTGTTAACCCCTATGTATATAGGATGCTTTATTTTGAGTTATGTGATAGTTTACATGCGAGAACATTAGCTTCACATTGATCCCATCGTATATCGTTTCCTTGCCATGGTTACAATCCCCTCCATGCATCATCCACCAACCACAAGGTATACCCTGACAGCCTGCCCCACAGTCCTCAGCACACAGGACCTCTCCCTCATGGGGTCCAAAGTCCCCAGCCATTCCATCTCTCCACCGCATCATCTCTGCCTCCATCTCTGGCATCACTGCTTCTCTGAGTAGGGTCCTTTCTCTTCTCTTCTCCCTTGATGGTCCCAGAGACCTCCACCCCTAGACTGCAAAATTAATCCCTCCCCTCCTTTTGCTACAAAATGTCTACCTTTATATTTCCAGCCCTTACAATCAGTCCTGATAACAATTATTCACTATTGTATCCCAAGAGATCTATCCTCATATCCTTTCCTCAGCCCCGCTTAGACAGATTGGATATACTCATTGGAGATTCTATCTTCCTCCACGCCCTCTGGATCTGGGTTCCCTCTTGAAAGCTTGTAAGCCAGTCACTTCTTGCCTCTGTAACCCTCCACCCCCTTTCTGGGTAGCCAATGTCCAAGTTACCCATCCCTGTCCTCTTCTTGTGTGGAGGGGGGGTGGGAGTGATCCTCGCTGTGAAGATTTGTTCCCTCTTTTGAGCTACTGATTCCATAAGTGTAGGTCAAGTTCATCAAAATGTATCAGATTATTCTTTTTTTCCTCTTCTTACTTCTTCTGGTTGAGCTCTGATCATCCAGCCAATGAAGCCAGGTCAGGTGGGCATTATCTACAAGTGTGGGTGTACTTATGCATGTGCCCTCTCTTCTTATCAGCTGGACGCTTCACTCTCCACTCTAGTCTTCAGTGGCTATTGTCACTGACTCTGGGTCCAAGAGTCCCCAGGTCTTGCCACACTGCTGGCCAACCAGGTCTCCAGCCCTGTTCACAGGAGTCTGTTGAACGTTGTAAGGCTTAGCTCGCAGCTTCATTGCTGCTTTTCCTTCACTTCCCCTTATCAGTGAGGAACGTGGTCACCAATCAGAGCATGTATTCCCATTGGGTCTTAGTCTTCGAAGGAGATTTGCCCTGAGGGGACCCGACCACTCGCCTTGATGTCTCCTGGGCGAGCCAGCTATTTGTTCTTGTAGTAATCAGTGATCTGCCTGTTTTGTTTTATATTTTTCCTGTCAGTCTTTCTTTCAGGAAGTATCTTCTGTTCTTCTGGCTGCTCCAGGCTGGTCTGCTTGTCCTTTCAAGTGGAAATTTCCCCTCAGAAGATTCTGGATGCTGTTCGGGAATCTACCTATGGTCTTGTGTAATACAGAGACTCCGCAGGATACCTCCTTTACTGGGCACGTTATAGCCCCCATTTTAGGTATTCTAATAAGTTATAGGCAGAAGACAGACTTACAAACTTTCTATGGTGATATTTCTGGCCTTTCCTTTCTCTGCCCCTCCAATGTCTAATTTATAGTGGTATGCCAGGGAAACCAAGATTCAAAAGACAGCCAAGCATCTTAACATTGTTTCCCCCTTTTTCCCCATTCCAACCATAAATCAATGGTTCTTAATATTTTAGGTCATTGTTGTTATTAAGTGCCTTCGAGTCAGTTCCAACTTATAGCGACCCTGTATAGGGTTTCCAAGAAGCGGCTGGTGAGTTTGAACCACTGACCTTGTAGCTCAAACTGACCTTGTGATCCAGTGCTTATCCTACAGACCTGTTTAAAAAATATGAAGAACCCTCTGCTTAGAATGGTGCTCATTCACATATGGTCATGGTTATGTGCTGTTGAGTCAGTTCCAACTCATAGCAACCCTGTACAGGGTTTCCAAGGCTATAAATCTTTAGAGGAGTAGAAAGCCTCATTTTTCTCCTTTGGAACAGCTGGTAGTTTCAAACTGCTGTCCTTAAGGTTAGCAGCCCGATTCGTAATCACTACGCTACCAGAGCTCATTCACATATAGATAGAATATTTTGAATGTTATGTCATGAGGTCCGCTAACCTCAAGTTAGTATTCCCCTGCGGTATTCATGGAAGAATTTTAGTTTCCAAATCCTTAAGGCTTGTCTCCATGGTAACTGTTTCAAATGCCAAGTTTCAGGGCCATATTTTATAAGATGAACCTTGGATCCAATTATTTTTGCCATTATTTTTAACTTCTCCTTTTGCAATGGCTGTATGTTAGGATGACATATGGAGCTTTTAAAACTCCAATGCCCAAGCCACACCTCAGATCAATTACAATCAGAATTTCTAGAGAGTGAGACTAAGGCATTAGTATTTTTCAGATCCCTCCAGATAATTTGAATGTTCAACTCAGGCTGAGAAATACTGCCCTACTGCCTCTCCATAATTAAAATATAACTCAGTAATTGGGGCAGTACAGCCTAGTACAAATGCCTGTATTTTCTTTCAGGATCTTCTCTGTATAAAGTGTAACAGTGTTCTCTTTAAGTTAATCATTGGTTTTCACCTCACTACTTAGCAAGTCACTATGTATTGTTCTGCTTAAGGAAGATTTCATTTAACCCAGAGATGGTGAGAACAAAAAGAAGTAGAAAACAGAAAACAAAACTGCTCTGAATTATTAAATGCTATCCAATCCCATGAGTATACTTGATTGAAAGAGCAGAGAACAAATAGGAAGTGGTGGAAAAAAAGAAGCTCATTTTGAAGATGTAGATGACTCAGTGAAATCTGCATGAGTGAAGACGTCCAGAGAGACCAGGCAGAAACATCTAAGGAGTGCTGTTCCTTTCATCGTAGGAGGTGAAGAGTAAAATGAAGACTGAGTAGGCGGGATTGAGTAGGCAAAAAGATGTTTTTCCTGTAGAGTCATAATTTTAAAGTTAGAAGGGACCACTGAGAGACTCTAGTCCTATTTCTATGTCCCTATTGGAGGTAGCAGAGCCAAGCATGGCCTGGATATCCTGATGGGAGTGTTCTCTCACCATCCATGACGCTGGCCTGTGTGAGGTTCCTAAAGGTGACAGAGAGGAAGCTAACATAATTTATCAGTAAGGTAACCACGTACTTCAGAGTCTAAACTCAGACACTTTTGAGAGTAAAAGAAGTGCTTTTATAATTACTTTAGGACAACAAACTTGAACTGACTTCTCTCTGACACCTGTTTACCATGCTTCTTTTTTCACATAATCTGTCACCCCCTTTGATAATTCTGCCATCAACAATACCTCTCTGTGGAAAATGGCTGGCTTTCAACTCATCTTGACTCATCTGCTAGTTCTTCCCACTGAGAATTCTGAGATGTTAATCCTAACAAAGTTGCCTGGTTTTCCTTCCCTCAATCTGGAGCCCAGTGTTCCCTGTAGGGTAACAGCAAGAACAGTAAGAGAACAGTTTTGCAAACGAGCCTGCAGTTGTTGTAGTAAGGCCTCAGATGTGTGTGTCCCTACTCCTCCCTCTCCACTTCCTTCCTTTTGGAGAGTCTCTGTGAATTGACTTCCCTTTCTCCCAGAGACGCATTGTTGCTTCCAGATGAGTGCAATATTTCTCCTTCCCCAAATAGATTTCCTTTATGAGAAGGCAATGTTTTGGTTTCTGTGATTTCACCACCACCATCACCACCACTTTTAAAAGACAGATTTACCTGCCCAGAGGAAAGAAGAGAGAGGAAAATCAAAGACTAAAGGAAATAATTAGTCCAAAGGACTAATGGGCCACAGCCTCCAATACTCTGAGATCAGAAGAACTAGACAATGCCTGATTACCACTACTACCCACTCTGATCACGACTATAGAAGTCCTGGATCAAAAGGGAGAAAACTGTAAAACAAAATTTAAAATTATGAAACAGACCAGTTTATGTCTGGTCTGAAGCTTAGAGAAATGCGTAAACTCCTGAGTCCATGAGCGTTGACTTAGCTCCTAGGGGCTAAGGCTTAGAGTGAAGTGACCAGTTTGTCTGAAGTACAGGGAGATGTGTGTGAACTCCCAAACTTGCAGCTAGTACACATTTGACCTAATTTGTTTTGCTAGCCAGACAGACTCAACCAGATGAAGATAAAGATGTTTGATAATGTGAGCAAGTATAAATTGCTACAATTTGATGAACTGGACTTTTACTTATGGATGCAGTTGCTCAAAATTCTAATTGGTGTGGAAGGGTTCTTCATATCAAGATACAAGCTTGTTTCCTCAGTGTACTGAATTGATAGGGGTGGGCAATTTAGACATTGCCTGTCAAAAATGGGGATGTCATAAAGGAATGAAGTGGCTGGCTTACAAGCTTTCATGAGTTCCTTAGTTTCAGAATAAGGCGGGTAAGGTAGAATCGTCACTGAAAGTTTCCCTCTTTTCCTAATGAATCTGGTGAGTGGGAATGGGGGATGATTATGATAGGATTTTATGATTCAACTGTGAGTAATTGTTAGCAGGATTAATTGTGATTGTCATAACTCTAATTGTAGAAGGTGGTAATTAAAGAGGACAGAGGGAGTAGCTAACCTTTCATTTCAGTAACAGAGGATCCCGGGACCACCAAGAAGGAAGAACATGAGTGGAGCATGAGCTCCCTACCTAGAAAAGTGGTGACAGCAGAAACCATGACAGAGGTGGTGGCACAGAGAGACAGAGCAGTGGTGGGTTCTAGACCCATGGACTGAGTAATACCGCATACTTGCAGGCAGGAGGGTGGCTTGCCGAATGTGCCCTTTGGATATTTAAATTGATATATATTTGTTGTTTTATATGTGTACTTCAAATATTTTTGCTTTGTTCATTTGTGAAATATAAGGGGTAAATAAGGAGCCACATGGAAGAAATAGGATCACTGTTGTTGCAGGGAGAGGATTGTAATCATTGAGATGAAACAGTGTATAATTTGTTGAATTCAAAGCTGTTAATCTTGTCTATAAACCATCACTCAATTCACAATAAAAAGTTTTTTAAGAAAATAGTGAAAAAAATGTTTTATAATTGGGGCAATTTTAGTAAATTTTGGCACAGCCATGGGACAGAATGTAATGTAGTCAATAAAATAATGAGTGGGAAGAATATTACTGAAAGAAGAAAATGAATGTAAATGGTATGAAGTTCAATGGGAAAATCTGTATGCAAAACTGTATAACAGAGTATAACCTCAATTTTGTTAAATAAAAGACTGGAAGTAAAAACAAAACAAAAAACCCTTAGATACCCTTCAAACCTGAAACTGTACCCATGCTCATGGGCCACCTTGCAGCCAAACAACAAACAGGACTATAAAATGAGCAATAACACTCACCAGGAATGTACTCTCCAGAATAATCAACAATAGATGACCAAAAGGGCAGATTTTGCCCAAAAACAAAACTCAGAAGACAAAAGGGTTAGAAAAGAAGGACAAATGGAAATGGGGAAACCTGGAAGGAAATAGAAAGAGTGCTGTTTTGTTGAAAGAATTGTAAGTAATATTGCCAAACAAAAATATGCATAAATTGTTGAATGGAAAACTAATTTGCTCTGTAAACTTTCACCTAGACCACAATAAAGTAAATAAGCAATAAATTACAGATAGACCGGCTCTCTTTTTAGATGAGGCCTAGTTCAGTTAGGGAGATCAGTCCAACATTGGTCAGAGACAACCATGGAACCTGTAGTTCGTAAAACACCTTCTCAGGGCTTTTGTACTGAGAATTTACTTTTTTGGAGCCTGCCAAAAACAAAGCAAAACAAACCAACAGAGTGCTATTTCCTTTTAATATAGACTAATTGTATACATTTCCTGCATCACCTGTTCCTTCCCACCTTCCTGCCAAGGGGTCCAAGGAAGTTACCAGACTCTGAGATACTTAGTAAACCTGTTAATAATCCTTCTGTATTGATATGGAGCTCTGGTAGCATAGTGGTTACAAGTTAGGCTGCTAACCTCAAGGTCAGCAGTTTGAAACTACCACAGGAGAAAAATGAGGCTTTCTGCTTCCGTAAAGATTTACAGCCTCAGAAACTCTATACAGGGTCACTACCAGTTGGAACCGACTCCACGGCACACCAGTTGATATGGAATGGATTCCACAATGTAATTTTATGACATTAAACTCTTAAGATGGCTTCTTGAAATCACTTCTCACCAAGATTGAAACCAACCATAAACAGGACTCAGACAAGGTTACACAATGTCTAGAAAATATGCATTTCAGTTATTGATGCTACAACTTCCACCCAGCTTTTACTGCCTCATCTTCAGATTTTCTAATATTGGAACTGACTCATTCAACTAGCTTAATTCTTCATGGCTTACCAGCCATGACTCGATGGCACTCCTAAGATAGTTTGCTGCTATTGTAGACTTTTTTTGCTTGGATGTGTCTGAACTTCAGCTATAGCACTGTCTCCTATCCTTGTTGGAATTGTTACTACCTTATTATATTGTCTTGATTTTCCATTCGCCTCCTTCCCCAGACGCAAAATAGTCTTTTTCCCGGAATGGCTTCCTTGGAACAATGAAGTATGTATGGAGTGATAAAGGAGGTTAAATTATGGAGTTGGGTGCCACTTAGGTTTAGAAATGACTCTGACATGAAAAATAGGTGGGACACTCAAGAGCATCCTCAAGTGACCTTCAGAAGAATCACATCTTTGCTTCTGCAACTTGATTAGGACTGAACTTTGCAGCGGTGGAGGAGGTTAGATTGTGGAGGTGGGTGCTTCAAATAGCAATTGCACAGTGGTGCCTCATCTAATTTCCCTCCTGAAAGCAATTTTGAAGTTTAACTTTTAGTCATTATTGCCTTCCAAATTAGGAAGTTATTAAATTTAAATTTTTATTGCAAAGCTACCATGTAAAAAAAAAAAAAAAGAAAGTGTAAGAGGAGCCCTGGTGGGAAAGTCATTAATCTTTAAGCTGCTAACCAAACAATTGGTGGTTCAAATTCACCAGCCACTCCATGGGAGAAATATGAGGTAGTCAGCTTCTTTAAAGATTTACAGCCTTAGAAACCCTATAGGGCAGTTCTACTCTATCATATAGGGACACGATGAGTCAGAATCCATTCAATCGCAGTGGTTTTAGTTTTTATTATGTGTAAGCAACATTTGATTCATTAAGCTTTCAGTTTTCTTTTAAAGTTATGGTTTAATGTTCTGGAAGCTTTTATAGCTTTTTTTTTTTTTGGAGATGTCTGTTCTAAAGGTGACAGTATCATCACACCAGCCTATGTTATGGTAACTCATATGTGAGTTTACATGTTTTACCTCAAGGAGTTTTCACTAAGCTATTTATAGTTTGCTTATTTTAAAATGTGTTTGTTTGAGGACATAGCTTTTGTAAGTGCCCTGGATCTGAGCAGAGTTCAATGATAAACCATATTTTTAAAAGCAGCTTGGTGGGAAAATGGCAGGAGCATTAGTTTGAGTGGATTGAGAGCAAAAGTCTGGCTCTCAGCTCTTCACTAACGAGCTGGGTGACCTCAAGTAGGCCACCAGCATTTAATAGCTAATGCCTTATGTAATCTCTCAGAGAACCTCAGTTTTCTCAGCTATCTTATAAAGGCCTTTGAGATCATCTATATGAAAAATCTAATGCATTGTTCAAATGCAGAATAATATTGTTAATTTTGTTATCAGGAATAATATGATATTTGAAACCTGAATTATTGTAAACACTGAAGTGAGCAGGGCTTTAACTTGCTCAGACACTTAGAAGGTGGACACAGGACTGTACTGGCATTTCAGGAACTTTCAGTGCTCAAGAGCAATTTATGTTGGACCAGGCTTCACATCTGAAGTGCTACTGTTGAGGTAGAATTTTATGAAGTACTAATACACGCTATGGGTCGGACCCGACTTGATGGCACTTAACAACAACAACAACAATACACACTGGACCAATAAACAATATTCTTATCAACGGAGAAAAGATGGAAGTTGTCAGGGACTTCATTATTTTTGGATCAACTATCAACACTAACGGAAGCAGCAGTCAAGAAATCAAATGACATATTGCCTTAGGCAAATCTGCTGCACAAGACCTTTTCAAAGTGTTGAAAAGCAAGGATGTCAATTTAAGGACTAAGGAGGGCCTGACCCAAGCCATGGTATTTTCAATAACCTCATAGGCAGGCGAAAGCTGGACAGTGACTAAGGAAGACAATAGAAGAATTGATGCTTTTGAGTTATGGTGTTGGAGGAGAATATTAAAAGTGCCACGGACTGCCAAAAGAACCAATAGATCCATTTTGGAAGAAGTGCAGCCAGAGTGCTCCTTGGAGGCCGGGATGGCCAGGCTTCGTCTCTCATACTTAGGACACATTGTCAGGAGGGACCAGTCACTGGAGAAGGATATCATGTTTGGTAAGGTGGAGGGTTAGAGAAAATGAGGGAGACCCCCAGTGAGATGGATTGGCCAAGTGGCAGCATTGGTGGACTCAAGTGTGGCAACAGTGGTGAGGTTGGCCCAGAATCAGGCAGTGTTTCATTCTGCTGTGCATAGGATCACTATGAGTCAGTACCGACTCAATGGCACCTAACAACAACAACAAATATACACTGGCAAGGAGCTCCAGTAGCATAGTAGCTACGAATCGGGCTGCTAACCTCAGGGTCAGCAGTTCAAAACTACCAGCGGTTCTACAGGAAAAAGATGAGGCTTTCTGCTCCCGTAAAGATTTACAGCCTCGGAAACCCTGTACAAGGTCACTATGAGTCGGTAACAACTCCACGGCATACAAGTACAACAACAATATACACTGAACTGCAAGGTTGGTTTAATCCAGAAGGCCAGCAGTTCAAACTCACCAGCTGCTCCTTGAAACCCTATAAAGGATTGTTATGAATCAGAAGCAGCTTAATGGCACTAACAACAACAACCATATCAAGGCTATTTTCTAGACAGTGAAGTGTCAATTAAACAGACTGTTGTTCTGGGGAGACTAGAAGCACCACAGTTTGGTCTTGGAAATAGTTGAACAAAATCCAGAAATTGATATTAGAGGATTCCTAGGTTCCCAAGCGTATCAGATCCAGTCACCATCCCAATGTTGTTGTTGTTGTCAAGTGCCATCGAGTCGATTCCGATCCATAGCAACCCTGTACAGGGTTTCCAAGGAGTAGCTGGTGAGTTTGAACCGCCGACCTTGCAGTTCAAACGGCTTTGCAGTCTGGCGCATTAACCCACAGTGCCACACTAGGACTCCCAATAGTCAATGGTAAACTAATAAACAGAAGGTCTGATCAAGACACCTCATAGGATCAAGTAGTTAGGGTTGAATTTTCCATGACTAAGGATGTATGTAAATAAAGTAATAAGAACTCATGCAAGTACTGTTTCATCAGAGTTGTGAATGAATAGAATGGGATAATGAAGGGTCTCCATCCATGAGACCTTGCAAGAGCTATTGTTGTTAAGTGTACTCGAGTTGATTCTGACTTATAGCAACCCTGTATAGGATTTCCAAGGAGCAGTTGGTGGGTTTGAATTGCCAACCTTGTGATTCATTGTACAGTACTGATCCTACAGTGCTATGCCAGGAGTCCACTGAAGAAGTTTTCATGGCTTGGTACAGAAACCCCAGAGCTAAATGTGAGTTGTTGTTTTTAAGTGCCGTCAAGTCAGTTCCAACTCATAGTGACCCTGTATAGGGTTTCCGAAACATAGCTGGTGGGTTTGAACCATTGACCTTGTGGTTTGCAACCCAGTGCTGATTCTACAGCACCACACCAGGAGTCAGACATGGATAATAGCAAAATACAATAAGTCTAATATAATATATGTACAAAATGAGGTTAAAGCATAGAAACAATAGTTTCTGTTGTTCTAAAGTATATTATCAAACCTTGGAGCATAGTTTTATACAGACTTTTGGAAAAAAATATGGGAGCAAATACTATTTAGCAATATAATTAGAGATGAACAAGAAATAGCCTCTAGCATATCCAAACAGATCTTAATTGCAACTTAAAATAACCTTTCTTTATAATCATATGTTTTTTCGTTTTGTTCTTTGTTGACAGGTATTCTTTCAAGCCCACACATATTATAACATCATTATTTTTCAGCTAAGGAGAAAAAGGTTCACAATCAATGTATGAGTATATCTTAGTATATACCCTGAAACTTTAATTTTAAAGTAAAAAGTTCAGATTCATCAAAGAGATGAGGGTCATACTGGAACATAGCAATAGGAGGAAATACTTTGGGGTAAAAATACAATGATTAGGAAGGAAGGCAGAGTATAACTGTAGGTCAGAGATTTACTTATATGGAAGTCAATGAATCCATGGGCAGTGGTGTTCTGGGAAATGTTTAACAACCAGCTTTCTGAGCAGGGGAGGGAGAAGACCTAGTTACAGCATTTTCTGTTTCTGAGATGTGAATATTCCCACCATGGCAAATTTCCACCATACATATATAATAAATATAAATAACCCCAAAAGAATAGATATACTGAAATAAAGAGAAGACAATAGGCTTTAAATATTTATTACCTTGTTTCTAAGGAGCGCTGGTAGCATAGTGGTTACAAATCGGGCTGTGAACCTTAGGGTCAACAGTTCGAAACTATCAGCTGTTCTGCGGAAAAATATGAGGCTTTCTGCTCCTACAAAGATTTACACAGGTAAACATCTTTCTGGCATTCTCTGTTTTCAGCCAAAATCCATCGGACATCAGCAATGATATCCATCATTCCATGTCCTCTTCTGAATCCTGCTTAAACCTCTGGAAGTTCTCTGTCATTGCATGCTTGCAGCTGTTCCTGTATTACCTTTAGTAACACTTTACTCACAAGGGCTACCAAAGAGATTGTCCAATGATTTCTGCATTCTGTTGGGTCACCTCTCTTTGGTATGGGCACAAATACAGATTTCTTCCAATCAGTCGGCCAGATAGCTGTCTTCCAAATTTCTTGGCAGAGATAAGTGAGTGCCTCCTGTGCTGCCTCATTTTCTTGAAAGATTTCACTTTTTATTCTATCAATTCCTGGTGCCTTGTTCTTTGCCAATTCCTTTAATGCACCTTGGACGTCCTCTTTCAGTATCATTGGCTCTTGATCAGATAGATGGTACCTCTTGAAACGGTTGATCATCAACCATTTATTTTTTGTACCATGACTCTGTTTACTCCTTCCATCTTCTTTTGATGCTTTCTGCACCATTCAATAATTTGCCCAGAGAAACCTTCAATAAAGAAAGTTGAGGCTTGAATTTTTTCTTCAGTTCCCCAGCTTGAGAAATGTTGAGCATGTTCTTCCTTTTTTATTTTCTGATTCCATATCTTTGCACATTTTGTTGTAATTTTGACTTTGTCTTCTCGAGCTGACCTTTGAATTTTTCTATTCAGCTCTTGAACCTCCTCATTCTTCCATTTGCTTTAGCATCTCTATGCTGGGGAGCAAGTTTCAGTGTCTCTTCTGATATCCATTTTTATCTTTTCCTTCATGGAACGAGGAATACCATTGCTGATGTCCGATGGATCTTGGCTGAAAGCAGAGAATACCAGAAAGATGTTTACCTGTGGTTTATTGACTATGTAAAGGCTTTCGATTGTGTGGATCATAACAAGCTATGGACAACATTGCGAAGTATGAGTATTCCTGAACACTTAATCATGCTCATGAGGAATCTGTACCTGGACCAAGAGGCAGTTGTTCAAACAGAACATGGGGACACTGAATGGTTTAAAATTAAGAAAGGTGTGTGACAGGGTTGTATTCTTTCACCATACTTATTCAACCTGTATGCTGAGCAAATAATCTGAGAAG
>NW_006408582.1:9364687-9498253 GCF_000296735.1 Chrysochloris asiatica | reverse complement strand
GTTGGAGGAGAATATTGAAAGTGCCATGGGCTGCCAAAAGAACCATTAGATCTGTGTTGGAAGAAGTGCAGCCAGAGTGCTCCTTGGAGGCCAGGATGGCCAAACTTCATCTCTCATACTTCAGATATATTGTCAGAAGGAACCAGTTACTGGAGATGGATCTCATGTTTGTTAAGGTGGAGGGTTGGAGGAAAAGAGGAAGACCCCCAGCGAGATGGATTGGCAAAGGGGCAGCATCAATGGGCTCAAGCATGGCAACAGTAATGAGGTTGGCCCAGGACCTGCCAGTGTTTTGTTCTGTTGTGCATAGGGTCGCTATGAGTTGGTACCGACTCAATGGAACTTAACAACAACAACAACAAAGATTTACAACCTTGAAAACCCTGTACAGGGTGGCTATGAATCGGAACCAACTCCATGGCACATAACCCACCACCTTTGTTTATAATATAAAAAATTTAATTGCAACTTTATATAATTCAACTTTTAATAATGTCTGTTTCAAACAACTGGCTTGTGGTAGTGGTGGTGGTTATGTGCTGTGGAGGCGGTTTTGACTCATAGCAACCCTGTATAGGGTTTCCAAGATTGTAAATCTTAACAGGAACAGAAAGCCTCATCTTTCTCTATGGAATAGCTAGCTGGTAGTTTCAAACTGCTGAACTTGAGGTTTGATTTCTTGAAGTTATGATCCTGATCATAAGCACTAAGTATATGTAATTCAATTTTTAAAGATGTCTGTTTTAAACAACTGACTTGTAAAATTCCTAAAAATTTAACAAACTGGTCTCATGAGCCACTATGAACTAGCTCCAACACATCACTGTCCATGAGTGAAAAGAACATAAGTGTATCATAAAATGAAGATAAAAGTAAAAAGGAATAGCAGTGAAATATTTTGTTTTTTACGAAGATACTATAGATACATGTGGATTCAATAATTTTTCATTCAGATTAATGAATGACAGTGTTGTTGTTGTTCAGTGACCTTGAATTGGTTCAACTCATAGTGACCCCATAAGGTTTTTCCAAGGAACAACTGATGAGTTTGAACCACCAACCTTGCAATTCAAAGCGACCTTGCATTATTCTGAAATGCTATACCAGTATGATTATATACAAATAATGTCAGTTGATGGGTTAATGTGTTCTGTCCCACAGGTTTTAGAGATGCTTCCTGTTAAATATCATCTGTCAAAGATTCACAATGTACATTCAAAAAATACTGCAGTAAAGAAACCTTTTAAGTCCAGAGTTACTAATTTTTTTTTTACTATATAACCCCCTCTTTTTTGAACTGGTTTTTTTTCTTCACAAAATACTTAGTATTTTATAAAATACTTGTATTCATTCCATGGAAAACTGACTGAGAAACACTGCTCTCTGTAGGTGTGCCATGAGTAATTTATCCTCCAACATTTGTTTTTAATGACTTCAGATACTTTATAGCATCTGTTTGTTTGTTTTTAATGCTTTATTGTGAATTATGTGATAGTTTACATGGGAGGACATCAGCTTCACCTTGATCCCATCATATATCATTTCTTTGCCATGGTTACAATCCTTTCCATACATCATTCATCAACCAAAGGTTATACCCCGCCAGCCTGCCTCCCGGTCATCTGCATACTGCCCCTCTCCCTCTCTGGGTCCAAAGTCTCCAGCGGCTCCATCTCCCCACGATATCGTCTCTGCCTCCATCTCTGGCATCACTGCTTATCTGGGTAGGGTTCTGTTCTCCACTCTTCTCCTTTGATGGTCCCAGGGACCTCCACTCCTAGACTGCAAGGTTAATCACTCCCTTCCCTTTGCCCAAAAATGTTTACCTTTACATTTCCAGCCCTTACCGTCAGTCCTGATAACAATTATTTGCTTTTGTATCGCAAGAGACCTATCTGCATCTCCTTTCATCAGCCCTGACTAACCAGAATGGATACTACTCAGTGGAGAGTCTTCCTTCCTCCACGCCCTCTGAATCTAGGCTCCCTCTTGAAAGCTTGTAAGCCATTCACTTCTTGCCTCTGTAGCACCCCCATTCTGGGTAGCCAAGGTCCAAGTTGCCCATCCCTGTTATCTCTGTGTGCGGAGGAGGTGGGAATGATCCTTGTTATGAAGATTTGTTCACTCTTTTGAGCTATTGTTTTATAGCATCTTGATCAAATTCCTAGGGGCTATATGCTAAATCACACCACTTATCTGTCAATTTGTTGTACTGTGGTGACTTGTGTGTTGATGTGATTCTGGAAGCTATGCCACCAGCATTTTATATACCAGCAGGGTCACCTATGGTGAACAGGTTTCAATTGGGCTTCCAGACTAAGACAGACTAGGAAGAACAAGAAGGAGATCACTTCTGAAAGATTAGCCACTAAAAACTGTATGAATAGCAGCAAAACATTGCCTGAAATGGTGCCAGAAGATGAGCCCCTCAGAAAACCAAAAAAGAAGAACTTGAGCAGCATTTCTCAAGCTGAAAGAACTGAAGAAAAAAAGTTCAAGCCTCAGGTTGCAATACTGAAGGAATCTACGGGCAAAATGTAGTCCTTGTATAGCACTGTAAGATAAACATTAGACTGCTAAATAAAAGGTTGGCGATTCAAACCCACCAGACTTTCCTCAGAAACTCTATAAAAAGTCACCATGAGTCAAAACCGATTTGACAGTACTTCACCAAAAATGGGCAAAATATTGAATGATGCAGGATCAAATGAAGATGGAAGGAAGAATACACAGTCACTCTACTAAAAAGAACTGGTTGATGTTCAACCATTTCAAGAGGTGACATATGATCAGGAACTGATGGTGTTGAAGGAAGAAATCCATATTGACTATGCTAAGGCATTCAACTGTGTGGATCATAATAGATACTGGAAAGAATGGGAATTGTTCATTGTGCTCATGAGGACACGAGATCTACCTGTATGTAACAGAACAAGAGAAAATGGTTTAAAATAAGGAAAAGTGTGTGCCAGAGTTGTATTCTTTCACCATATTTATTCAATCTGTAGGCTGAGCAGATAATCCGAGAAACTAGATTATATGAAGAAGTGACATCAGGATTAGAGGAAGACTCATTAACAACGTGTGATATGCATATACCCAGCATTGCTTGTTGGAAGGAACAGAACTTGAAATATTTACAGTATGGATTGCACCTCAGTGTAAAGAAAACAAAAATTCTCACAACTGGACCAAAAAATAATATCATGATAAATGGAGAAAAGATTGAAGTAATCAACGAGTTCATTTTGCTTAGATCCACAATCAATACACATGAAAGCAGAAGTCAAGAAATCAAATGACTTATTGCATTAGGTAAATCTGCTGCTGAAGACCTCTTTCTAGTGTTATACAACAAAGATGTCAGTTTTAGGTCTAATGTGCACCTGACCTGAGCCATGGTATTTTCAATTGCCTCGTATGCATATGAAAGCTGTGCAATGCTAAAAGGAAAACTACAGAAGAACAGATGCATTTGAATTATTGTGGTGGTGAAGAGTACTGGAAATACCATTGACTGCCAGAAGAACAAACAAATCTGTCTTGGAAGAAGTACAGCCAAAATGCTCTTTAAAAGTAAGGATGACGAGACGTTTTCTCTCTTACTTTGGACATGTTGTCAAGAAGATAATGCCCCTGGAGGACATTATGCTTGGTGAAGTGGAGAGTAAGCAAAAAAGAGGAAGACCCCCGAATGAAATGGATTGACACAGTGGCAGCAACAATGGGCTAAAAAATAACATAAATTGTGAGGATGGCATAGGACCAGGTAGTGTTTTGTTCTGTTGTGCATTGGATCACTATGAGTTTGAACCAACAACACATAACAAACACCACCACCTCATAAGCCAAATCAGTGCTTCTCAAACTTGAATGAACATCATATTTAACTGGAACTTTCTTAAACCAACCAAGACCCAAACCCACTTCCATTGATTCCAACACATAGTGACCCTATAAGACAGAGTACAATTGCCCCATAAGGTTACCAACTCTGTAAATCTTTATGGAGACAGCCACCTTTCTACCATCAAGCAGCGATTGCGTAGTGGTTACGAGTAAGGCTGATAACCTCAAGGACAGCAGTTAGAAATTACTAGCTGTTCCGTGGGAGAAAGATGAGGCTTTCTGCTCCTGTAAAGATTTACAGCTTCAGAAACCCTATGCAAGGTCACTATGAGTTGGAACGGATTCCTGACTCCATAGCACACCACCACCTATTGGTCAGCTGCTGAATGCTTTAACCACTGTGTCTACAGGACTCCTTGACGTTTCTTAAAGGAACATTTAAATCAAAATATTTGTAGTTGGTGCTCCTAGACCCTTTTTTCCCCAAATCTTTCAGTGTGATTGCAACATTGTCAACTAATAACAGTGCTTTAGGAAGCACAGAGCTAGATAACAGAATCTAAAAAAGAAATGAGACATCTAGGTCCCCTCCCTCCCCAGGAAAGTCAGCCTACACACCCAAAAGGAAGGTCAGGTAAACTAAAGGGCAATGCCATAGGTTGAATTTTGTCCCCTCCAAAACTTGTGTTAACTTGGCTGAGCCATGATTCCCCGTGGTTTAGTAATTATATAATAATGTAATCATCTCCACCCCAATTGCTGTAATCTGTTGTGATCAGTCAATCACTTGTAAGGGGATTAAGGTAAAATGGAATACCCTTACTCAGGTTATAGCCCTGATCCAACCTATGGAAAGTTTTCCTTAGGAAATATAAAAGGAGAGAAGGCCAGCAGAAAATGAGGAGGTCTCAGTACCACCAAGAGAGAAGAGTTGGGAGCGAGTGCATTCTTCAGACCCAGGAGACCTCTTAGACACAGAGAGAAGATTGATACTAAGGAAGATCTCCAAAGGACACTGGTCCCACGGATATCGAGAGGGGACTAGGACTTTTCCCTGGAGCCAACACAGAGAAAAAGCCTTCTCCTAGAGCTGGTGCCTTGAATTTGGCCTTCTAGCCTCCTAATCTGTGAGAGAATACATTTCTGTTTGTTAAAAACATCTAGTTGTGGTATTTCTGTGATAGCAGCACTATGTTACAAGTTTACTATCCAAGCCGATTCCCAGAGAAGTCGAAACTAAGCCAAAAAGACAGCAGAAAATCATACTAGTATTTCTTAATCAAAAAAAAAAAAAGGCAAACCAAAGGGAAAAAATTAAAGAAAACTGGCAGTACTAATCAATTCCTATCATCAAGGGCATATTTTCCAACTATTAATCAAGTTTCTAATCAAGAAATTAAAGATTCACCTTAGAAAAAAAATTAAAACAAATGTTCAGCCACAAATAAAGCAAGACAGAAAGATGCCACAGATAGTTAATATCTAATCAATACAATAAAATAACAAATTTAAGTCACAAACTAAAGAGGAATGGCATCACATTCATCATCAAAAAGCATTCCAAGATCTATCTTGATGACAACGTTGTCTGTAATAGGATAAGATCCATAGGCCTACAAGGAAGACCACTTAATATCACTAGTATTCAAATTTATGCACCAACCACTAATGGCAATGAGGATGAATCTGAATAATTCTAACAAATTCTTCAGGTTGAAATTTATCAAACATGTAATCAAGAAAAAGCAATAATTACACGTGAATGGAATGTGAAGGTTGGAAACAAAGAGAAAGCAGTTGTAAATAGCTGGGAAATATGGTCTTGGTGATAGAAATGATACTGGAGATCATATGACAGAATTTTGCAAGACCAATTACTTATTCATGGCAAATAACATTTTTGCAACAACATAAAAGATGGCTATACACATGGACTCACCAGATGGAATACACAGGAGTCAAATTGACTACATCTGTGGGTAGACAGTGAAGAACCTCAATATCATTAGCCAAAATATGGCCAAGGGCAGACTATGGAGCAGACCGTTAATTGCGCATATGCAAGTTCAGGCTGAAGCTGAAGAAAATTAAATCAAGTCTATGAGAAACAAAAAATGACTTTGAATATCTCCCATCTGAATTTAAAGATCATCTCAAGAAAAGATTTGATGAATTAGACCAGAAAAGTTGTAGGATGACAAAGAATATCATGCACGAAAAAAGCAAAAGGTCATTAAAAAGACGGGAAAGAAAGAAAAGACCAAAATGGATGTCAGAAAAGAGTCTCATTTTGTAGAGAAGTTAAAACAACTACAAGAAATGCTGGAGTCAGAGATACCTGGAACCATCAAGGGAGAAAAGGGAAGTGTGAGAACCTCTCTGGGGAGGCAGTGACAGTAGGGATGGAGGCAGAGACGATGACGTGGACAGAAGGAGTGGCTGGAGACTCTGGACTCAGGGAAGAAGAGGGGGCTGTAGGCTGGCAGCTGGGGGGCAGGCATGTGGGGTGTACCCTTTGGTTATTTGATAATGCATGCAGGAGATTAGGAGCATTGCAATGAAACAAAATATAGTAGGATGAACATAAAGATAATATTCACCCATGTAAACTAACACATAATTCACAATAAAAACTTACTATTAAAAAAAGAAAGAAATGCTGAAGCAAAAGAGCTGAACAGAAAATTTCAAAAGGCAGCTTGAGAAAACAAAGTCAAGTATTTTAATGAAATGTGCAAAGGCCTGGAGTTAGAAAACCCAAAGAAAAGAACACACTCAGCATTTCCCAAACTGAAACAACTGAAGAAAAAATTCAATGTTGAAGAATTCTACAGGAAAGTATTTATTGATGCAGAAAGCATCCAAAGAAGATGGAAAAAATATACAGTCACTTTGCCAAAAAGGATTGGTTGATGTTCGATCATTTCAAGAGGTAGCATATGATCAAGAGCCAATAGTACTGAAGGAAGAAGTCCAAGCTGCATTGAAGGCATTGGTGAAAAACAAGATTCCGGGAACTGATGAAATTGAAATCTTCAACAAGCTAATGCAGCACTAGAGACACTCACACATCAATGCCAAGAAATTTGAACGACAACTACCTAACCATCCGATTACAAAAGATGCTTATTTGTACCCATTCCAAAGAAAGGTGGCCCAATAGAATGTATAAATCATTGAATATCTCATTAATATCACATGCAAGTAAAATTTTAGGGAAGATGCTTCAAAAACAGCTGTAGCAAGAAATTAACAGAAATTCAAGCCAGATTCAGAAGAGTACGTGAAAGGAGGTTTATTATTGCTGATGTCACATGAATCTTGGCTGAAAGCAGAGAATACCCTAAGATGTCTACTTGTGCTTACTGACTATGCAAATGCATTTGACTGTTTGGATCCTAACAAACTGAGGATAACATTGTAAAGAATGTTGTTCCATTCATGAGGAGCCTGTACATATACCAAGAGGCTGTTGTTCAAACAGAACAAGGGGATACTGAAAGGTTTAAAATCAGGAAAGGTATAATCCAGGGTTGTATCCTTTCACCATGCTTTTTCTATCATATGCTGGTCAAATAATCTAACAAGTTGTAGTATATGAAGAAGAATGTTACATCAGGATTTGGAGGAAGACTCATTAACAATCATCCCATTTATTTTCACATTTATATAAATATAAATGTCTTTTTAAAGAGCTGAAATCATGAGCTATCTGAAGTTGGTGGAGTAGTAAGGGAGGCTTTGACTGTTTTATGTCATGCTATAGGCTAGGGAGGCAGTTTTTATATTCTATAATATACTGTTATTGTTGATAAGAAGGAGCTCTGGTAGTATACTGGTTATGAGTTGTGTTGCTAACCTCAAGGTAAGCAGTTCGAAACTACCAGCCATTCCTTAGGAGACAGACAAGGCTTTTGCTCATGAGGAACCTGTACACAGACCATAAAGATTTACAAAGCGAAGAACACGCTCAGCATTTCCCAAGCCAAGCGAACTGAAGAAAAAATTCAAGCTTCGACTTGTAGTACCGAAGGATTCTCTGGGCAAATTATTGAATGATGCAGAAAGCATTAAAAATGATGGAAGTAATGTGCAGAGTCACTGTACCAAAAAGAAATGGTCGCTGTTCAACCATTTCAAGAGGTAGCATTTGATCAAGAGCCAATGATCCTGAAGTAAGAAGTCCAAGGTACATTGAAGGAATTGTCACAAAGAAAAAAGCACCAGGAATTGATGAACAACAAATTGAAATCTTTCAAGAAAGTGAGTCGGCAGTGGACACACTCACTCATCTATGCCAAGAAATTTGGAAGAGGACTATCTGGACAACTGATTGGAAGAGATCCATATGTGTGCCCATTCCAAAAAATGGCTGCAAACATACATTGACCAAGAACTTCCAGAGGTTCAAGCTGGTTTTAGAAGAGGACATGGAATGAGTGATTTCATTGCTGACATCAGATGGATCTTGGCTGAAAGCAGAGAATACCAGAAAGATGTTTCCCTGTGCTTTATTGACTATGCAAAGGCTTTCAGTTGTGTAGATCATGGCAAGCTATGGATAGCATTGTGGAGAATAAGTATTCCAGAACACTTAATTATGCTCATGAGGAACCTGTACACAGACCAAGAGGCAGTCGTTCAAACAGAACAAGGAGACACCAAATGGTTTAACATCAGGAAAAGTGTGCACCAGAGTTGTATTCTTTCACCATAGTTATTCAATCTGTATGCAAATCAAATAATCTGAGAAGATGAATTATATGAAGAAGAATATTGCATCAGGATTAACAACCTTTGCTATGCATATGATACAACCTTGCTTGCTGAAAGTGAAGAGAATTTAAAATACTTGCTGATGAAGATCAAAGACCACAGCCTTCGGTATGGGTTGCATCTCAATGCAAAGAAAACAAAAATCCTTACCAGTGGACCAATAAACAATAGTCTTATCAACGGAGAAAACATTGAAGTTGTCAAAGACTTCAGTTTGAGCCAATCAACCATCAACACTCATGGAAGCATCAGTCAAGAAACCAAACAGCGCATTGCATTGGGCAAATCTTCTGCAGAAGACCTCTTTAAAGTGCTAAAGAACAAAGACGTCAGTTTGAGTACTAAGATGCACCTGACACAAGCCATGGTATTTTCAATAACTTCATATGCATGCAAAAGTTGGTCAGTAAATAAGGAAGACCATAAAAGAATTGATGCATTTGATCTATGGTGTTGGAGGAGAATGTTGAAAGTACCATGGATTGCCAAAAGAACAAATAGATCTGTGTTGGATGAAGTACAGTCAGAGTGCTCCTTGGAGGCCAGGAATGGCCAAACTTCATCTCTCATATTTCGGATATATTGTCAGGAGGGGGACCAGTCACTAGAGAAGGATCTCATGTTTGTTAAGGTGGAGGGTCAGAGACAAAGAGGAAGACTCACAGCGAGATGGATTGGCACAGTGGCAGCATCAATGGGCTCAAACGTAGCAACAATTGTGAGGTTGGCCCAGGACTGGGCAGTGTTTCATTCTGTTTTGCATAGGGTCACTATGAGTTGGAACTGACTCCTGACTCCACGGCACACCACCACCACCATTGTTGTTAAGTGCCATTTAGTCGGATCCAACTTGTGGTGACCCTATAGAGGGTTTCTGAGAAGCAGCTGATGGGTTTGAACTGATATATTTAATATGTTTTAAGGATTTTAAAACACTTGTCTCCTAAGCCCATGTTGCTGTTTTTAGTGGAATTGTTACTTGGATTTCTTACCTTTCTTGTCAGATATTTGTGCTATCTGCAATACATTTGGTGGTCATAGACCAATTTTTCCTAAGGATTTTGCTAATGTTTTGTGATCATTAATTTTTTATCATGTAGTAGAAATGTTAGTAAGTACTGAATTCAGAGAACTTGGACCTAAGAGTTTATCCATGTTTTAATCCTCCCTTTAAATACATTTTGCCAAAAAATTTAAAGTTGAACTGGAATAATTGTTCAGAAAAGATTATGTCTGCATAGCTTTTAAGATTTTTCTTTACCTATTTTCATAATATCTATGTATTGATCACTAAACAACAGCTAATAAAATCTCAATTATAATGAAATAATTAGAGATCTGGTAGCATAGTGGTTACGAATCAGGCTGCAAACCACAAGGTCAGCAGTTCGAAACTACCAGCTGTTCCGTGGGAGAAAGATGAGGCTTTCTGCTCCCATAAAGATTTATAGCCCCAGAAACCTTGTACAGGGTCGCTATGAGTCAGAACCGACTCCATGGCACATAACCACCAAGATAAAATATTGCACTTCTTTATTCAGATATTTATCTATTTCCTACTATTTTGGGGGTACTATGGAGCTCTGGTAGAGTAGTGGTTACGAATCGGGCTGCGAACCTTAAGGTCAGTGGTTCGAAACTACCAGCCATTCCGCAGGAGAAAGATGAGACTTTCTACTCCCGTAAGGATTTACACCCTCGGAAACCCTGTACAGGGTCGCTATGGGTTGGAACCGACTCGACGGCACTTAACAACAACAACAACAATATGTCAACAGGGAGCTGCCAGAAATTCAAGCAGGATTCAGAAGAGGACGTAAATAAGGGATATCATTGCTGATTTTATAAGGATGTTGACTAAAAACAGAGAGTACCAGAAAGATGTTTACTCGTTCTTTATTGACTATGCAAAGGCTTTCTTTGACTGTGTATCATAACAAGCTATGGATAACATTGTAAAGAGTGGGTATTCCAGAACACTTAATTGTGCTTATGAGGAACCTTTACATAGACCAAGAAGTATTCTTTTGGAGATAACAAGGGAATACTGAATGGTTTAAAATCAGGAAAGGTATGTGCCAGGGTTGTATCCTTTCACCATACTTATTCAATCTATATGCTGAGCAAATAATCCAGGAAGCTGGATTATATAAAAAAGAACATTGTATCAGGATTGGAGAAAGACCTGCAATATGCAGATGATACAGCCTTGGTTGCTGAAAGCAAAGAAGGCAAAATTCTTACTGATAAAGATCAAAGATCTTCAGTATAATTTCACTTCAATGTAAAGAAAACAAGAATTCTGACAATTTGACCAATAAATAGCATCATGATAAATGGAGAAAAGATTGAAGCTGTCAAAAACTTCATTTTGCTTGGATCCAAAATCAACACTCATGTAAGCATCAGTCAAGAAATCAAATGACATATTGTATTAGGCAAATCTGCTGCATAAGACCTCTTTAAAGTATTGAAGAACAAAGATATCAGCCTGAGGACTAAGGGGCGCCTGACCTAAGTCAAGGTATTTCCAATCCTCTCATGTACTTGTGAAAGTTGGACAATGAATAAGGCAGACTGTAGAAAAATTGATGCATTTGAGTTATGGTGTTGGAGAAAAATATTGAAAGTACCATGGACTGCCAGAAAAACAAATAAACCTGTGTTAGAAGAAGTGTAGCCAGAAAGCTCCTTAGAAAGCAGGATGACGAAACTGTATCTTATACTTCGGACATGTTAACAGGATGGACCAGTCCCTGGAAAAGACATTATGCTTGGTAAAGTGTAGGGTCAGCAAAAAAGAAGAAGACCTCCAGGAGACGAATTAGCACAGTGGCAGTAGCCGAGAGTTCAAACACAATAGCAATGAATGGTGCAGGACCCGACCTGGCAGTGCATCATACCATTTTGCATAGGGTTGCTATGAGTAGGACCTAACTCATTGGCACCTACCAACAACAACAGTTACTTGGAAGTTTTTAAGGAAAGGCTGAATGAACACTGAAGCGCATGTTATATAGGGAACTCAAGTATCCTTTGGGATAATTAGGCTAGTTGGTTCCTAAAGCTGTTTCCAACTTTAAGTCTAAAAATTTCTTTCATACAGACATAAAACTCATAATTGTGTCACAGCTAAAGTCCAAGACCACCTAAAAATCTACAGCATGGAAGCTGTACTGTATTCAAGCAAGAATATTCAGCTAATGTTGTTGCTGTTATGTGCTATTGAGTCAGTGCCGATGACCTTATGCACAACAGAATGCAACACTGCCAGGTCCTGTATCATCCTCACAATCATTGTTAAGTTTGAACTCATTGCTGCTACCATTGTGCCAATCCATCTCACTGGAGGGCTTCTTTTTCGCTGATGCGTCACTTCACCTAACATGCTGTCCTTCTCCAAGGACTGGTTCTTCCTGATAATATGTCCGAAATGTGAGAGACGAAGTCTCAACATCCTGGCTCCTAAGGAACATTTTGGCTTCTGACACAGATTTGTTTGTTCTTCTAGCAGTCCATGGTACTTTCAATATTCTTCTCCAACACCCTAACTCAAATGCATCAATTCTTCTATGGTCTTCCTTATTCACTGTCCAACTTTCACATGCATATGAAGCTATTGAAAATACCATGACTTTGTTGTTGTTGTTATGTGCCATCGAGTCGGTTCCGACCCATAGCGACCCTGTACAAGGTTTCCGAGGGTGTAAATCTTTACGGGAGTAGAAAGCCTCATCTTTCTCCCGCGGAGCAGCTGGTAGTTTTGAACCGCTGACCTTAAGGTTCGCAGCCTGATTTGTAACCACTATGCTCCTTATGACTTTAGTCAGGCACATCTTAATCCTCACACTGACAACACTACAATAGGGCATTTATGATTGTTTAGTAAGCACCATTGCAAATATATTTCAGAGATCATGCTTAATATTATAATGTTGATGTTTTATACTAAAGAGACACTTTTATTATATAATTTATAGGAACGTGCCTCCCATAGAAGTATAAAGCAAGATTTCCAGTTAGAAGGTAAAATGCATGAATTTATTCCTCTTTCCTTGGTTTTTAAGTATGTATACTGTTACAAGACCAAAAGAAAATGCTTCTGTCTTTTATTCTAAAATCGTGGACCAAATCTTCTGTGCAAGTAATTGCAATGGACTACAACCTTTCCTTTAATGTGGAAGACTTATAACATAAGTGTTACCATGCTCTAAAACAAGTGTTTTTAGAATGAATTTTTAAAATCAAGCTTATTGTTGCCCCTTGATGTATATTAAATGTAGAATATTTGCAGAAACTCAAATGTCAAAGGCAAAAAAAAAAAAAAAAAAACCGGTTCCCATTGTAACACTGCTGAGAAACATTGCTGTGAACACCTTGGTGCACTTCCTTCCTGTCTTTTTAGGCTCTGCATATATTGTGTTTGTTTGTTGTGCATACTGTGATCACATTGTATCTGCATTTTGCATCCTGCTTTCAAAACACAAGCAATTTCCTCTGTTTTTACAAACATTGGGATTTATCCACCTTATGAGTGCACTCTGTATTTTTCTTAAACACCTTCTATGGTAGGATAGTTTGGTGGTTTTTTTAGGGAGTTTTATGTTAAACATTGTCACGTGAATTTTTGTTATATTACAGACTCTGCTGAGTTTTGGGAATCTGTCTTCCAGGCCAAATTTGTAGGTAACAAGAGAGTATATAAAAAGGTGATAACTGGTTATAATCATCACTGTAAGGCTCATAAATCTGCTCCAATTCAGAAAGCATGGCAGTAGTGGGCTTGCCAAAATTCTAAACCATATCATTTTCTAATCAGAACCTCTCCTCTTCCTTTTGAGTTCACCGTTTTACCTAGACACGTCTATTCCTGTCTAGAAGAGAGAAGCATTTAAATGGTGCCACATTTCATTTAGTGTAGAAGAAGGCTTGTGTTCATCTTAACGCCAAACATGCTTCATCAAGGACAAGAATAACTTTCAAATGTTTCTCCTCTCATTGTGTAATATATTGGTACTATAAAAAACTGTCTCGCAATAACCTATGGGAGAATCCTGTGAGATTGTGGGTACCCTTGGTGGTTCTCAACTCAGACGTGAAGCAGGACATTTTGGGGATTTACAGACTCTCTAGGATCTCTCCAGAAAAACCCTGAGGGAATTTCTGTGCCTAAGTTGAGTCCTGGTGTGGTGCTGTGGGTTAATGAGCTGGACTGCAAAGTTGGTTTGATCTGTAAGGTTGGCAGTTCAAGCTCCCCATCCACTCCTCGGAAACCCTATACAGGGTCACTATGGGTCGGAATGGACTCGACAGCACTTAACAACAACAACAGAAACAAGTTGAGCTCAGTTTGTCAGTAAACTATTACATTGCCCCTTTTACATGTGGTTAGATATTGAAGTTCTGGCTAGGGGCTCACAGGAGAAAATGCATTCATGATTGCATGTGAATGAGAGAGCTATGTCCTAGAGTGTCCTCGTGGATATTATATATTCAGGGAATACAAGACCAGTTGGAAGTAGTTGGGACAAATCTATTTATAATCAACTTACATATTTAACCAACTGTTGCCTAACAAATATAGATCAGACTGACCAAGATAACTTATAAAATACTTCTTTCTTCTGAGGTAAAGAATAAGACAAGCTTTAGGGAGTCCACAGGGGAAAAAGATGAGACTTTCTGCTCCCTCAAAGATTTATAGCCTTGGAAACCTCATGCGCAGTCGCTCTGACTTGTAACTGACTCGACAGCACTTTACAACAATTACAGGAAAACAACACTCCAATAGTTTCTTCCCAAACCAGAGCGATTCCTTCATTCCTCCATTAATCTATCAAATTACATGGGTGATGATATGGAGATGAGTAAAACAAAGAACCCACAAAGAATTCAGTATAGGAAGCAACTATTTAGATAAGGAAATCCTATACACGGTCACTATAACTCGGATCTGACTCAATGACACTTAACAACAAATATGATATAGAAAGAGAAGTGCATTTAATTTTATGACAATATTTAAGAAAGATAGTAAATTAATTTAAGGTGGGTTAGGGAATAGGGGACAATAACACAAAAGCCTTCCTGAAAGAAGTTACATCTGAACTGGTTTTTAAAGAACCAGAAGGAACTTGACTAGTTTTGGGAGGAAAAAGGGATAGGTTTGTGGGTGTGCTAGGATAGGGGTGGATGAGTTGTTACTGATACTCCAGGGAAAGGGATGTTGTTGTTGTTGTGAAGTGCCATCGAGTCGATTCTGACCCATAGTGATCCCGTGTAGGGTTTCCAAGGAGCAGCTGGTGAGCTTGAACCACCGACCTTAAAGTTCAAACGACTTTGCAGTCTGCCGCATTAGCCCACAGTGCCACACTAGGACTCCAGGGAAAGGGATTGTTGATGTTGTCAGGTGCCATCTAGTTGGAACCGACTCATAGCAACCCCATGCACAGCAGAATGAAACAATGTCTGATCCTGGGCCAACGTCACTACCGCTGCCACACTTGACACCGTCAATGATGCCACCTGGCCAATCCATCTCGTTGGGGGAGGTCTTTCTCTTTTTCTCTGACCCTCCATCTTACCCAGTATGACATCCTTCTCCAGCGACTGTTCCCTCATGACAATGTCCAAAGTATGAGAGATGAAGCTTAGCCATCCTGGCCTCCAAGGAGCACTCTGGCTGCACTTCTTCCAAAAACAGATCTATTGATTCTTTTGGCTGTCCATGACATTTTTAGTATTCTGCAAGTAAAGTTTTGCTAAAGGTAATACAGAACAGCTACAATCATACATTGATAGAGAACTTCCAGAGGTTCAAGCTGGATTCAGAATAGGCCGTGGAATGAGAGATATCATTGCTGATGTCCAGTGGAGCTTGGCTGAAAGCAGAGAATATCAGAAAGGTGTTTACCTATGCTTTATTGACTACACAAAGGCTTTCAATTGTGTGGATCATGACAAGCTATGGACAACATTGAGAAGTATGAGTATTCCAGGGAAAGGGATAGCATCATCCAAATAATGGAGGGCATATGCAATCAAAACTGGAATATTGGACATCTGCATGGAAATGTCAAATAGGTAGGTATACTTCTAGGATGAGGATAGGAATAGGGATCCAGATTTGGCAGAAACTGAAATAAACATGGTATTTAAATCTGTAATACTAATTGAGGTTCCCTGGAGAGTGTGTACAGTGTTTAGACAGAGGCCAAGGCGGCACAGGAGGCACTCACTCATCTATACCAAGAAATTTGGAAGACAACTATCTGGCCAACTGATAGAAGACATACGTATTTGTGCCAATTCCAAAGACAGGTGACCCAACAGAGTGCGGAAATCATCGGACAATATCTTTGATATCCTATGCGAGTAAAATTTTACTTAAGGTAATACAGAAATAACTACAAGCATACATTGACAGAGAACTTCCAGAGGTTCAAGCCAGATTTAGAAGAGGACATAGAATGAGGGATATCATTGCTGACGTCAAATGGATCTTGGCTGCAAGCAGAGAATACCAAAAAGATGTTTACCTATGCTTTATTGATTATGCAAAGGCCATCGATTCTGTGAATCATGACAAGCTATGGACAACATTGTGAAGAACTCTGGGATACTTAATTGTGCTCTTGAAGAACCTGTATATCGATCAAGAGACAGTTGTTTGAACAGAACAAGGGAACACTGAACGGTTTAAAATTAGGAAAGGTGTGTGCCAGGGTTGTATTCTTTCACCATACTTATTCAATCTGTGTGCTGAACAAATAATTCGAGAAGCTAGGTTATATGAAAAAAAACGTGGCATCAGGATTGGAGGAAACTCATTAACAACCTGTGATATGCAGACGATACAACCTTGCTTGCTGAAAATGAAGAGAGTTTAAAATACTGATGAAGATCAAAGAGCACAGCCTTTGGTATTGACTGCATCTTAATATAAAGAAAACAAAAATCCTCACCACTGGACCAATAAATATTCTTATCAGTGGAGAAAAGATGGAAATTGTCAAAGACTTCATTTTTATTAGATCAACCATCAACACTTAACGGAATGGAAGCAGTAGTCAAAAAATCAAACAACGTATTGCATAAGGCAAATCTGCTGCACAAGACCTCTTTAAACTGTTGAAGAGCAAAGATATCAGCTTGAGCACTGAGGTGCACCTGACCCAAGCCATGGTATTTTCAATAACCTCATATGCATGAGAAAGCTGGACAGTGAATAAGGAAGACTGTAGAAGAATTGACACATTTGAGTTACGGTGTTGGAGGAGAATATTGAAAGTACCGTGGGCTACCAGAAGAACAGATCTATGTTGGAAGAAGTGCAGCCAGAGTGTTCCTTGGAAGCCAGGATGGCCAAACTTCATCTCTCATACTTTTGACATATTGTCAGGCAGGACCAGTGTCTGGAGAAGGATATGATGTTTGGTAAGTTGGAAGGTCAGAGAAAAAGAGGAAGACTCCCAGCAAGTTGGATTGGCAAAGTGGCAACATCCATGGGCTCAAGCATGGCAACAACTGTGAGGTTGGCCCAGGAACGGACAGTGTTTTGTTCTGTTGTACATAGGGTCGCTATGAGTCAGTGCCGACTTGATGGCACCTAGCAACAAGGAGGCAGATCACCCAGATACTTAAATGGTGGCCTAGGAGGAAAAAGCCAACAAAGGAAACAGGAAGGAGTGGTTAGAAAGGCTGGAGAAACACAATAAAGTGACAAGAGAAAAAAGAGTCTAAAGAAGGCGTAAGGGATAAAGGTTTCAGATACAGTTAAGAAACAACTGAAAAGAGATGCAAAGAAGTAACTATTGTATTTGGTAATGTGAAGATTATTAATGGCCTAGCAGAAGTCCCCTCAGTGAAGTGGTGGGGTTATGGCTGTGGAGGATGGAAGAGAGAATGTAAAATATGACCTCTTTTCCTATAAGCCATTCACAAAAATGGGAAGCAATTTATGATCTTCTACAGGGAATGACTGCTCAGGTCCAAAAATTTCCAGGTCACTTTTACCACAGGACCAAGATACACTGCTCCTTGATTATTAGGCCCATTTTAGTCGGTCCCATAGTCATGTAGTAACTCAAGACTCTATGTAATATTGTTAGAAGAGCACTCAGCACATAATGCTTGTGATTTTTCCAGGCAAGCTTAAATCTAAGAACAAATTATGTACACCAAATTATTTTCAGTGTATGTGAAGATGGCAAAACTGAAGCATAAAACAGAGAAGTAACTTGGCCATGTCAGTGCCATCCTCCCAGATTAATGGTCTCCTCTCACTTGTTGCTACGCAAGTTGATTAAGACGAAGCACTCACTCAGAGGAGTCTGGGATTGAACTATCACACAAGGGCAGAGAAAGCAAAAGGAAAACTAAGGGGAGAGGCAGTCCAGAGAAATACATTTAAGACAGCAACTAAATACTAGAAGTAAAAACAGCAGTCTTTTATCTGTTTGTACAGTTTATTTGTTGATAAATTGAGAAACTGTAATGTAGAAGTGGAGGAATATAATAATACATTGGTGAAGTCATAGCGTCTGGTGGAATTTTGAAAACTTCTTTTTTAAAAATGAACTGTTTTGGAAATCCATAATATGGAACAAAGTGGAAGAGAAGATGGGGAAGAGCTGTAAATATCTTAACTATCCCTTCCTGGTCTATGAATATCTTATCTCTTCATTCAGCCAGTAAGGTGAAATTTTTTATGGTTTTCTAAGTGTTTTTCACATGTAAAAATGCAGCTCACTAGATCTCTATCCATAGGAGTGGACTTCCGGTGTGATGCTGTAGGATCAACATTGCACTGGGAACCACAAGGTCAGCAATTCAAACCCACCAGCTGCTCCTCGGAAACTCTATAAAGGGTCACTGACACAAAACAGACTAATGCTACTTAACAACAACAATCCATAGGTTTGGAGTCCTGGCGTGGCACTGTAGGATAAGCACTGGCCTGCTAACTGCAAGGTTGGCAGCTCAAATCCACCAATGGCTCCTGGGAAACCCTATTCAGGGTCACTGAGTCCAACCGACTTGATGGAATTTAACAACATCCATAGGATTATTAAGGAGCTCTGGCAGCGTAGTGGTTACAAATTGGGCTGCTAACCTCAGGGTCATCAGTTCGAAACTACCAGCTGTTCCGGGTGAGGAACATGAGGCTTTCTGCTCCCGTAAAGATTTACAGCCTTGGAAACCCTGTACTAAGTCGCTATGAGTCGAAACCGACTCTTCGACTCATAACAACAACAACATAGGATTATTATGGAGATTAAGTGAGATAGCTAAAGTGCAATGTACATAGTAATTGATCATGAGAGCATCTTCCACCAGCGTACACATCCCTTTGGCTAATGATTGACTTTTCCTATCGTTTTTCTTCTGTCTCCTAACTGCACTGAAGAGTCCTTAAATACAATTAGTAATGGCAGCTAACATTTATTGGTTACTCAAATTGTCAGTCTTCAAAACAATCCCATAAGTAGAATTATTTTCCTCTCATATTCATAGTTAAAGAGCTCTGGTAGCGTAGTGGTTACGAACCGGGCTGTGAACCTTAAGGTCAGTAGTTAGAAACTACCAGCTGTTCCGCGGAAGAAAGATGAGGCTTTCGGCTCCCGTAAAGATTTACAGCCTCGGAAACCCTTTACAGGGTCGCTATGAGTCGGTTTCGACCATGGCACATAACCACCACCACCATACTCAGATTTAGCATTTGGGACCCAAACAGCGTGGCTTCAGAGCCCCTTTTAACTACAGGCTCGACTTCTTTTTGCTGCACAAACCTGGGTCATTTTTTCCGGGCATATTCTGGTAACAGCCAACTCCGTATTCTCTTTGGAAATCACTATTACTGCTGCCAGTTGACAAGAAGGGTCTCTGGCCTAAGCCTGAGTTCCCAGGGCCCGTGAAAGGATAATTTCATTCACCTAGATGGACCCAGCCCAGTTATCTCGTTCTCAGGTCCGTGAACTTTCACCTCCATTAAGCGGTGAGTGTGCACCGTCGTCCTTTCATTTCATGGCCTCAGGGTTAAACCTCAGTGTCACTTTCTTAAATAACAAGACGGGTAATCTGTAAAAAGAAAACACATAAAACAGCACGCAGTTCCGCGAGCGAGCACGTTGGTCTGACAGCTAAGCTTGCTCCCCCATTCCCGACCTTGACGCGCATTTACTGAATCCTTCTAGAAAGTCTCGAGTGCTTGGGGAACTGTAACGTGCAGATGGGCCGCGAATCGTGGAGGCAACGCAAAACGCGCCAGGGCGGGGACTAGTAAGATCCGCCACAGAGCTCACAGCAGTAAGACAAGACGCACAGCGAGCGTGTCAGCGCGCTGGGCACCGAGGCCGGCGGGTCGTGCAAGACCCAGGCACCTCGCGGGAGGGGCGGCGGTGGGGTGGGGTGAGGGCTGGGAAGGAAGTAGGCGTGGCCTGAGCCAGCCCGCCGCTCCCCCGCCTCCTCCCTAATCCTCTCTCTCTCCGCCCCGCCCCTTCGGCCGAGCCTGGAGGCTCCGCCCCTCCAGTGACATCACTGGCCAGGCCAGCCGGCGCCATTTTGAAAGTGGAGTCGCCTGTCCCTGCCGCTGCCGCCGCCGCTGTCGTAGCTGCCGCTGTCGTTGCTGGAGAAAAAGCAAAAGCGGGGAAGCTCCAGAGTGAAATCCACCATCCTGCAGGCTGGTCTGCTCGCCCCTCTTTCCTTCTTCCCTGACCCCCGACCCCTCCCCCACAGGTGCCATCCGCCGCCATCCGCCCTCTCTACCCCCCCATCCCCAGGTGAGGGGGGTGAGTTCAGGAGCAGAGACCCCGAGGAACCCAGCAGGGTCACCATTTGCAGCGCAACATGGCAGGTAAAGGAGAAATCATTCTTGGCCACTGACAAGGCACCGCTTCCGTCCTTCTCCCTCCATCACCCCCTAGCGACCGTCTCTGCCGCGCCGAAAGCCACGGGGCGCCCTCGGATTTCAGGGAATTGGCCGGGTGGGGTGGGGTGGGGGTGGGGAGGGTTCTGGGGAGGCCAGTGGTCGCCGTGAAACCAAAATGGCTTTTAAAATAAGGGCTGGAACCTTTGCGTAGGTGGGGGTGGGGTTTGTGTCGGCAAGCTGTGGGGTAAGGCGTGGGTGGGGCGGGGTGGGGGCGAGTGCAAGTCTTTACTGCCTTGGAGCCCGGTGCATCCCCCCCTCCTCCGGGATTTTTGCGGATCTTCCATTTAATTCCTGTATTTCCTCTTGCTGCAAGCTTTTTTGGGTGTATATACAAGTGTATTTTGCAAAGAGACGAAAGAGTGTTTTTCAAGTTAAAATACAATAGAACATACATGCTTTTTTTTTTTTTGCCCCTACAGTGGAGATGTATATTTGTAAGGCAAGAAACCTGGATTTTTCTGTCTCGAACCATCAAAACTCTCTAGATAGTTTTGTTTCGTTTCTTCACCGTTACGGCCAAAAAGTGCAAGGCCTTTCATACTGCAAGTTGCATGAAAATTAAATGTAATTTCAACTTTCCGTTTTGCACATTAGCCTTTGTGCAGATGTTCTTTTTCCAAATGGGTTTTATAGAGTTAGTTACATAGTTGTGGAATACAGCAACATAAATAGCAAAGGAGGGAGAGATTTAGTAAAAGCTTTGGTAATGGAGAATGTATAGGAAAAAGCAGGTTGGAATATTTAGCAAGGATTAGGAATGAAGGAAGAAAAAGAGGTAATTGCTTTGAAGGTTATTTTTGTACATTTTTTGGTATTGCTGGAAGTTCTCTTTAATCTAGTAGAATCACTTCTAGATCTGGTTTGAGTTTCTGCCTCCATAGATTGAGGTCATTACATGATTTGCTTGAATGTGAAATAGAAACATTCAGGGACTATAGCAAATTTGCCATGTTTTCCCCAGTATTTCGATAGATTAGACCTTTAGAATTAACATTGGATTAATTGACAGTTTGCTGAAAACAAGTTGCTCTTCGGCCTTGTTAACGAATAAAGTGAAATTAAAATTGTTTTGCACAAGATGATGACAAGTTAGTAAAATAAATGCTTTGTAAGGTCTTTGGATTCCTAAGCATAAGGTGAAGGGCAAAACAAGCTTCTCTTGAAACTTCAACAAGCATTCATTTCTGTTTCTTTCCTGACTGGAGCCAGTGATCTGCTGGTAATGAAATGCACAGAAATGGGTGGTGTGTGTTGTTTGTTGTGTGTGTGCTTTGGTGATAGGGTTCATATGAATCATTACTTGTCACTGGGGCAGTAATGTTCCTGAAGTTTTCTCTTCGTTCTGTATTTTATGGTTGTTTAAATTTATTAACTCTTCTGTAGACTTTTTTTTTACTGTATACTTAAACTCTCTAACTTTTGGTATTTACTTTTTTCTTGAAAGTAAGGCTCTAATCTGTTTTGTTGTTAAGTACCGTGGAGTCGATTCCGACTCATAGTGACATTGTACAGGGTTTCCGAGGCTGTAAATTTTTACTGGAGCAGAAAACCTCATCCTTCTCCATTGGAACCACTCATAGTTTCAAACTGCTGACCTTGAGGTTGGCAGCCTGACTGTTGCCAGAGCTCCTTTAATCTGCTTTAGGGGAAGTGATGAAATGGAAGGGACGTTTTGAACACATGTATGATTTAATGATTGTATGTACTTTTAAATTTTTTTTTTTTTTTTTTTAAACAATATCAGATTTGGGGGGCCAACTTTTTTCCAAATTAGTGCTGTGGGGTGGTGGTTCTAGGTGAGCGAATTACTAAGGTATTAGTATTGTGCCAACCTGGATACCATCTCTCTGTTTACAAGAGCAAACATGAACAGAACTGAATTTTAATTGCTGTGTTTTGTGTGTGTGTGTTTTCCAGGAGCTGGAGGAGGGAATGATATTCAGTGGTGTTTTTCTCAGGTGAAAGGAGCCGTAGATGATGATGTAGCAGAAGGTAAGAAAGCGTTTCATAATGCAAAATTTGAATGTAGAATCTTTTCATCATCTTGATTGCTAAAGGATTTTTTTAACATAAGTCTGTAATAGTTTAATAGCATTTTGTGTTTATTGTTTAAGAAACGTAAAAATAGGTTTAAAAGTCATTGTCCTGGATAATAGTCTTAACTTTTGGTCAAAACTCTATGCCTATCCCCCTCCTGCCCCTGAATTAAATGAAAAGAGTCATAGGTGATGATACATAGAAAATCATCACAAGAAAATTCTAAGGTCCACACCATACAGGTTTCCTTGCTATATACCAGAGGCTTAAAAAGATAAAGGGAACCATTGGCAAATCTGACAAAAGAGAAGAAGATGCAGATAACATGCTTAAAAATGATATGGATGATATCACAACAGCCATTGGTAATAAAAAGGATAATAGCAGAAAAAAAACTTAATGGGAAAATTGAATTGACCATCGTAAACTTTTTGAAGCTTCTTTACATATTCCTTACACTGGTTAATGGTGCATTTTCATGTTTGTACATTGTGTTTAGTTAATTCAGTTAAGATAGGTTAACTTAGAAACATTGTGACAGCAAATTGTATTTTTGTGGAAAGATTTTTAGCTTTTTTTTTTAACGACTTATTTGGGAATGTGGTGTTGATTGTCATATTCTGTGAAGAAATACTTGAGTTATACATTTTATTGTCGTTTAAGGCTTAGTTTAAATGGATAAAGAAATAATGAGTGTTAACTAGAAATGAGTATATAGCTTATCTTTTGAAGAGCTAATTATACTTCTGTGCAGTTAGAAACTGGTTTTGATCAATTGAATAACTTAAGTCTAATTTCTCCCCAAATTTGTTTATACATGCATTTCAAAAGATTTTTGTAAAGTTTTGTGCTCAGCTAATCTAATCTTATAAGGTGAGGCGAGGGCCTTATTTCCTGTAAAGTAGTTGCATTATTTCATCATCTATAAATATAAAGGTTTGAATTTTAAATGTATTTAGAAGTATCTTGAATTAGAGTTGGAATTTCCCAACAAAGCTTTATTGAATTAAAACATGTGCTTTTAATTTCTTTAGATTTGTCTAGTGAAAATTTATGTCTTTCCATAGATGGAATTGTTCTCATATAAAGATCGTATTTCTGACCCACTATCTACAGTAGTGTTTGTTTGGAGGATTTTTTTCTGGCGGTGATATGATGATGGCTCTGTGTTGAGCTAGGCATATGCTTGTGTTTGCTTGTGTCAATGTCATTGTTAATGAAGTGTCTCTGTTAGGAGTTCCGAGAATTCTGTGGGAAGCCAAAGGCATACATTATACTTGTAGTACTTTATAGTACACATTCAAGTTTTCTTATGTTGGATCCTCCTCAGTTTTTCAGATGAGAAATCAAGTTTAAAGAAGTAAAGAGACTCACTTATAGTGAGTCTAATAATGTGAGTCAAATTTTTGTAGTGAAGCGTATGGTGTTTGACTTGTTTAGAGAAATAAATCCTAAATTCAAAGGAGGAGTCACAGGCAATTCATTTTGTAAATCCATTACCTGTTAAATAGTAGGCACTCAACTATTGGATCATTAGTTCTTTACTGTTGTGTAATAATACCTACTACCTTATGAAAGTGCTGTAATAGACAAGTGAAATAGACCTTTGAGACCATTTCTCAGCAGTCTATTGGGGGCCTCCTGAGTGCAGAGAACTGGGGGATGAGACACCTAGACCATCAACCCTGTCCTCGAGGAGCTCATAGTGTACTTGTTTAACATTAGGCAAAAAGACCACATAGAAGTTCATATTCCAAATTTACCTAATTGAACCAAATGGCAAATTTGTGGTATATAGGGGTGCTTCTTAAAAGTCTGTGAGAAAATGGAGTTGAAAGATATAATGGAGTTTTTTCAAAAATTTTTTGAAGTCCCCTCATATATATGATGGTTGGTTGTAATTCTTATCTACTAGTACTTATGAGCTGTGTTTTGCAGCTGATTCATTAAATAATGGATTTTCTTTAAATGTATTGATTATTAGCATGTAGTACATTACTAGCATCTAAAAATGTGGAGACTTAATGTGTATTTTCACAAAAATAATGGTTCTGTGCAAGTCTATGCAAGTGTGCTAAGTATTAAGGATAAAAATCACCTAATTTACATCTTGCTCTAATATGCATATTTTTTACATGTACTTGTTTGTGTATTATAATCTGTTGTGCTTATTTTACTACCAGATGATTTGTTTTCAGAAATAGAATGAGATTAATACATTGCCAACCTTTGTTTTAGACTATAATCTTCTAAACATTGCACCTAGCTCTACCTTTAGATTGTTGCTAAGTGCCATGGAGTCCATTCCGACTCATAATAACCCTTTGTAGGATTTCTGAGGAGGAGTGGCTGGTGAGTATGGACCACTGACCTTGCAGTTAGCAGTCCAATGCTTACCTTACAGTGCCACACCTGGTTAGCTTGCTCATTTTCTGTTAATGACATATCTCCATTTCTTACCTGTCAAAAGCTGCAAATTGTCTTTCCTTTTCACAGCATTCACAATCTTTCTATACCCATTTTCACCTTACTTCACAGGTTCTCAATCACTCTTACTGGTTACAATAACTTCCTCAGTGATTTCCTATCCTATGTTTTGCTGCAACGTTAATCTTATTGGGGTCTTAGTGTTGCCATTTTCCTCAGAAATCTTTAGTAGATCCCTGTATTCACTGGTTTATAAAGCTAAAATCAGAAATTCCAGACCAGAATGTAAGACTTAGACCAATATGATAATGTTGTTAAGTACTGTGGAGTTGGCTCCAACTCATAGTGATCATATATAGAGTTTCCAAGGATCGGCTGTTAGGTTTGAACCTCCAACTTTGTAGTTAGCACCCTACCAGGACTCCTAGCCAGTATCACCCGCACTTTTTTTCAGGTTTTTTTTTTAGTATGACTTATGACCCAGCTAAATGGAAACTGTTATTCAAAAGTTCTGTGTGTTTTTATTCCTCTGAGTCTTTCTTTGCTACTTCATACTTGATACATCTGTGATTCTTTTCTTATCACAATCCTACTCATCATTCAAGTCACCCTGTGACTTTTCTATTTACTTTCCTCTTAGAGTACTTTTAAATTTTTGTTGTGAACCTCTCAGATCATTTTTAGAAACCTTTTACCTATTGCCCTTTTTCGGAAATGTTTAATTTTTAACCTTTCTTCATAGTACTTTGTATCATATTTAGTACCCAAAGTCTCTGCTGTTACACCATAAGCTGTATGTTGTTGTTGTTGTTGTTCTTAGTGCCATCAAATCGGTTCCGGTCCATAGCAACCTTGTATGGGGGTTTCCAAGGAGCGACTGGTGAGCTTGAACCATCGACCTTGCATTTCACACCCAATTTTACAGTCCAATGCATTAATCTACAGTGACACACACCAGGACTTCATAGGACTAGTTTATGTTTGTACTCTATGTAGGCCATCCCATATGTAAACTGTTAATGCCTAAACCAATGCTTGGCACACAGTAGATGTTCAGTTTATGTTGTAGCATGAAGGAATGTAGGTAAAACTGCTATTAGGTTTTGAAGGGAGAGACTTCGATAATAGGTGGGATGCTTGGAATGTACTTCTGGTTTTATTTATTTGACAGGCTTTATAATTGGATTGATGATTCACAATTGTCTTATAGAAAGACATTAGGAGACTTTGAGTTTTTATGTTTTTGCCAACATAAACTAGTATGTCAGTTGGATAAGTAATCTGGGTTCTTGTATGCCTAACAGTAAAAGTATTGGAAAAGGTGAATTCCATTGTGTCATTTATTCTGAACTTTTCAATGTCCAAAGATATCTCAGAAGGAAATAATTAAGCATTGTTGTTGTTACGTGCTGTCGAGTCCGACCCATAGCGACCCCTGTATAGGTTTCCAAGGAGCAGCTGTGAAATTAAGTAATTTAAAAATAAATCATTTTAATTTTCATGGTAGAAGTGATTAATATTTTGTCATATTGTATACTTTAAATTTTTCCTTTTTATTAATGTCTTTTTGTCATGAGAGGTAGGTAAGAACACAAGGTTAGGTGGTAGATTGTTGTCCATTGCTGTTTCAACTCATAATGACCCCATGTGTGCAGAATAGGACTGTTCCATAATATTTTCAAGGCTGTGACCTTTCAAAAACAGATTGCCAGGTCTGTCTTCCAAGGTGCCTCCGGATGGCTTTGAACTGCCACCTTGCTCATTTGAGCACTTAGCCATTTGCACCACCCAGGGACTTCTTTGGAAGTAGACTGCTTAGTCTGTATCCTGCTTAGTCACTGTGTGATCTTGGTTAAGTTAATCTCTTTGTGCTATTTTCCCTTCTGTAAAATGTGGGGATAACCATAAAAACTATTTTACAGTGCTGTTTTGATGATTAAATGAGTAATATATAAAATACATAGTTTCCAGTGCATAGTCAAAGTCTCAATAAGAGTTTAGCTGCTATTATTTGAAAGTTTGTGGCAAGTAAGGAGGTACTCATTGTTGGAAAATGAGGAAATTGGGGAATTATCTTTAAAGGCTATTAAAATTTTCTTATCAGCTAAGGTAAAGAAAATGGTATGTGTTGTCTTTGATTCCACTAATTAAAGCTCAAAAAAACACTCAAAATTATATGTTTACAGGAAATCTCGAGGTGGTAACACTATAAAGAAATACTACAAAGTAGTTACTATAAATGCCAGAATACTGGTTACTTTTAATGAAGTAGGAGGGAGTTGTGATTGGGAAGGGAGCAGGGGTGACTCTTGATCAAGTCACCAAGATGGCTGTTGTACAGCTCTTTGCAGTGATTGATTAGCCTAATGTTTTGTGTGGTTTTCTATTTCTGTTAAACATTTCACAGTAAAAAGATTTTTTTGTTTTTAAATCAAAATAAAATATTACTGAAGTGTTTGGAATGAAAGATGATAACCCCTTACTTTACCTACTACCTAATCAATCCCTAATCAGTCTCTCTCTCTAAAGGCAATTAATTATATCCAGCTCTTCTAACTTTATTCCCTAGTGTTTAATTACCTTTGTATGAATAAAATGATGGTCCTTCTCAAACCAAACCCAATCAAACCCATTGCTGTCAAGTTGATTCCGACTCACAGCGACCCTGTAGGACAGAGTAACTGCCCTTTAGAATTTCCAGGTTTATAGAAACAGACTGCCACATCTTTTTTTCCCACTGAGCGGCTGATGAGTTCAGACTGCTGACCTTAGGTTGGCAGCTGGACACTTAACCACTGTGCCACCAAGATGCTTCTATTTCTTGGAATCACTACTGTTATGCATCCCTCGTCATGCCACAATGTTACATTACATGTTGTGGTTAAATTAGAATGAATCGGTGCTCTTTCAGTGTTACTTATTTTTAGAAGTAATTTATTTTTGTTGAATGTGTACAGCAGAACATACACCAATTCAATCATTTCTACATATACAATTCAATATTGATTATATTCTTTGACTTGTATAACCATTCCCACCCTCTTTTTACAAGCTGCCATTCTCCCCCCCCCCCCCCAAATAAACTCAACTGCTCCAAGTTTTCTATTTAATTTTCCTGGTTGCTATTGTCAGTTTGGGCACTGTAGGATAAGCATGGGACCCTGCATCATCAAGGTAGGCAGTTCAAACTCCCCAGCCTTTCCTTGGAAACTCTGGATAGAGTTGCTATTAGTTGGAACCAACTCATTGGCACTGTTGTAAACAACATAGACAATTTGCTCCCAGATAGAGGAGTCCTAGTATGGCACTGCTGGATAAGCATTGGACCGCAAGATCGGTTTGTACTGCAAGGATGGCACTTTAAAATCACCAGTCGTTCTGCCAAAAACCCTATACAGTGTCGCTATGAGTCAGAACCGACTCAATGGCACTTAACCACCAACCATAACCACCAGCGAGGTCATAAAAGAACACAGTGCTTGAGATGCTGGTCTTTACTGTTGAAACTGTTATTCGATGTAAAGAGAATTTCAGTTTTGGTTTAAGGTTTACTGGTTAAGTAAGAGCAATTGTTATTGGGATTATTCAGCTTCCATGGCTCCAAAAATCTGGATTATGTGAAAATTTTAAATTCTATTTCGTATTTTTCCACTCTCCTCTTACACAGGATTCTTCTCTAGAATCTTTGAATACAATGTTTATAATAATGGTAGCCGTGTTCTGTCCAGTTCTTCTAGTTTGATTAATTTGCCTAGTTCTTAATTTGCATTTGTAAACTTTATTATGTAGATTTTGGACATTGCAGAATATAGATGGAGCCTCCTCCTCTTGCTGAACATAATCAGCTCATAAGTGACTCTGTCCCAGTCATACGGCTATCACTTCACCCCTTTATTATGTACTAACAGAAATATGTTACACTATAGGATAAGCACTGGACTGCTACCTACAAGGTCAGTGGTTTAAATCCTCCAGCCACTCGTTGGAAACCTTGTACAGGGTTCCTATAAATTGGAACCTATGGCAGTTAACAACAGCAGTAATAGAAATAGTATTGATTTTGAAATCTGAAATTCAGTATAATAGAAAAGCAATATTATTTTTAAATGAAACACCAAGGAATTTTTGCTAATTTATACAGTTGTGATCATAATAATCTTTAAGCTTTACTTGTAGAAATTACTTATTAAAATTCATATTACATGTGGGTAATATGAAATGTGTACTTTCTGTTGTAAAATATGGAACCTTTCACAATGCGTTTCTATTAATGTTAAAATGTTTTTCCTATCTCTTTATTTGATAATAAGCTTTTATTTTTCATGAGAAGTTATTTTAGAGTATGCTTTTATTACAAGAAGTCTAATTTGATTAAACTTATATCCAAATGCATTTCATCTTTTCAACACGTTGCTTCCTTTTTTTCCAGTAGGATTTAGAGGCATAGACCAGTTGGAAAAAGTTTTTTAAACTGCACTTTCAAATCTCTCCATTAAGGACATCAGCAGACTTTTAAGAAGCGTGAACCTTGGCATCACACAAAATTTAATGACTTTTGTTCATCTATTCCATATGCTTGATAAGCTATAATACAAATGGAATTAAAGAGCATGTGTTCTGTATTTTTTAAAGAAGTATGCAAATTGCATTTAGGTACTAGGGGTAAGTGGTGGTGGTTCTGTGCCTTGGAGTCTATTCTGACTCATAGTGACTATGCGTAGGGTTTCTGAGGCTGTAAATCTTTACAGGAGCAGAGAGCTTCATCTTTCTCCCTTGGAACAGCTGGTAGTTTCAAATTGCTGATCTTGAGGTTAGCAGACCGACTTGTAACTACTTGCTAACAGAGCTCCTTTGGTTGGTTGGTTGGTTGGTTATGTTTCATGGAGTCGGTTCCGACTCATAGCTACCCTGTACAGGGTTTCTGATGCTATAAATCTTTACAGGAGCAGAAAGCCTCATTTTTCTCTTGCGGTTCACAGCCTGATTCGTAACCAGTATGCTACCAGAGCTCCTTGTTGTTGTTGTTGTGAAGTGTCATCAAGTTGGTTCCCACCCATAGTGACCCTGTATAGGGTTTCCGAGGAGCAGCTGGTGAGCTTGAACCGCCAACCTTGCAGTTCAAATGGCTTTGCAGTCTGGCGCATTAACCCCACAGCGCCACACCAGGACTCCTTCTAAGGGATAAGTAAAACTGTTAAACTTTGCAGATTTCAAAACATAAACTATTTTTCCTAAAAGTCCTGAAGGTTTCCTTCCTTCCCAAAGATTATCAGATGAAAGAGTTTAAAGCAGATCTACTTTGATATCTAGCTCTGTAGGATAAACATTGGACTTTGAATAACAGGGTCTGTGATTCGTGCCAACCAGCTTGTTCCGGAGAAGAGATGAGGCTATCTGCCCTCAAAAAGATTTACAGCCTCATAAACCCTAAACAGGGTCAGTATGAGTCAGAATCGACAAAATGGCACTGAACAACAACAGCAGTAATTGAATGTCTAAAAACCAGTGAGAGGGAGTTAGATACCTACCATAAAGATCTTAGCTTGTATGGCATGTGATAGTCCTCTTTTCTTTAAACATTGTTATGTGCCGTGGAGTCAGTTCCGACTCATAGCAACCATGTACAGGGTTTCCGAGGCTGTAAATCTTTACAGGAGCAGAAAGCCTCATCTTTCTCCCGTGGAACAGCTGGTAGTTTAGAAACTGCTGACCCTAAGATTCACAGCCCAATTCATAACCACTACGCTACCAGAGCATTACATAACTGATTATGAAGTCTAGTAGGTCTTAGGCAGTACAATCACAAACTTAAAAAAGTGTTGATGTGTCCATTAAATAACATGAATGACAGTATTTATCTAGCGTTAGTATCCTTGTTTTGTTTTTTTTTGTGTGTTTTTTTAATGGAGTATGTGAGGAAGTATGCTACATTGAAAGTGTGTTAGTTGAAGTTACTCTCAGCTTTACTCTTGGGTTATTAAACTGGACCAAAAATTAAACATTACTATTTCTTACTACTCTGTAAGAGTAAAGACAATTTTGATTAAAATTAAACCTGTGGTGAATGCAATCAGGATGAGAGATTGTTTGAAGCAAAGAATATATTTTATTTCTAGTGAAGAGAATTACATTATTATGTATTTATTGCATGTATACATTTATATGCTGTGTTGATTTTGCCCTGGCAGTGCAATAGATTAAGTGTTGAGGTGCTAACTAACCAAAGGTTGGCAGTTCAAAGTTACCATCTACTCCATGGAAAAAAGATGAGGCAGTCTGCGTACATAAACATTTGTAGCCTTGGAAACCCTATGAATCAATTCACTATGTTGTGTAGGGATGCTGTAAGAATTGACTCCATGGCAGCAAATTTGGGGGTTTTTTGGTGGTTGATCTTAAAGTTGCGTTGCAGGAAAGGAAGGCAACAAACATTTCAAGTTTCTTATGCTGTTAAATAAGAAGAGTGAAGTATTGGATATCAGTGTTTTGTTTTTACTAGTTGTTGTTACGTCAAGTTGGTTCCGACTCATAGCGGCCCTGTATAGGGTTTCCAAGGAGCAGCTGGTGAATTTGAACCACCGACCTTGCAGTTCAAATGACTTTGCAGTCTGACGCATTAGCCACAGTGACACACCAGGACTCTGTTTTAACTAGTATCTCAACTTTATTACAAACTTTTGGCTAGACTTCGAATATCCAAAATTGATTGAGTTACATTTTAATTCCTTTTAGGTAAGGATGGAAATCCTTATGAAAACAATGTTTAAGAATTGTTTCCTTACTAAAAGGAAAGAGGAGTAAAGGCCTAGATAAGTTCTTAATTAGATTTTCTACATAATTGAGTTTTATTAATACAGCTATATAGTCAGTAGGTTGGATACAATCTACAGGATTAGATTAGCTCAAAGTTGTATTTTAACTTAATCCCTTTTGAGATGTAAAAAAGGAGAGATAAATAAGCAGAGAAAGAGGGACCTACTAGTCCCAAGAAGGAAAAGCCAGAAGTGGAGTGTGTCCTTAGGACCTGGGGTCCCTATACAGTGAAGCGCCTAGATCCAGGGCAAGATTGATGCTAAGACGCATGGAGATCTCCGAGGAATGCTGGGCCTACAGATGCTGAAAGAAGACAAGGAACTTTCCCCAGAGCCAGTTATGAATTTGAACTTCTAGCCTCCTAAACTAGACTCCTGTTATGGCACTGTAGGATTAGCACTGGACTGAGAACCACAAGGCCAGCTGCTGGTGAGTTTGAACCACCGACCTTGCTAGTACATTATCCTGAAGCACCACACCAGAACTCCTATGCTGACTATATGTTGTTATGTGCTGTTGAATTGGTTTTAACTCATAGCGACCGTGTATAGGGTTTCCAAGGAGCAGCTGGTTGATTTGAACTGCTGACTTTGTGGTTCTCAGTCCAGTGCTGATCCTACAGCACTACACCAGGAGTTTCCTACAACTATGGAATATGTAACCAATGTTGCTATTTCCATATTTGTTGTTAAGTGTCATCGAGTCGGTTCCGACCCATAGCGACCCTGTACAGGGTTTCCGAGGGTGTAAATCTTTATGGGAGTAGAAAGCCTCATCTTTCTCCCGCAGAGCAGCTGGTAGTTTCGAACCACTGACCTTAAGGTTCGCAGCCCGATTCGTAACCACTACGCTACCAGAGCTCCTTTTAAAGATGAGGAAATCAGGCTAGAGGATTAGGAAATTATTAACCATGTAATCTTAAGTACACTTTGGAGCTGGGACTCTTATATCAACCGTTTAATAGAAATTTCTACCTAATATAATTTTGTTTCCCAAAAACTTTGAGAATGTTGGAATATTTATAACAGGAATTTTTTTTTTTAGTTTTTAATTTAAATAAAAAAATTATTTTTTAACTAATTGGATCCACTTTGGAGAGTTGTTGTTGGATTTCCAGCTAATAGAATTCTTAAGCAGGGGCATGATGTAGATGGGCTATAAGGACATTGTGAACTTCTGGAAAATGTATGTAAAATTGTATGTTGTTCTTAGAAAGCTTTATCCATAGTAGACCTGTGACCAGCAACATTCTAAAGGTCTGTGACATCAAAAGTGTTTTCAAAATAATACTAAGATTATGTTTTCCTTATTCACTATGTTGACATTTACACCAGTGGTGTAAAAGCAATGTACATAAATCTGTGTCGTTAAGTGCCATCCGACCGGTTCTGACTCAAAGCAACCCCGTGGAGGGTTTCCGAGAAGCAGCTAGTGAGTTTGGAGTGCTTATCCTATGGCGCCACACCAGGCAGTGCCACCAAATTGTATTGGCGGTCGTGGTAATTTTCATTCTCACAAACTGGCAGTTTGGGCTAATGTGTCAGACTGCAAAGTCAGAGGTTCAAGATTTCCAGCTGCTCCTAGGAAACCCTATACAGGGTCGCTGTGGGTCGGAATCAACTCAACGGCACTTAACCGTTAACAACAACAACATCCTTGATGAAGCAGTAGAAGTTTTCAATTTTATTTAATCTCAACTCTTCAACATATGTCTGTTAAACATTTCATGTGACAAAATGGAAAGTACACTTGAAGCACTTCTGCCATGGTGGTGGTGGTTGGTGGTTATGTGCCGTGAAGTTGGAATCTACTCATAGTGAGACCTGTATGGGGTTTCCAAGGCTGTAAATCTTTACCGGAGCAAAAAGCCTCATTTTTCTCCCACGGAACGGCTGGTAGTTTTGAGCTGCTGACCTTAGGGTTCGCAGCCCGATTTGTAACCACTATGCAACCAGAGCTCCCTAATTAGTATGTTGGTGGTCAGGAGGAAAAGCATTTGTACAGTTACTTTAATTTCAAGCAGAATTAGCTAAGTGCCGTGGAGTTTAAGAGAACCCTGTATAGGGTTTCCAAGGAGGGGCTGGGGTTTACTACTGACCATCGACCTTGCAGTTAGTAGTCCAGTGCTTATCCTACAGTACCACACCAGGATTTTTCCATGGACCACTATTTATACTTGAAAACTGACAAACTATGGTTATTGAGACTTAAATGTTTGACAGATATTATCTCAAAAAAACAATAACTACCACCTCAGAAAAACAACTATTTTGTTGCCTTTGATAAAATTTTACTGTTCATGTAACAAATTAGGATTTTTGATAACTTGTACCTGTTGTGAGCTTGATAGCTGATGAGGTCAGTGGTCATTATAAGGAATATGATACTTGATAACTATGTAATGAAAGGTGTCAGTATTTTGAAGATCTACATAATTCAGTGGGTCACTGTTTTAGAAAATTATGCATAAATAACAGTGCAGGATAGAGCATTGAATTGTAATCTGATACTGTTTCAGATTTCACAAGCCTCTAAGAAAATATCACTTGTCAAGTGTTGGTGTGATGTCAGAGAATATTATATCCATGATGACCTGAAAAGGCTATTCGAATATTCCTTCCTTTTCTAGCTGAGTATCTTATCTACTTGAGACTGGTAATGAACACAATATGTTGCTGCACATTGAATGCAGAAGCAAGAGAATCCAGGCTTCTTTTAAACCACTGAAGATATTTGCAGCAGTGTAAAGTAATATGATGATGATGATGTTGAGTACTGTTGAGTTGGTTCCTATTCATAATGACCCCATACAGGATTTCTGAGGAGCAGTTAGTGGGTTTGAACTGCCGACTTTGCATCTAGCAGTGTAATGCTTATACTACAGTGCCACGTGTAGAGCAGCTCATTAGTATTTTTAAATAATTAAATACTTAAAATTTAAAAGAACTGGGGTGGGGGTTCCCGGGTTTTTAAGATTGTAATAGCATCCTGGCAACAAAAAATGTAGAGATGTCGTCAAGAGTCACATGAACCACAAGATAAGTGATCAGAATAGTGCGCTACTTTCTTACATAAAGCTGCCCTATAAAAGTTGTTACTGTGGCTTGAGGTGATTTAACCCTACTCCCTCACTGTTTTTTAGATAGCAAATTAGGTCTGCATAAAACTCTTTCATCTGATGATATTTGAGAAGGAAGGAAACATTCTAGGACTTACCAGTATGTAATTTTAAACCTTATATCTTCCTTTGTTGTCGTTTAATTGCCACGGAGTTGGTTCTGACTCATAGTGACCTTGTATAGGGTTTCCGAGGCTTTAAATCTTGGAGGGAGCAGAAAGCCTCATCTTTCTCCCAAGGCGCAGCTGGCAGGCTCGAACCATGGACCTTGTGGTTTGCAGTCCAGTGCTTATTGTATGGACCCATGGTGCTTTACTACATCTTCCTCAACAGAGATGAAGTATGAAGGGACTTTAAAAAGTTCATGGAAAAATTCCATTATCTTTTAATTCCATTTATCTATGAACTTTCTGAAGCTTCCTCTTACTAGTGACATATTTGCCAAAATACTTAGTGCTGAAAGTTAGGTCATCAGGGATTTTCATTTGCTCAAGTCCAGCATCAGTAGCACTTAATGTGTGGAGATATGATAAGTTGATTTTTTTCTTAGATGGAAGGTATAAAACTGATATGGAAACTTCGTTTCCCAACTCTGAACTATTGAAAAGGAGCTGAAGAGAGAAGGAACAGTGTTTGTTTTTTCGGCTCTAAAATATAATTTTGTTTTATAATAGTTGCTGAATTTCCTACTCTTTTAAGATTTTTTTCTTTAAATGTGTTTTCAGAAAAGGTTTGCTTATCAGTTCAACAATTTCTACTTATTGTTCAGTGACATAGGATACATTCTTTACAATGTATGAAAATTCTCATTATTTCTGTTCTGGTTTTTCCATTTTTTTGTAATTTACAGTAACCTGGTTTCCCTTCCTCTTTTCCTTCTCTTCTTTGTTTTTAAAGTAATTGTTGGCTGTGTGGTCTCATTTGTTGTTAAGTGCCATCAAGTTAGTTCCCACTCATAGTGACCCTGTGTAGGATTTCTAAGGAGCGATTGGTGGTTTTGAACCACCAACCAACCTTGAGGTTCAAACCAACCTTGTGATCAGTGCTTGTTCTACATTGCCACACCAGGATTCTGTATGGCCTCATGGATGATATTTGAAAGGTGTATACTTTATCCACAGTGATAGACTGTATTTTGTGAGCCAGTCTGTTACTTAGCTAGAGGTTGACCTCCTGGGATAGTGTTAGTTCAAGGTTTAAAGAGTATCTCAGGGCAATAACCTCAGGTGGTTCTTCAGTCCCAGCTGGTCCAGTGAGACTGAATATTTTAAGAATCTGAGGTTCTGTCTCACATTTTTTCTTCTATTTTATCAGGTCCTATCTGTTGTGGTCATGATCAGAGGTTCAGTAGTGGTAGTATTATCCAGTTCTGATCTCTCCTTGTAAATGACAGGGCTTCAGACTTGTTCATGACCAACAAAGTGAAACTGGAACTGACCCCAATTTCCATCTCCCCTCCCAAAAAAAAAAACCCTTTTTTGGCTTGTGAATTGAGTGAAGGTTTCCAGACAAGATTGTCAGTTTTATATTCCACAACTCATATACTTTGTTTACTCTCAATGATTGCAGTCCCCTCCTTGTAACAATAGTTACCCACTTCCTCCCTGTGGTTCCTATTTCCATTCACCCACCCTCCTTCCCATCCATTCTCAACTTTCTCCTTGAGTAAATATTGCCCTTTTGATCTTGAATGATTGACCATTCCATGGTGAGCAAACCTTACCTTATTGTTGATTCCCCTATATAGCTATCTACTACTTTGCTGAAAATAGGGCCATGATGATGAGTTCTGTTTCAGACCTGAAGAGTAGCACAGTCTCAAGTTCCTCCATTCTCTTTCTGATCAGTAAATCGGGTCTTTTTTTCTTTTTGTATATGTATAATTTTGAGTTTTTCTTCCACTATTTGTCTGGGACCTTCTAATGTGATCCCTTTCAGAGCAGTTGGTATTGGTAGCTGGGCACCACCTAGTTCTTCTGCTGGCTCAAATGTTTTAAATTTAGATGATCTGGAACAGGGGAAATTACGTGCTTCACAGCCCTGGATTGGGAGATTGAGAAGCAGCTAGTGAGCCCTTTTAGGAGCCTGATGTGTGACTTTAGATTATTGCCAGGACTGTGGAGAGTGTTACATTTAGAGTTGACATCGGTTGCTGTCTTTGAGCTGGGCACCGTTGTTTTGACTAAGCCATTCACAAGATCTGGTTACTTTACACACACATGCTGTTCTTGTTGTCAAAGAGGGAGACTAAGTTGTTCGTAGAAGGGAAGGGCTTCAACCCATACATTATTTGATTTGGGTTTGTTCTCCATGAATGACCAGACTGAGAGGGACCAGTTTGAATCCCTGGTAGATTAGGCCATGGTTCCTGTAGTGTTTTCTTGTAGACTAGGTTCTTCTCTGAGTTTTCGGTTTCCTTCTTTTACTTTTGCTTCAGATGAATGGAGACCAATAGTTGTCAATAGTTGTAGCTTAGGATACCCCCCACCCCACCCCCTTTCATCTTTCTAATTAATTGTACCTATTTTCTGTCTAGATTTAAAGTGGGTTTATTAAAAAAGAAACACAGCTAATTTTTTATTAATATTACTGGTTTTTGTTAACAGTTGATTAAAATTTCTTCTAGATCGTTGCACTTGACATGTCTATTTCTTGACAAATTATTGTTAAATATGTATATATGTTTTATTGGTTGAATTGCTCTCTGAATGTTTAAATACTGTTAGCTGGAATTTTCTCTTTCAACGTCTTTGAATGATCTTTTATCCAATTTAGGATGTCTCATGAAACAAGGACCCTGTTGAAGAACTGCTTTAATTTCAAAGTTTGACCTACTGAAACTCTTTTGTTATTGTTCAGTGCTGTCAGGTCGCTTCAGACTCACTGGTTAGCAGTCCAGTGCTTATCCTACAGCGTTACACCAGGACTTCAGAACTCTTTTTCTAATTCTACAGAATCAAATGCATTTTCTATGATACTGATGGAAGGTCAGCAGTTCAGACCCAGGAATCCTATGTAGGGTTGCTAGGAGTTGGTACTAAACAACAGCAGTGCTTGATTGACAAATTAATAACTAACAAGAATAGAAGTCTATTTCAACTCACAAAATCATGATCAACTAGTTTTTGAGGTTTGGAGTGCATCATAGGCACTTGTAATAAATATGTTGCATTAATGAATGCTACTTAGCTTGGTTACATTAGGTATTTGGAAAATCCAGGAAGAGAAGTAAGAAGCTGGTTTCATAAGAATTGGGGTTAGGGTGAGGTCTGGAACTTTTGGTTATCTCTAAAATTTAAAATTCATATGTGACCAAAGAAAATTTCAGACTTGTTCCCTTTTCTATTTTCTACCCCCATTTCCCTTTTTTTCCTCAAGTTCTCCCAGTGTTTTGTTTGTTACTGTATTGTATGTATGTGTTCTATATTTTCTCTCCAGAACACTTATTTGTGCTTCTGAGAAACCCGTACACAGACCAAGAGGCAGTCATTCAAACTGAACAAGGGGACACTGAATGGTTTCACATGCTTGTACAACTTTCACATGCTTATGAGATTTGAGATTTAAGATCAGGAAGGGCTTGTGCCAGGGTTGTATCCTTTTACTGTATTTATTCAATCTGTATGTTGAGCAAGTAATCCGAAAAGCTGGATTATATGATTAAGATTGTGGCATTAAGACTGGAGGAATACTTGTTACCTGTGATGTGCAGATGATACAACCTTGCTTGTTTTAAAGTGAAGAAGACTTAAAATATTTAGCTGATGAAGATCAAAGTCCACATCCTGCAATACGGGTTGCACCTCAGTGTAAAGAAAACTGATCCTCACCACTGGACTAGTAAATAAAACATCCTGATAGATGGAGAAAAGATTGGATTTGTCAGAGGCTTCATTTTGCTTGTACCTACTATCTGCATTCATGGAAGCAGCAGTCATGAAATCAAACAACGTATTGCATTAGAGAAATCTGCACAAGACCTCTTCAGAGTGTTCAAGAGTAAAGATACGAGTTTGAGGATGTCTGGTGTGACTGACCTAAGCCTTGGTATTTTCAATAACCTCGTAAGCATGTGAAAGTTGTACAGTGAATAAGGAAGACCATAGAAGAGTTGATGTGTTAGAGAAGAAGAATATTAAAAATACTGTGGACTTCCAGAAGAACAAACAAATCTGTGTTGGAAGAGGTACAGCCAGAATGCTCCTTAGAAGCAGGATGGTCAGACTTTGTCTCTCATACTTCTTAACATGTTAGGAGGGACCAGTCCCTGGAAAAGGACATCATACTTAGTAAAGTAGAGGGTCAGCGAAAAAGAGGAAGACATCCAATGAAATGGATTGGCACAGTGGCAGCAGCAATGTGCTCAAGAGTAACTACGATTGTGAGAATGGTGCAAGACCGGGCAGTGTTTCAGTCTGTTGTGCATAGTGTCACTATGAGTTGGAACTGACTCTGACATCTAGTAACAATATCTTCTTTCATGAATTCTATAATCAGGAGTGGTGAATTTGAGCATGCACTAGGGCCCAAAGCATCATTTGTTAGTCTTAGTTTCTCATGGCACTTAGGGATGGAGTGTGAGAGAGCATATTAACCCTTAACTGCTGAGGTGCTAAAAAGCTGCCTTCTTATTCCCCCCTTGCTATGCCTAAATCATGGTGTGGTGCTGGAGGATAAGCACTGGACTTGTAACTGTAAGGTTTAAACCTACCAGCTGCTCCTTAGAAAACCTATACAGGTTGCTAAGAGTAGGAACTGAGTCTGGCACTTAACAACATACATAAGGCAACATGGGAAATGTTTCACAGTATAAATATTGACTGCACTACACTCCTCATTCCTCAGCTGTTTTACCAAAATAAGAAGGCAAATATCTTTAGAATCCTTCCAAAAATCTGCAAAAGTTTGAAGAGAAGAGAAAGCAAGTTTATTGTACCAAAAACATCTTTGTCCTTGGTTTTCTTCTTTAGAGGTGTGTTGTGTTGTATTTTGGCATGAGAATTTTAGTAGTCTTATAGCAATACTTATCAAATTTTATAAACTTACGACTTTCCTTGGAGTCTTAGTCAAATGCAGGTTATGAGTTTGCATTTAGGTCTAGGGGATTGGCTGTCATTTTGCATTTCTAACAAACTTAACGCCAATGCTGCTGCTGCATATGATAATCCGTAGACTATACTTTGAGTGACAGAGTGACTTGTCACTTTTGGGGAAACAGAACAAGGGGAACTTAATTTCTTTTACTCATCATTCTTGACAAACTGATTAGATTTATTGTGGTCTTCTCACATTAGTAAACATTTGCTCAATAAATTAAACAAATTCTAGAGAGATTTGACTAGCTGTTAAAAGAGCAGCTTGTATCATCATAGTATTTACTTGTTGTGCTGTCAAGTTGGCTCTGACTCATAGCGACCCTGATTATAGGGGTTCTGAGGAGTGGCTGGTGAATTTGAATCACCAACCAGCTCTCTAGTACTACACCTTGGCTATCTTTAATTGGTAGATTAAATTTTTGTTCGTATTTGGATCAGGATCATACTAAGTATAAATTTGCTTTTGTCAGTAATTTGCCTTTTTAAGAAAATTGCACTTCAGTGTTGTAAAAGGGATTGATTTAGGAAATGAAATCTTTTCTCCATATTGGGTTGTTGCATAAGCCTCTAGCATAGATTTTTAAATAAGTGTAAATATGTGTAACCTTTCCATTTTCATCCATATGATTTTCTCTTTCTTCAGGGAGCTTTGAGTTACTTTTTCAAACAGGTTAGGATTTCTTTCTCTTCTTCCCAGCCATCTGTTAGTTTTGTTACAGGTTAATTTGTTAATGAATATATTTAACAAGCCAACTAGTTTCAAAATATTAATGAGGAAAAGTAATACTTTGAGTTGCCCTCCCCAAATTATTTTAGCTGTTTCTTCTATATTTTCACATTTCTAAGTAAAATACATTCATACATCTGTTTGTTAATTTTAGACAACCACAGATATAAATGTTATACTATTAAGTGCAGTTGTCGATTCTGACTCATAGCGACTCTATATAGAGTTTCCAAGGAACCACTGGTGAGCTTGAACTTCCGACCTTGCAGTCTAGCATATTAACCCACAATGCCACACCAGGACTCAGATATAAATAGTACATAAGAATTAGATATTATTCTGTCATCCTTACTGCTCTTTCTTCTGATTCTATTATTAATTAATGTTCAGAGTTGTGGTAGGCTGAAAAATGGCCTTCCAGAAGATAACCACATTTTTATCTCAAACCTGTGTATGTTTCTGTAGCAAAAGTGACTTGCAGGTGTGGTTAATAAGACTTGAATGGGGAGATTTTTCTGTATTATCCAAGTAGGCCCTTAATATAATTACAAGGGGCTTTTAAATGAAAGGAAGGCAGGAGATTGGAATGATACAAAAAAAAATCACAGCCAAGTAGTATAGACAGCTCTGGAAACTAGAAAAGACAGGGACACTTACTCTCACCTAGAGCTTCTACTTAGAAGCAGCTCTGCAAACACACTGACTTTATCTCAATAAATCTGATTTGGGGCATCTGGCCTCTAGATCTACAAGAGAATAGATTTATGTTTTAAGACAAGAAGTTTGTGGTAGTTTGTTACAGCAACCACAGGAAGCTAATATAAGAGTGGATGTTATGATGTCTAAGGAGCTCTGGTAGCGTAGTAGTTACGAATCGGGCTGCGAACCGCAAGGTCAGCAGTTCAAAACTACCAGCTTCTGTGGGAGAAAAATGAGGTGTTCTGCTCCCATAAAGCTTTACAGCCTCGGAAACCCTGTACAGGGTCTCCATGAGTCGGAACCTACTCCATGGCACATAACAACAACATAGAAATATTATTCACTCTTGCCATGTAACAAATTATGATCATTTCCTTTCTACTGTAACACTGTTTTCTCTACAGTTAATAATTACCTAGATTTGGGGGTTTTGTTTTTTTCTTTCATTTGTTTGCTCTTTCTACCATCGCTGTTTTCTTTTTGCATCTTCCAATAGCCTTTCAGTATAGTTTAAAAAATCAGATAGTCTCAGTCCTATCAGTTTTCTTTCCTTCTCTTCTATTTTGTTAAAATGGGTGCCCTCTTACTTTGTTTTAGTTTTAGCTGATTTGTTTCTTTTCTTCTCTGAATCTACCATAAAATCATTCTTAAATCTTCTAACATATGAGACTAAACTTTTTACTTAGTGTATTTAAGCTCATCCAGTGTTCTATCAGTTTCCCCATTTTCTTGAGCTTTGTGGCTCTGTGGGTTAATGCTCTGGACAGGAAAGCTGACTTGAACTGCAAGATTGGTGATTCAATCAAGCTCACCAGCCGCTCCTCGGAAACCCTGTGCCAGGTTCACTATGGGCTGGAACCAGCCTCAACGGCACTTAACAACATCAACAACATCCTTCTAATACTCCTGCTTCAGTCTGGCCCCGGGGATTTTCCAGCTGTTGTACTAAGATTTTTCTTCATTATCATAGTCCTTACCATGTGAATTCCTTTTACCTTCCTATGTTGAAGCTCCTTATTTTGGGGTCTCATGTCTTTTTCTGTCTTGGTTTCTTCACTCATTTCCATGGTCCACATCTTGTATTACATGAGAATGTTTTGAGATCTTGTCTGTCTGGAAAAGATGTCTTTGTTCCACTTTTTCACTCAGTTTTGGCTGGATATTGAAACTTTTTCCCAGAATTTGGAAGACATTTTTATCTTCTTGCTTCCATTGATGCATTTTAGAAGGCCTTGGTGTGAATCACTAATAAGGCACCTGGTGGGCCCTTTGAATTTGTGAATTCATTTCCTTAATTTTTCCTTCTCTGTTTGTCCTTTCTAGATCTTACTCACTAATCTACTCCACTTCCCTTCTGTTTTCTATTCCCCTATCTTTTCGTTTTACTTTCTTGTAATTTTGGCTTCCTGTTTTCCTGGAGCTTCTCTTTAAAATGTAGTATTTTGAGAGGGGGGTTTCCCCATGTTTTATACTTATGATAGATACTTGGTTGTTTATTAGTGTTTGTAATGAGGTGCAAAAAAGTAGATTTGAAGCCCTGTTGTCTTGCCCACCCACTGCCATTAATTGATTCCAACTCATAGTGACCTTGTATCAGGTTTTCTGAAACTGTAAATCTTTATGGTAGCAGACAGACTCCTCTTTCCCTTGTAGAGTGACAGGTGGGTTTGAGTATCCATCCATATGGCTAGCAGTTCCAAGGCTGGGTCTTCACTCTAGGTGGATGAGCCAAGGACTGCATGCCAATATCTCTAGGTGAGAAGAACTTTGAGCATCCTGTCTTAGAGGGAAGGGAATGGAAGGTAAGTCATGTGGCAAGCCTGACTGCTGACATTTTGGGAGCCAGGAAAATAGCTTTGGTTCCTTGTTTAGTTTCAGTCTTTCACTTAATCTTGATACTAGGTAGATACCTCTCACCACCATTTGTTGTGTTGTTAAGTGCCATCGAGTTAGTTCAGTCCCATAGCAACACCCTGTGTAGGGTTTTCAAGGAGCGTCTAGTGATCTTAAACCACTGACCTTGTGGCTCAAACCAAATTTGCAGTGCAGTGCATTAACCCACAGTGCCACACCAGGACTCTTAGAGTCCTTAGTGATTGGTGTCTTTTCCGGTTCTGCTTCTCCAGAAAAGTGACCTTGTCCTCTCCTTTAGGGTGAGAGTACTACCTAGATTTCTTTTTTATTGCAGTAAAAATATACACAGGAAATATACACCAATTCAACAATTTCTACATGTGTTATTCAGATGACGTTGATTACATTCTTCAAGCTGTGCAACCATTCTCGCCATCCTTTTCCAAATGACCACATCGTCATTAACATAAACTCAGTGTTCCATGTTTCTCTCCTATAATACTCTTTTGTTTCTATATGTTTGCTTATTTCATATATGTGCGAGATTATATAATATTTATCCTATTGTGACTAACTGGGAGCTCTGTGGCTCCATACGGGTAAGTACTGGACTGTGAATTACAAAGCCCGCCTGCTGCTCTATGAGAGAAAGATGAGGATTCATGCTGCTGCAAAGATATTTTCAAAAGCCTAGGAAACCCTATTATGGTCATGGTGTTAGGTGCCATCGAGTCAGTATCGACTCAGAGCAACCCTATAAACAACAGAATGAAACACTGACCAGTCCTGCGCTGAAGTCACAATTGTTGCTACACCTGAGCCCATTGCTGCTACCACTTGTGGCAGTCCATCTCATTGGAGGTCTTCCTCTTTTTGCTCCAATCCTCCACTTTACCAAATATGATGTCCTTCTCCATGGGCTTGTCCCTCATAATAATGTCTGAAGTATAACAGACAAAGTCTGGCCATCCTGGCTTCCAAGGAGCTTCCAACAAAGAACTGTTTGTTCTTTTGGCAGTCTGTGGTACTTTAAATATTCTCTTCCAACACCATGTCTCCAGTGCATCAGTTCTATTATCTTTCTTATTCACAGTCCAACTTTCACATGCATTGGAGATTATTGAAAATGCCATGGCTTGGATCAGGCGCTCCTTAGTTCTCTGACATCTTTGCTCTTGAATACTTTCAAGAGGTCTTGTACAGCAGGTTTACCTAATGCAAATATATCATTTGATTTCTTGACTGCTACTTCCCAGTTCGAAACTACCAGCTGCTCTGCGGGAAAAAGAGGAGACTTTCTGCTCCCATAAATATTTACAGCCTCGGAAACCCTGTACAGGGTCGCTATGGGTCAGAACCGACTCGACGGCACAACATCAACAACTTCCATGAGTAAGGAGCTCTGGTAGCGTAGTGGTTACGAATCGGGCTGTGAACCTCAAGGTCAGTTCAAAACTACCAGTTCCGTGGGAGAAAGATGAGGCTTTCTGCTCTGGTAAAGATTTACAGTCTCGGAAAACCCTGTACAGGGTCCCTATGAGTCGGTTCCGACTTCATGGCACATCACTACCAGCACTTCCATGAGTGTTGGTTGATCCAACCCTATAAAGGGTCAGTATGAGTCGCAACTGACTCACATGCACTTAACAGCAACAAATTGTGACTAACTTATTTTAAAACTCAGAATAATGCTTTGTTGAGGGCTAATGTGTCAGACTGCAAAGTCTTTGAACCGCATGGTCAGTGATTCAAGCTCACCAGCTGCTCCTTGGAAACCCTATACAGGGTTGGTATGGGTTGAAATCGACTCAATGACACTTAACAATAATAAACATAATATTTTCAGGGTTCATCCTTACTATAGCAAGTATCAGGATGTTATTTCTATTTATGACTAACATTCCACTGTTGTATGTACCACATTCTGTTTATACATTCATCTGTTGATAAACATTTAGGTTCATTCCCCCCTTTTGGTTTATTTTGAGTAGTGCTGCAGTACACATTGGTCTGCAGGTTTCAGCTTTTACCTCTTAAGTATATGCCTAGGATTGGGATGGCTAGATTATATGGTAATTCTGTGTTCTACGTTATGAGGCTCTACCAAACTTTTATCCACAGTGATTGTGCCATTTTACCTTCCTAATGTTTTATTGTGAATTATGTGATAGTTTACATGGGAGAACATTCGTTTTTACATTCATCCTATTGTATATCATTTCATTGCTATGGTTACAATCCCCTCCATGTATATCATCAACCAACCAAAGAGTATTCACTACAAGTCTGGCCCCCAGTCATCAGCACAAAGCCCCTCTCCCTCTCTGTGCCTAAAGTCCCCAACTGCTCCATCTCTCCACGTCATCCATCTCTGCCTCCATCTCAGGCATCACTGCTGCTCTGGATAGGGTCCTGCTCTCTGCTCTTCTCTCTTGATGGTCCCAGGGACCTCTGCTCCTAGGCTGAAAAGTTAATCACTCCCCTCCTTGATACAAAATGTCTACCTGTACATTTCCAACCCTCACAAGCAGCCCTGATAACAATTATTCACTATTGTATCACAAGAGACCCATCTGCATTTCATCAGCCCCGCCTAGACAGATTGTATATTACTCAGTGGAGATTCTACCTTCCTCCAGGCCCTCTGAATCTAGGTTCCCTCTTGAAAGCTTGTAAGCCAGTCACTTCTTGCCTTTGTAGCCCCCCACCCCCATTTTGGGTAGCCAATGTCCAAGTTGCCCATCCCTATCTACTCTTTGTATGGAGGGGGTGGAAATGATCCTTGCTGTAAGGATTTGTTCCCTCTTTTGAGCTAGTGCATCCATTAGGTGTAGGTGTCAAGTTCATCAAGTTGTATCAGGTTACTCTTTTTTTCATCTTCTGTCTTCTGGTTGAGCTCTGATCACCCAGTCATTGAAGCCAGGTCAAGTGGGTATTATCTGCAAGTGTGGGTGTTCTTGTGCATATGCCCTCCCTTCTTATCAGCTGGACGCTTAACTCTCCACTCTAGTCCTCTGTGACTATGTCACTGACTCTGGACCCAAGAGTCCCCAGTTCTTGCCACACTGCTAGCCAACCAGGTCTCCACCTGGGTTCACAGAAGTCTATTGAACATTGTAGGGCTTAGCTCGCCACTTCATTGCTATTTTTCCCTCACTTCCCCTTATCAGTGATGAGCGTGGTCACCAATCAGAGTGTGTATTCCCATTGAGTCTTAGGGCAGGGGGTTTGCACTGAGGAGACCCGACCACTTGCCTTGATGTTTCTTGGGCAAGCAACATGTTTGTTCTTGTAGTAACAGTCAGTCTGCCTCTATTGTTTTGTATTTTTCCTGTAGGTCTTTCTTTCAAGAAGTATCTTCTGTTCTTCTAGCCGCTCCAGGCTGGTCTGCTCATCCCAGCACTTACTGATTTGTGTGTGTGTGATCATTGCCATTTTAAGTGGGCATCTAGTAGTATCTTAATTGATTTTGATTCACATCTCCCTGAGGAACCAGTCACTGGAGAAACATATCATGTTTGGTAAGGTGGAGGGTCAGAGAAAAACAGGAAGACCCCCAAGGAGATGGATTGGCCAAGTGGCAATAATGATGGACTCAAGCATGGCAATAGTAGTGAGATTGGCCCAGGATCAGGCAGTGTTTCGTTCTGCTGTGCATAAGGTCACTATGGGTCGGTACCGACTCGATGGCACCTAACAACAACAAGCATACCAAAAAGTCAGCGGTTTGAACCCACCAGCTGTTCCCCAGAAAAAAGATGAGGTAGTCTGATTTACAGCCTTAGAAACCCTATGGAGCAAGTTCTATTCTGTCTCGTAGGGTCACTGTGAGTCAGAATCTACTTGAAAGCAGTGGGTTTTGGGTTTTGGTTAATGATAGTTGAGCATCTTTCATGTGCTTCTTGTCATTTGAAACTCTTCTTTGGTAAAATGTCTGTATAAATCCTTTGCCCTATTTAGATTGGGTTGTATTGTTCAACTGTAAAAATTACATCTTTTGGATATTAGACCTTTGTCAGATATGTTTGTTGTTATGTGCTTTTGAGTAAGTTCTAACTCAAAGTAACCCTGTGTGCAACAGAATGAAACACACTACCCAGGTCCTTTGCCATCCTCACAATCTTATGTTTGAGCTCATTGTAGCAGCCACAAAAGGTCTTCCTCTTTTTAACTGACCTTCTAATTTACCAAGTATGATACCCTCCAGGGACTGGTCCCTCCTGATAACATGTCCACAGAACAGGAGACAATGAAGTCTCACACATCCTTGCATCAAATACAGATTTGTTTGTTGTTTTGGCTGCCATGGTGTATTCAGCATTCTTCGCCAACACTGCAATTCAAGACATCAATTCTTTGGTCTTCTTTATTCATTATCCAGCTTTCACATATACTTGAAGTCCTTTGAGATGAGTAAAATTATTTAACTTTTCTGAGGTCTTGTTTTTCTTTTGCTTCTAATGCATTTTTTGCATATCTGATAACCCATCATTAAAAACAAGGTCCCAATATCATACTCATATATTTTCTACTAAAATTTTTATGGTTTTAGTTTTCTATGTATGGTGTGAGATATGGATTCTGGTTCTTTTTTATTATTACTATTTTCCAGCCTGGACTTAGTACCTTGTCTACCTAGTTTACTGTCTTAGATTTTCAACCAATATCCCTATTTTGACTCTCATACTACACTGCCAGCTTTCCAAGGTACCTGGAGCTTTTATTTCCTGATTCTTTGAAGAGTCTGCAGCTTGCCTTTCTTTGACACATCCCCTTCTGCTTATTTATTGGTTTCAGTTTCTCTTTTATTCTGGTAAGATTTTCCATTTTGTCATACTTTCGTAGTCCTCATTCTTCTGCTATTTCCTTGGAAGTTTCCCTTGTTCTTGTTGTCTTAATTTGTTTTCATTCCTTAGCTTTCATTTTATTAAATCCATGACAGTATTTAATTGATGCATTTGAGTTGTGGTGTTGGAGTAGAATGTTGAAAGTACCATGGACTACCAAAAGAACAGATAGATAGATGTTGGAAGAACTACAATCAGAATGCTCCTAGGAACCTGGATGGCCAGAGTTCATCTCTCATACTTTAAACATATTATCAGGAGGGACAATTCCCTGGAGAAGGATATCATGTTTGGTAAAGTGGAGGGTTGGAGAAAAAGAGGAAGACCCCCAACTAGATGAATTGGCACAAAAGCAGTAGCAGTGGGCTCAGGCATAGCAACGATTGTGAGGTTGGCGCAGGACTGGGCAGGGTGTTGTTCTTTTGTGCATAAGGGTCACTATGAGTTGGTACCAACACTATGGCACCTAACAACAACAACATGGCAGTATTTAGAAGACAGAGATAAATTCATGTTTTAAATCTCCATGTTTAACCACAAGTTTGTCAATAAAATCCTTATAGTTCCTGTTCCTTCATGTCTGAGAACACTTGGTAATCACTTTCTCTGCCATAAAAAAGGGGATTCACATTTCTGAATTTAAATACGAAAGTAGATTTGTTTTCATTGTTGTCTTAGCTCTAAATTCCAAAGTTGTGCACTCTTATTTTTAATATACTAAGCCTTGAAACCGCCACTTGTCTATCAGTTTGTCTTACTGTGGAATTGTTTTCCTCAATCATAGCAGTAAGTGAGAGAAATTGCGACACTAAATTATTTTCTTTCCCAACCTAAATATTGTGCATTAAAGACTCAGCCAAACAGTGAGATTTCAAAAATGTGTTAACGCAATTTTTTAACTTTGAAATGTACTTTGATATATTAAACTTCAAAGGACCAGGTCTTTTTAAGTTTTTATTGTGAATTATGTGATAGTTTACATGAGAGAACACTAAGCTTTACATTCATCCTGTTGTATTTCATTTCATTGCAATGATTACAGTCCCCTCCATGTATCATCAAACAACCAAAGTTGTCGTGTCTTCCCCCCGGCCATCAGCACACAGTACCTCTCCTTTCCTGAGCTGCTCCATCTCTCCACATCATCATCAAAAGGGCCAGGTCTTTTATCTTTGGTACCTGCAGCAGCATCTGACATGCGCAGTGGTGGTGTTGCTATAAGGTGCTGCTAAGTCAGTTCCAACTCATAGGGACCCTGTATAAGGTTTCCAAGGAGCCGTTGGTGTGTTTGAATCACTAACGTTGCGGTTCAAACCAACCTTACAGTCCTGTGCTTATTCTACAGTGCCACACCAGTACTCTGGCATTCATAGTTGGTGATTATTAAGTGTTTGTTCGTTTATTAGCTGAATGTATATGTGAAATTTACTCAGATATTTTAAATATGGGGGGGGGGAAAGTAAGCATTTTTAGGTGTGAATGAGTTATTTTCACCCAAGAAATAATTTTTAATGAATCAAAATGTTTTTCTCAAAGTAAATGCATTTACAAAACAGAATATAAGACTGTAGTTAATTATAACAGGGCATCTAAGTTCATAACCTACCATTCGTCTGTCAGTTTGCTGTACTGTGGTGGTTTACATGTTAATAGAATCACAGTATTTTAAATACCAGCAGGGACACCCACAGTGGGTAGTTTTCAGCTGAGCTTCCATATGAAGACAGATTAGGAAGAAAGAGAGGCTTGATAGCTTCCTAATATTTAGTCACTGAAAATGGTATGAATAGCAGTGGAACACTGTCAGTACCAGACTGTTGAGTATTCAAACACGATGAGCAGCACCAGAATATTGTCAGATATAGTGCTGGAAGATGAGCCCCTCAGGTTGGAAGGCACTCAAAATACCACTGGAGACAAGCTACCTCGAAGCAAACGGAGTAGTAAAGCTTTCGGAACCTTCATTTGCTGATGGGGCACAGATCAAAATGAAGAGAAATAGCTATAAACATCCATTGAAAATTGGGACATGGAATATACGAAGAATAAGAATTCTGGGAAAATTGGAAATTGTCAAAAATGAAATGGAACACATAAACTTCAATACCCCAGGCATTAATGAGCTTAAAGGAGTATAATGCTGTCTGTGATAGAATGATATTCAAACGTCTGTGTAGAAAACCAGTTAATATAACTACTATTCAAATTTACCCACAAACCCCTAAAGCCAGTGAAGATGAGATTAAAGAATGCTACCAACGTCTTCAGTCTGAAATTGATCAAACATGTAATCAAGATGTAAGCAAAGGTTGTAAACAAAGAGGAAGGATTAGTAGTTGGAAAGTATGACCTTGGTGATAGAATCGATGCTGGAGATCATATGATAGAATTTTGGAAGACCAATGATTTCTTCCTTGCAAATACTGTTTTAAACAACAAAATTGAGGCTGAAGCTGAAAAACTGAAAACAGGTCTACAAGATCCAAATATGACCTTGAACTTACCCACTTGAATTTAGAGGTCATTTGAAGGAAAGATTTGATGTCTTAGACACTAAAGACCAGAGAGTTTTGGAAATGGCATCAAGAATATCATACAGGAAGAAAGCATGTGGTCATTAAGAAGACAAGAAAGAAGAAAAAGACCAAAGTGAACATCAGAAGAGACAGAAACTTGCTCTACAGCGTAGGGATTCTAAAGGAAATGAAGAGGCAAAAAGCTGAATAGAACATTTCAAAAGTCTGCTCGAGAAGACAAAGTCATATATTACAACAAAATGTGCAAAGACGTTTGAAAACCAAAAGGGAAGAACACACTCAGCATTTCTCAAGCTGAGGGAACTGAAAAAAAAATTGAAGCCTCAACTGGCAATATTGAAGGATTCTGTGGGGAAAATATTGAATGGTACAGAAAGCATAAAAAGAAGATGGAAGGAGGACTACGTGGAGTCACTGTACCAAAAAGAAATTAATGTTTAACCATTTCAGGAGGTAGCATATGATCAAGAGTCAATGATACTGAAGGAGGAAGTTCAAGGCTCACTTCAGACATTGGCAAAGAACAGAGCTTTAGGAATTGATGGAACACAAATTGAAGTCATTCAATAAACTGATACAGCACTGGAGTCACTCACTCATCTTTGCTAAGAAATTGAAAGACAACTACTTGGCCACCTGACTGGAAGAGTTCTGTATTTGTGTCCATTTCAAAGAGAGGTGACCCAACAGAATGCGGAAATAATCGGACATTATTATTAACATTGCATGTGTGCAAACCTTTGCTAAAGATAATACAAAAGCGACTGCAGTCATGTATTGACAGAGAATTTCCTGAGATTCAAACTGGATTCAAAAGAGGACATGGAACGAGGGGTATCATTGCTGATGTCAGATAGATCTTGGCTGAAAGCAGAGAATACCAGAAACATGTATACTTGTGCTTTATTGACTATGCAAAGGCTTTTGATTGTGTGTTTGGATCATGGCAAGCTTTGGACAACATTATGGAGAATGAGTATTCCAGAACTCTTAATTGTGCTCATGAGGAATATGTACATGGACCAAGAGGCAGTTGTTCAAACAGAATAAGGGAATGCCAAATGATTTAAAATTAGGAAAGATATGTGCCAGCATTGTATTCTTTCACTATACTTATTCAGTCTCTGTGCTGAGCACATAATCTGAGAAGTTGGTGTAGATGAAGAAAAACTTGGCATCAGGATTAGAGGAATACACATTAACAGCCTGCAGTATGCAGATGATACAACCTTGTTTGCTGAAGTGAAGAAGGCTTAAAATACTTACTAGTAAAAGTCAAAGACCACACACAGCCTTCAGTATGGATTGCATCTGAATGTAAAAATAAAAAATCCTTACCACTGTTCTAATAAACAACATTCTTATCAATGGAGAAAAGATTGAAGTTGTCAGGGGCTTCATTCTTCTTGGATCATCTATCAATACGCAATGGAAGCAGCAGTCAAGAAATCAAAGGACATATTGTATTAAGCAAATCTGCTGCACAAGACCTCTTTAAAGTGTTGAAGAGCAAAGATGTGAGCTTGAAGACTAAGGTGCACCTGACCCAGGCCTTGGTGTTTTCAATAATATTATATGCATGCAAAAGTTGGACAGTAAATAAGGAAGACCATAGAAAAAAATGATGCATTTGAGTTACGGTATTGAGGGAAAGTATTGAAAGTACCATGGATTGCCAAAAGAACAAATACATCTGTGCAGGCAGAGTGCTTCTTGGAAGCCAGGATGGCCAGACATAGTCTCTCGTACTTCAGACATATTATCAGGAGGGATCAGCCACTGGAGAAGGATATAATAGTCAAGTGAAGGGTCAGAGAAAAAGACGGTCCCCAAAGAGATGGATTGGCAAAGTGGCATGAGCAATGGACTTAGGTATAGCAACGATTGTAAGATTGGCACAGGACCAGGCAGTGTTTCATTCTGTTGTGCATAGGATCACTGTGCGTTAGCATAGACCCGATGGCACCTAACAACAACAGCAACAAGTTCATAGCATTCTGTTAGGAATATGACTTGTTCCTGAAACTCAAAATTAGTGGGTTAATAGCTTTTTACCTGTTTTTATAAGAAACACTCATTTTCTTCCTAGTACTGTGTGGCGCTGTGGGTTAATGCACCAGACTGTAAAGCCATTTGAGCTGCAGGGTTGGCAGTTCAAGCTCACCAGTCACTCTTTGGAAACCCTATACGGGGTCGCTATGGGTCAGAGCCGACTTGACGGCACTTATCAACAGCAACTAGTCCTATACCAATTGTATACTTAATACATTTGGTGTTGTGGTGCTGTGGGTTAATGTGCTAGACTACAAAGTCGGTTTGAACCATAAGTCTGGTGCTTCAAGCTCACCATATGCTCCTTGAAAATCCTATACAGGGTTGCTGTGGATAGGAACTGACTCTGCAGCACTTAACAACAATACTTAATACCAGGCTTCCTTTACCTACCTTTCATCTTTCCTGTCATTCTCCCTTTTTCTCACTAGTAGCTCCAGTCACAGAGGTTTTCTTGGTGCTCTATGAACATATATGATTTTTGTTTTTGTCTAGGTCATTGAGCTTGCTCTTTACCCTTTACCCAGATTTTTTTCATGGCCTTGACCACTGTGTATAAATTAGCTAATTCCCATCCTAGTCCTAAGAATGATTTACACTCACTGCTAATCTTCCCTTTTCACTTTTTAAATATTATTACTATCTGAAATCAACATGTTTGTTTATCATCTGGAGCCCTGGTGTAGTGCTGTGGGTTAATGCGCTGTACTGCAAAGTCAGGTTGAACCACAAGGTCCGTGATTCAAGATCAGCTGCTCCTCGGAAACCCTATACAGAGTTGCTATGGGTCAGATCTGACTCAACTGCTCATAATAACAACAATATTTATCATCTGCTTGCTTATTTTATGCTTTTCCTTTAATTTGTAAATTTTAAGCTTGAGGTACTAAACCTTATTTTTTTTGGCCACTTAATTCTGGATTATCACAGTACTTGGCACTTATTTCTTGAATGGATATATAAATTGTGTAAGCTGTTTTCATATAATCTTATTTTCAAATGCACCAAGTGTCCTTTTTATCTTTTAAGCATATTTGATACTCATTTTAAGTTTCAGCTGCAAGGCTGATGATTCAGGCGCACCAGCTGCTCACCAGAAACAGTATACGGGATTGCTATTGGTCAGAACCAATCTAACACCACTTAACAACAGAGAACTTAATGGTACTCATATCATTGTTCCTCATTTTGTGAACCACAAAATAAGGCCCAAGAGTACCCAGGGCCACATAATTAGTATTACTTAGTATTACTGTGTTTATTTGAGTGGTATTATCGGACTGTGAACTGCAAGGTCAGCAGTTCGAAACTAACAGTTGTTCCGCGGGAAGAAGGTGAGGCTTTCTGCTCCCGTAAAGATTTACAGCCTCGGAAACCCTGTACAGGGTCGCTGTGAGTCGGAACCGACTCCACGGCATACAACAACAACAACATTATAGGCCAAGGTGTTGTAAATGACCCAAATATGCAGTGGTTCAAAAAATTACAAGCTTATGCTTCTCATATAACCCGTTAGAATCAGAGAGCAGTTTGAAGTAGATAAATTGCTTTTGCTTGAGATTATCCACTATTCTAGGTTTTTACTGTCTTGGTCACCCTTCCATAGTTTATTTCCCTTGCCTCCATGATTAGATCCGGCTCACATCTGTGTACTAGTCCACAGGGGGACAAAGAGAGAAGACAAGTAGCTTCTTTTTTAAGGATGTGACTTGGGAATTTTACACTCATATCCCATTGTTCACAGTTTGGTCATATGGCCTTACAAGAAGCCAGGAAATGTAGTCTCTAATTTCCTGTTAAAACTGAGAGTGTAATATTGCATGTTTGCCAGGTTAAAGAGAAAATGACCATTGCACGGACAGTTGTTGGTGACATAGGGCCACTATCAAGTCGTTTCCGACCTATAGCGGCCCTGTATATGGTTTCCAAGGAGCTGCGGGTAAGCTTGAACCAACTTTGGGGCGCAAGACTTTGTAGTCTGGCCCATTAAGCCACAGCACCACACCAGAACTGCTTTTAAAGTATGTAATTCTTCAAATTTTTACATGGGTCTACTGATTCTTAAGTTGTGTCTTTCCTAGCTTGCTGCCCCTAACATTAGATGTTTTCTTCAGGAAACTAAAAAGGTGTAGCATAGAAGAACAGTAACACAATCTTCAACTTTGGTTTGTGTGGGTGTTATTTGATGGGAGAGAAGAGTACATCCCTGGGGAGATGAGCTCCCCTCCCCTCAAATTGTGAATGCCTATCCTGGTCTGGCTTGGTGTCCTGGTATGGTGCTTCGGGCTAATGCGCCAGACTACAAAGTTGTTTCAAAAGTAAAGTCGGTGGTTCAAGCTCACCAGCTGCTCCTTGGAAACCCTATACAGGGTCACTGTTGGTTGGAACTAACTTGATGGCACTTAACAACAACAATCCTGGTCTGGCTAGAAAGGGAAGCTTATTCTACTCAGGGATGGTTTGGAGGAACATGTCAGCATCAGTCTTGGTTTTCATGCTGGTGAGATAGAAATGAGGTTTAGCAAGTTTGGCACTTTTTCATTATAGGTGGATTCATGATTTTAGGACTTGGCAAAATATTAAACAAGGTTAATATGAGATCTATGCAATGAAATACGGAGCCAGAGGTGGTTCTGTGAAAAAAGACTTAGGACAGGAGTTATGCGCCACCCTTCTTTTCTTTTTTTCTTTTTTCTTTTTTTTGCTATAGCGTGACACTATAGCATAAGCACTGGACTGTAAGGTTGGTTTGAACTTCAGTGTTGGCAAATCAAGTCCACCAGATGCTACATGGAAACCAGGTTGCTATGAGTTGGAACTTAATAACAACATAGTGTCTGAAGATCTAACTGGAGCTATAATATTCCTCCTTGTATCCTTTTCTCTCAGTGTTTAACCCCCATCCTCTTATTTTGTAAAACTAACCCCAAAGAGAAGATTAAGAATAGAACTTGGTATTGCTTGTATTTAGATTCACCAGTAGAAACATGTTGCCAGGTTTGCTTTCTTTCACACTTTTCCCCATTTTAAAGTGAGTTGCTTGCCACTTCACCTAAATCACTCATCATGTACCTTTTAAGAACAAGAATATATTATTTTGCGTAACTACAATAACAGATCTGTTTTGGAAGAAGTGCAGCCAGAGTGCTCCTTGGAGGCCAGGATGGCTAAGCTTCGTCTCTCCTACTTTGGACATGTAGTCCAGAGGAAACAATCATTGGAGAAGGATGTCATGCTGGGTAGGGTGGAGGGTCAGAGAAAAAGAGGAAGACCCCCAATGAGATGGATCGGCCAGGTGGCATCATTGATGGACTCAGGGGTGGCAGCGGTGGTGAGGTTGGCCCAGGATCGAGCATTGTTTCGTTCTGCTGTGCATGGGGTCGCTATGAGTCGGTTCCGACTCGATGGCACCTGACAACAACAACAATAACAGTATTATACCCAAGACATTTATCATTGATTCAGAAATGTTCTCTGATAATTGACAGTCCATATTTTATTTTGTTTTCTTGGCTGACTTAAAAAGCATCCTTAATTTTTTATTATTTTTAAATTCTAGGATATATTCAAAGCATTCTGTTGTCTTGTTGCTTTGGAATTTTATTCAGAACAATCCTTATTGTGTGTTTCTGTGGCCGGGACCCGCCTCGACATAGGTACTTGGTTCACAAGGTGGGGATATCTGGCGGCTGTAGAAATATAGAGATACATACACACAAGGACACAGAGAGAGAGAGACAAAGAGACACCCCGAAACCAGAGTGGATGCATTACTGGCGTCCGGCAGATCTGGCATGGTGAACATATTTGCCATGAGGGCAGTAAGATCCCGCATAGCAAACATCTTAGCTATGCAGGCAGTGCGTTCCCCTTGCTAGCTGGTCAGCCATGCATACATGCCATATAACACGCCCTCCACGCTGTAATGCACACCTGGGTGAGTCTGCGCCTCCGTTTTATTTAGGGGAGGTACTTTACACAAAGCTGGGCCGGACTAAGACAAAGTACAGCTATCAATCTTACTTTTCCAGACATTCAGGCACCTTCACACCGGTACTCGCCTTCGCAGGTTCGTACTTTGCAGGTTCGAATCTCACAACCACAACTTGGGTTCTCAAGCTTAATTAACATACCTTTTAGCACCTAGCCTCAAATGGGGGAAGGAAAAGGAGGATTGAGATGATTCCCATTGTGTTGGCTGCACCTGGAAACCTTTAGGCAGGGCAGTCCTTTTGTTCTTAGAACAGAGACGGGGAGCCACCCAATTTACTTTGAATGAATTCTCTGAGGGAAGAACTTTGCCTTTTTGGAATTGTGCAGTCTTGGCTTTTAGGAAAATAACACATTTATCTGTGGATATCAGGGCTTCATGTCTGCATTTAATAACAAACCTAGCTGAACACTAAGATGAAAAACATTTTTGCTATGACTGCCAGGTGGCTAGAATCTGTTCCTCAGCACCTGCGGCCTGTATGGTCTGCAACACTCGGGTCCACAGGGCCTCAAACTCCTGACCAGGTCTGGACGTTGTGCAACATTTCTGTATGTTTCTCTCCCATTCTGATATTTTTGAAAAGTACAGACTTCCCACTTTGTGGATTTGACTGTTCCTCTTGATTGAATCTGGGCTAAACATATTTTTTTGGTGTGCAAAATACACTATTATATTACATTATATAAGTAATGTGTACTTCCAGTTCATCAAATTAAAATTTAATATCCTAAATCGCCATGATAGAAAATGTCTTGGTAATTGTTTTTGTAGATTTTAAACCTTTGTTTTATCCAACAAACTTTATCCTGCTATTTACTAGTGATTCATATTTTGATTGTGATCACTTGGTCATGTAGTGTCTTCTAGATCGCCCTTAAAAGAACCCCACCCTGTAATTAATAAGTGTCATTGGAGTCCTGTTGTGGTGCTGTAGGTTAATATGCTGGGCTGCAAAGTCAGTTTGATCCGAAAGGTCAGTGGTTCAGGCTTACCACTCACTTCTTGGAAACCCTATACAGGGTCGCTGCGAGTTGGAACCAACTCAGTGGCAGTTAACAACAACATTGATTGCCTAAGTCAGTGATGACAATGAATGGTGCTTTTCTACTCTCCCAATCATCCCCCTCACTTTTTGGTATCACTGTGGACTTCTGGATTCTTTATTCAGTATATTGTAATTTGTGAATAGCACCATTCTTTTTGATGCTCAGATTATCCCAAACTTGGCCAGTGAGATTCTTCAGTCCATCCCTGGGCCCCCTTTACATGTTCCAGGTGAATCTTTAATCACTTCACTTTGTTCCTAACACAAGATGTTTCAGGTTGGGTTTTCTCTGCCCAGACCTGGAATCAGTCACTTATCTAACCCTAAGTTCTTTAAAGGGAATGGTATTTAGAAAACATTTTATGTGACAGGATAGCTGCTTGTATAGGTTAGTTATTGTGCAACTTTATGTGGTTGTTTCATGTGTGTTAAATGTTATTTGTGTTAAGTCCTTTACTTGGTTTCCCTCTTATACGTAAGCAGAGGACAAAGAACCTACATTTTTTTTAATATAGTAGACTACACACTTTGTTGGATTCCTGATATGGTGCTGTAGATCAGCACTGCAAAACACAAAGTCAGCAGTTCAGATCCACCAGTTAGTTGCTCTTGGAAACCCTACATAGGGTCACTATAAGTTAGAACCGACTCACTGGCATTGAACAATAACACACTGTGTTACCAGAGTGTTGTGTCAGAAAATTTATGGAGTCCGAGCTTCATATGTGTTGCCCCTCTCCCTTTCATTAGCAGTCTCAGGAATTAAATTGAATAAAGTATTTCCAGGGAGATGCAGGCGGGATATAGCAGTAATGTGGTGGTAATGGTGTACCACCAAGTCAGTTCCAACTCATATTGACCCTGTAAATCTATATGGGAGTAGAAAGCCTCTTATTTCTTCCACGGAGTGACTGATAGATTTGAATTACTGACCTTTTGGTTAGCAGCCCAATTCATAATCTACGACTGTGCCAGAGCTCCTGGTTGTTAAATGCCTTGGAATCCATTCCCACCGGTAGCAACCATGTATAGGATTTCTGAGGAGTGGCTGGTAAGCTTGAACCGCCAACCTTGCAGTTCAAACCGACTATGCATTCCAGCACATTAACTCACAGCGCCATACCAGGGCTCCTTAGAGAAGTAATGTTGCAGGGGGCTGGGAGGGGGATCTTTTGTTATAAAACAAAGAAATAATATACTTTGGTTTGTAAGTTAGAATTCTTTTGTTCTAATTCAGGATTTGTTCATGATTAAATAAGAACATTCCACAGTGTTAGGTACCCACTGTTGTGATTGCGTCATCCTGCTTGAACTTTCTGCCACTGAGACTGAGTAGCATATCCCTGATTGTTTTTTAAGATACGTTAATATTTAACTCTGTTATTAAAATGTTATTATACTTACTAAGGAGTCCCTTGATGGCACAAATGGTTAAACACTCGACTACTAGCCAGAAGATTGGGTTTTTTAAACCAGTCTGTCTCAGAAGACAGTCCTAGCAATCTGCTTCCAAAAGGTCACAACTTTGAAATCCTTATTTATGAAGCAATTTTACTCTGTGTACACATGAGTTGGCATCAGCTTGATAGCAGGTAACAGCAGCTTACTTACTACTAAGTTTTGTTAATTACATTTTAAGTTTTACTGAGCCTAGTGAGACTCCATTTTTTTAAGAAATTAAAGTAAAATTTAGTTACTTAAATTACCATCATAGAAAATATCCTGAAAATTGATGATGTAAACTGAAAATCTTTGTTTTATCCAACAATAGGATTGAATTATACAGATAGAAAACCCAACTCACATTTCCTGTCATGTTTCAAAATAGTCTTTCAAAAAATGTGTAAAGTACCTTACTTAAAGCTATTTGACATCCAGTGGGAGATGATCTCAGGCCCTGTGTTAAATTGGGTAAACATACACTGAAATGACCAGCATGAATTGTGGCACGAGTTCAGTGTCCTTGGAAGCCATGGAATAGTTAGTGCCCTAACTATAAACTAAAAAGAATTTTGGTCAAAGTGAGAAATACTAACTTGGTGTTCATTTTTGTGTTGGTGTTCATTTTTGTGGTTAGGAAGCCCTCCATGGGAGTAAATAAAACACTTGTACTTGAAGCTGCCAGAGCCATGGGGTTAGGTGCCATCAAGTCGGTACTGACTCATAGCGACCCTATGCACAACAGAACAAAACACTGCCCGCTCTTGGGCCAACCTCATAGTTTTTGCCACACTTAAGCCCATTGATGCTGCTACTTTGCCAGTCCATCTTGTTGGAGGTCTTCCTCTTTTTCTCTGACCTTCCACCTTACCAAACATGATATCCTTCTCCAGTGACTGGTCCCTCCTGACAACATGTCTGAAGTGTGAGAGACAAATTTTGGCCATCTTGGCTTTCAAGGAGCACTCTGGCTACTGCACTTCTTACAACATAGATCTATTTGTTCTTTTGGCAGCCCATGGCACTTTTAGTATTCTCCTCCAACACCGTAACTCAAATGCGTCAATTCTTCTATGGTCTTTCGTATTTGCTGTCCAGCTTTTGTATGCATATGAGGTTATTGAAAATGTCATGGCTTGGGTCAGGCGCACCTTAGTCCTTAAACTGATACCTTTGCTTTTCAACACTTTAAAAAGGTTTTATGCAGCAGATTTGCCTAATGCAATACATCATTTGATTTCTTGACTGATGGCTTCCAATAGTGCTGATCCAAGAAGAATGAAGTCCTTGACAATTTCAATCTTTTTTCCGTTGAAAACAATGTTGTTTATTGGTCCACTGGTGAGGTTTTTTGTTTTCTTTACATTGAGATGCAGTGGGTACCAAAGGCTGTGCTTCTTTGATCTTCACCAGTAAGTATTTTAAGTCCTCTTCACCATCACCAAGCAAGGATGTATCATCTGCATATCACAGGTTGTTAATGAGGCTTCCTCCAATCTTGATGCCACGTTTTTCTTCATATAATCCAATTTCTCAGATTATTTACTCAGCATACAGGTTGAGTAAGTATGGTGAAAGAATACAACCTTGTCTCACACCTTTCTTAATTTTAAACCATTCAGTGTTCCCATGCTCTGTTAAAACAACTGCCTCTTGATCCGGGTACTGGTTTCTCATGAGCACAGTTAAGTGTTCCAGAATATTCATACTTTGCAATGTTGTCCGTAGCTTGTCATGTGATCCACACAATCGAAAGCCTTTGTGTAGTCAATAAAGCACAGTTAAACATCTTTCTGGTATTCTCCGTTTTCAGCCAAGATCCATCAGACGTCAGCAGTGATATCCGTCGTTCCAAGTCCTCTTCTTAATCCGTCTTGAACCTCTGAAAGTTCTCTGTCAATGTATGGTTGCAGGCATTGTATGCTACTTTTAGTAAAACTGTACTTGCATGAGATATCAAAGATTCTGCCCGAAGATTTCCACATTCCATTTGGGCAGTCAGTTAGTGTAATATTGTATACTTTGAATTAGGGATTAAAAGTTCAATGAAGTTTAAAAAATGGAATAGTTGTTACCAAGGGACTACAACCATAAGGAGAGGGATGACTGCCCTTGATAACAGGAGAGAAACTAAACATGAAGCCCAAAGTTGAAACTTCTTATTCCAAAGTTGCCGTCTTTGTTCTATAACCATTGTAGGTGCGTTTTTTGGCTGTAATCTTTATCAAAGTAGATTGCCAGACTTTTCTTCTGTGGTGCTGCTGGGTAGATTCAAACCGTCAACCTTTATTTAGGTTAGGGACCTGCAGTCTGGATGTCTGATTATTATGTTATTGAATCTATAAACTGATTAAGGATGTATGGTGGGCAGCCTCTAAGAATATCTTCAATGAACTTTTCCTTTTGATTTTTGTGCCCTTTGGTCATCCCCTCCCCTTGAATGTGACTGGATCTAGTCTTTACAAGTATGGCAGAAGTAATTAGATGCCACTTCCTAGATTATGTTACAAAAATGCTTTGGCCTGGCCTCCATGTTGACCTGCCCTCTCTTACGTGCTCTGAAGCAAGTTAAGCTATCATTTTGTGAACTCCCCTGTGGAGCTCATCTGGCAAGAAACTGGTGTCTGGCCTACAGCCAGATGATCTTCTCCCAGTTTAGCTTTGAGATGACTGCAGACCTTGTGAAAGACACTGAGCCAGAGGCCCCCAGCTAAGCTACACCCAGATTTCTGACTCACAGAAACTGGGAGATAATAAATGTCTGTTGTCTTAAGCCGCCTCCAACGTTTGGAGTACTTTTTAAACAGCAGTGAAGAACACATATAGGAAATAACAGTGTAAACAACTTTCTTTTTGGAACTGAAGGAGTTTGAACTGGGATCTAACAGTTTTTAGGTTAAGCCCAACATTCCTTTGTATTACATAAAAAACTACATTGCAAGAAATAAGAGAAAATGTTGATATTTAAAGAACAATTAATATTCTCGTGGAAATTCATATGTTTAAAGAAAAAGAGCACCTGAAGCAGTTACTAATAGAAAATTTAGATTACTCTTTGAAAGCAGGTAGCAGGGATTTAAATTATTCCTACAATTCATTGGGAAAAGGGAGATTAAACGTAACGAATAGATCGAGTGTATAATAAAATTCAGAGTGAGGGGTCAAAGCAAACATGAAAGAAGGGAAGGTCAGAGAAATAATTAAAAATCTCCTGAGCTAGAAAGGGCAGCTTAGGTAGGGAATATACATAGAGCTAACATTTTTTGAGCAGTTATTATGTGCCAAGTATTTGACATATTTAAGTTTAGTAATTTCTACAACTTCTATGGTGATCTATGCCCTATTAATGTTTTTCTCTTAAAGTTACCTAAAGTGAATACCAAGCAAAGTAAATGAGTTTTGTACCTAGGAATATTCTTTGCCATTCACTCATGTGATCTGTAGGACAGTGTAGAACTGTCTTGCAAGGTTTCCAAGGCTGTAAATTCTTATGGGAGCAGACTGCCACATCTTTTTCCCATGATGTATGGCTGATGGGTTCCAACCGACTGCCATGCTTTGGGTTAGTAGTTGACCTGTTAATCCAGCAGAGCTCCTATACCTAGGGATAACCTGGTAAATTTTTGGATTTTAGAACATAAAATGAATAGTACAAATATTCAAAAAAGAAGACTGCAAAGAAAGGCACATGAAGTTAGCATTACGGTAGCTTTGTGAGTATTAAGTTTAAGTTAACTGAAGTTAAATAATTTTAGTTCCTCAGTTGTACTAACTATATTTCAAGTGTTCCATAGATAAGTGTGGCTAGTGACTACTGTAAGGAGCTCTGGTAGCATAGTGGTTACGAATCGGCTACTAACCTCAAGGTCGGCAGTTCGAAACTACCAGCTGCTCTGTGGGAGAAAGATGAGGCTTTCTGCTCCCATAAAGATTTACAGCCTCGGAAACCCTGTTCAGGGTCACTATGAGTCAGAAGCGACTCCATGGTACTTAACAACAACAACAGTGACTACTGTATTAGCATAGAACATTCCCATTGTCACAGAAAATTCTGTTAATGCTGTGCTAAAATACAGTGGAGGGGCATTTAAAGAGCTCCAGAGGAAAATCTGTTAAAACTTTGTTGTTGTTAAGTACCATGGAGTTGGTTCCTACTCATAGTGACCCTTCACAGGGTTTCCGAGGTTGTAAATCTTTATGGGAGCAGAAAGCCTCATCTTTCTCCTGCAGAACAGCTGGTAGTTTCGAACTGCTGACCTTTAGGTTAGTAGCCCGATTTGTAACCACTACACTACCAATTAAAGCTTAAGATCCTAAATAAATGAAACAAGTCTTCATTTACATAGGTCAACAAAAGATATTTTTCAGGCTTCTAATGATTCTGAAAGTATACCACCAGAGTTCATTTCTTAGAAGAATAGTACTCTTAGTAAACCTAGCCACTCTGGAATTTCTGAATCCTGTTCAACTCTCTCCTGTCCTGTTTCCCAAAATGACCCAAGAAACATAAACTGAGTACCGCTTTATAAGCCAAATTTCAGACTTGTCAAAACAGTGATTTCAACCTAAATAGTTTGATTGCAGAGCTCCCTTCCTCATTTTGACAGCTGTAAAATAAAGCCACAGAAGAAAACAACTTTTATTTTATGAAGACTTATCCTCTGAAATCACTTTTGTGAAACTCACTCCCAAAATCTTAATGTTACCAAATCCAAGTTTAATTCTTAGTCCACCCCTTACTTGAGTCCATGCCTTACTTGATCTCTTAAGCATCTTGATTGACGACAGATAATCCCTGCCTCCTTTTAGAAGCACTTTCTTCCCTTGGCTTCCAGAAAAACACCATCTCAATAGTTCTTCAGTCTCCAACAACATTGGTCAACTCAGTGTAGGAGAACCTCAAGGCTCAGTCCTCAGACCTCTCTTCTTTGTCTTTATTCACTCACTAGGAAGTTGCATTTAGTCAGTTGACTAGTTTTTAAATCGTACCTCCTTTTAGCTGTTGGAATTTATCAAGTTGCCAATATGATATTTCTACTGGATATCTAGTTGAAATCAACACCAAATATGTCTAAATGGAATTTTTAAAAAATTTGCTTACCCCATACTTTGTTCTTTCTTTAGCATGTCTCTTCTCAGCAAGTGAGACTGCCATTTTCCCCACTTGGATTTGTTTAAAACCGTGAAATAATTTTTTGATGCCTCAGTTGACCAGTTTGTGCCAGCACTAGCTTCAGAATACATTCTAAATTTATCCATTTCTCTTCACATCATTGTGTGACGCTCTAGGATAAGCATTGGGCTGCTAACACAAGGTCAGTAGTTCAAGCCCTACCAGCCACTCCTTGGAAAACCCTATACAGGGGCGCTATGAGTCATAACCAACTTGCCAGCATAACCACCACCACCACCATTGTGGAGTCTTAGGGGTGCAGTGGTTAAGGTTAGGTTGCTAAATACAAGGTCGGCAGTCCAAACACACCAACTGCTCTGAGAAAGTTGAGTGTCTGCTTCAACAAAAGATTTACAGTCTCAGAAACCCTAAGAGCAGTTCTACCCTATCCTATAGAGTCTCTTTGAGTCATAATCTGTTTGATGGCACTGAATTTGCCACCATCTTTATACTCGTGTTTAGGCTGATAGAGCAATTTAAGACCGTTTTTCTTCCAGTTTTCTGTTGTGTTCACATAGTAACTAACTAATCTGTCACTTTAAAACATAAATTAGAAGCTCTCTTATGCTGTCTTATCATACCAAAATCCTATGTACTTTGGCCTCAGCTAAATGCTTCACACTCTTCTACCACCACTTCTCTTACTCTACTTTATTCTTACTGACTTGTTTACTTTTTATCATGTTTACCAAGCTCATTCCCTTTCTGCTTGGAAAACTTCCATTTAAAGTTTTCATGACTTTTTTCTATTTAAAAATTTTGGTTTCTCCCTTAAGTTTCCTCTTCAGGAAAGTTTTCTCTACTACCCTTCTTAAATAGGTCTGCCCCCTCACCTTAACTTTCTTACTGAACTTGATGTTTTCATAAACATTTAATACTGCCTAATATATTTATTATTCATTTACTTAATATGTCTCCATTACTAGAAGTAACTTTTATCTGTGGTTGAGGACAGAAATCAAGTATCTACTAAATGCCAGAGGTTTGCCCAGGACCGGGCAGTGTTTTGTTCTCTTGTACATAGGGTCACTATGAGTCAGTACTGACTCGATGGCACCTAACAACAACACAAGCCAGATACTAGCTTCTAGATGCTATGGATAAAAAAGATATCCTTAGCATCTAGAAGCTAGTGTCTGGCACGTAGTAGAAACTTAGCATAATTTTGTAGGAATGATGAAAACAAAACGGTTACAAGATTTATTAAAAAAGTAAGGCCAGTTTTTTAAATCAATAGAATAAAGTAATCTAAAGTGGGGAAAATCTTAAATATCAAAAGTTAATTTAATAACTTGAGATTCTTGGGGGAAATTGCATCTTTCACAATGGAACCATGTAAAGATCATTTAAAATCATGGGGGAAAAAATTCTTTGAAAAGTTTAATGGGAGACAGTGAATTGTAGTTTACAGTTAGAAATAATGTCAGGAAATTTTCATCCTATATTTATTTATTAAGGAAATGATCATATTGAGCTAACTAATCTGCCAGAACTGACTGAGAGGCAGAGGATTCTTTAAAAAAGGAAAGATGAGAAAAAGAATTTTGTGAACTAATTTTCTTTCTTTCTTTCTTTCTTTTAAATAGCTCTGGTAGCATAGTGGTTACAAATTGGGCTGCAAATCTCAAGGCCAGCAGTTCGAAACTACCAGCGGTTCCGCAGGAGAAAGATGAGGCTTTCTGCTCCCGTAAAGATTTACAGCCTCGGAAACCCTGTGCAGGGTCATTATGAGTCGGAACTGACTCCATGGCACATAACAACATACTGATATATACTCTAATTTCTGTTAAGTTATAGGAGCGTTGTGAGGAATAAATTCTGCCATAGTGCATTTAAAAGGTTGACTATTTGTAATACTATTGTTATTATGCAATTTGAGACGCAAAAAGTTTGTAGGAAAATTCCATTATTCAGTTTTTTCACAAACATTTTTGAAGCCCGCTCATACTAGTTTAAATTATTATTGTTGCAAGTAAACTCCAAGTTGGTTTCCACTTTAACCCTCTTTATTGCAGTTTGAATAATCTTTAAGAGGCACTTCTAATTGAATTTGTTGTTAGTTGCAGTTGAGTTGGCTCTTCTGGTGACTTGTGTATAATATAACAAAAGTTGCCCAATTTACTCCTACTTAAAACTCCCCAGTATCTTATCTCCCTTTTTTCCCATTGGAATAAAGATTTCTCTTTTGTGCCTTTTGGAGGTGAGCTTGAGGAAACATCAGGAAAAAATTAAATGAATTGACTGACTCTAGTAAGACTAGGGCAGTGAAGTGCTTTCTGGTTCTGACAGCATGGTCAAGATGGTCTAGTGTTAAGATGTTAGCATACATTAATAACCCAGTACCTTTCCTGCTTGTAGAAAGAACACTCTCCCTAAGAAACCATCTGTGTTTGATTTGTGGAATTACTAATTAGGAACCAGTGAAAAAGTTGGTGATCTAACAAAGATGACTTCTTTAGGGCTAAAATAATGAATTTAGCTCATTTGTCTTATCATATATAACGTCTTACCCCAAGGCTTTTTATCTGTTAAGATAACACCTGTAGACCAAATGTATTAGCAACTGTTTATCTTTCTGTTCTTTGTTGCAGGAGGGTCTGGTTCCATTTCCATTTTATCCAAACATGATATCAGATTATCCAGGAACAAGTTAAAAAGAAGGGAGACTGGTTCCAGAACACATCTCTGGAAATTATCCTATGGACTCTGACTCTCATGGCTACATTACAATGTAGGTTCTATAAGAGCATCAGTAGGCAGTGGTGTTTGTTCACTTTATCACATAACATGTCCCTCCTGTTCATGGAGTCAGAGGCTGAGGAAAGGTTACTTAATAGGCCAGTAGCTCATATTTTATATCTTAAATATTTCTCCATAAGCAGATGGAAATTATAGACTGGTGTGGATAATCTCTATACTGCTAATTACAAAGTCAGCCGTTCAAACCCACCAGCTGCTCATTGGAAACCTTGTACAGAGTCTCTATGAGTTGAAATCAACTTGAATGACATCAACAACACAGCAACATAAGATGGACCTCTTGAGACTTTAATTAGCCTAGAGTTGACCTGAATAGCCTGGACACAAAGAAAAATTCTGCTTTTTGCAACAAAGCATATACCCCAGCAAAAATCTGCTGCTGAATACTTTGTACCTAATAAAGGTTTCTCATTTATTGTTCATTTAGTATGAAATTTAGGTATTTCAAGATGAAAAAGCTGAATCGTAAAGAAGCTAACGCATATTCTCAAGGTCACAGATGGTGGTAAAGTGGGAGATTGACAACTTGATTTAGGCACTTTCCTACAGATGTGGCCCTGGGAATGTGTTAGAGGAATGTGTACCTCAGCCCTTGGGAGTTGGTGGCTGAATGGGCCATGAGCTGACTAGAGTTCTTAGGCAGACATGAGCAGCCTTATAACTGTACTAGTATATCATATGGATATTATGTACTGCGTATGCCATGGTCAAGAAGGTCAAAAAAAGGTCAAGAAGCATTGATAAACTACACTCAAAGTAACAAGAGAATAAGAGGGAACAATTGTTCACCATGCCTACAGCTATATTTTCCCTTCACCCTCTCAGGCTAGATAGAGTAACATGCTCTAGTTATTGCTAAGTGGGAAAAAGAATGGTTGACTAGAGAGTCACATGAGTTTTAATACTAGTAACCAACCAAGGATAGAGGAAGAAATGGTAAGGACTTGTTTCCCAGGAGCAGGTGACCGGAAGAACAAGCCTTATTTAACAACTAGGAAGAAGAGATTCCTAAAGGGACAGTGCAAACAACTTGTTTTTTAGAGTGCCATGATAAAGTGTTCTTAAATATTGACTTACTACTTTGGTGGGAGGACTGTCCTGGACTTGGAAAAATAACAAGAACTTTGAGCTCCCTCTAGAGGTCAGCATTGATAAAATAATATCATAATGGTCAGTAGGGAATATAACTAAAGTATCCAATAAACTATTATCTTAGATTGAGAAGTTATCAGTTAACCTTTTAAGAAAAATACTGGGTTAATATTTTGATTAACTCTATAGGCGGTCTTAAAGGTCAGTGTTGTATAGAGTATATAAAGATAAAAGGATCATTAAAATGCATCATGTTCCCATACAAAATAGGATGGATTTTTTTTGTTGTTAATGGGGGGCTGTAAGTGTTGAAACAGCCTACATGAAAATGAGAACTCATTTGTAAACACTGAACTGCAATGTCTATTGAACCTCATGGTTAGTGGTACAAACTCAGCAGACCTTCCTAGGAAACCCTACGCGTGGGGGTCACTATGAGTCGGAACCGACTTGACAGCACTTCATAACATCATGTGCCAAAATGTTTTCACAACTACTCTGTGACTTTTAATACACTTGGCTGTAATCTCACCCTGCCCTCCCAAAAAAGAAATCTGTAAAGAAAAGAATTAGAAGATGAAATTATTAAAACTAAGTTGCAGGCAAATGTAGGAACTTTAAGAACATTAACACATGTTGTTTCTTACCTTTAAGGAGAAAACTATACTCAGACAGTAATCTTAGTCATGTTCGGATGCTTTCCAAGAATGCAAGTTTGTTATGATTGTTACCTTTACTGTAATTAATTTTTTTAATGGATTTATACTTCTCTCAAGAATTTACTGAGAGAGATAAATTCTTAAATCTTAGTTGTTTTTCATAAATTTTTTGGTAATATTAAGAGATGAGAATACATAGGTGGACTATGTCAAAGAAACACACCAGTCAGCCTGAAAGAGCTCTCAGATCCAATCTGCAACAGTCTGACCAGCAAAATAAAAGACATATTATTAGTTTATAACCCAAAATATGAAATAAAATAGTATTGATAAAAGTTAACAGGAGAAAAGAGGTAACTACCATGCAGAAGAATTTGAACTATTTATATAGATAAATTCCTGCTCCTCAAAGCCGAGTGCCTTAGTGACACCTTTGTCCCCAATAATGGGTTGCTCTGAGTCAACTTCCATCCAGAGAGTAAGAAAAGGGTGTGAAGAGGAGTAATTTTATGATGAAAAACCTTGTAAACACTTCCTTGATCACAAAAACTAGGTTATGATAAGTCATTTGATTAGCATGTACCTTCGAAATGATGTGCTGAGAATGGCACTCTACCTCTGTGGTGCCCCAAACCTATAGTTATGGTATGTGGCCATGAGGAAAACATCGGATAGTCCCAAACCAAGGAAAGTACTGCAAAGTATAACCTACACAGGTAATCTCCAACTTTTAAAAAGTGCACTTTGTCACTTATAAAAGACTTACATTAGTACCTGGTTTTGCTAACAACATTAAGAAATCTGAAGAGGATTTTCATTTAATGGTAATTGCTTTGTTTTTTGCTATTTTGGCCTACAAAAGGCTTCATGAGGAACTTTACTTTCGAATAATGGGGGGAATATGCATGCCTCAAAACTGTCACAGTTATTAAAAACGGAAAGTCTGAGAAACTGACCAGAAGACGCAAAGGAAACTCTATGACTTAATGTAAAGTGGTATCCTGGTTGGGGCTTGGGAACAGAAAAAGCGATAGGGAAAAACGAGTGAAATCTTAATAGAGTATGGCATTTAATTAGGAAATGTTACATTGTTGGTTCCTCCTCTGTGACAAATGTAGCATAGTAATTAATATAACATATACATGGAAGAAACCAGGTGAGCAGTATGGGGTAAAGAACTGTTATTTAACTGTTCTATATGGTTTTTAAGGAGTAGTGGTTACGAATTGGGCTACTAACCGCAAGGTTGGCGGTTTGAAACTACCAGTGGTTCTGCGGGAGAAAGATGAGTCTTTCTGCTCGTGTAAAGATTTACAGCCTCGGAAACCCTGTATAGGGTCACTATGAGTCGGAACCGACTCCATGGTACTTAACAGCAGCATATGGTTTTTTATGCAGTGATATTTTTAAAACATGGAGCACGCTTTTGTTATGTGTATATATATTGTCACTTGCATTTAGTAGTTTCTGACTTTTATGTTAAAAAGTGAATAAAATTCTATCTCATGAAAGTTAAAATAGTATTAACTGGAAGGAGAATCTTCCAGTATCTGCTTCCTAGTGTAGCAGTAGTACTAGTTGAGCACAGCAGAAAGGATCTTGCATCATTGTCTCAATTCCATACTGAAGGCATTTGTTGTTAAATCACTATTGTTGATGAATTTCAGGCTGAAAAAGAACAGATTCAGAGTCCATTTTTGTGAGAGATCTCTAGTAGAAGAATTAACTATGGAGTTACTCAGTTCTTGTAGATGTGGTGTCCCTTCTGATTTTTATCATATTAGGACTTTCCTAATAGGTTACTTCTCTCCAGTCACCATTCTAATTTAGTTTCTCCCTTAGTTGTATTGGTTTTACTTACATGAAATATAAATCCTCTAGGAGTTAGAGATCTATCAGTATTTCTTTGCGAATGAAAAAATTGAAGGAAATAAAGATTCATTGACTAACTCATGGTTATATTATTAATAGCTGAGCTGAAACTACATCCTATAAAGTTTCAAGAGTATGAATCCTTTGTGGCTTTTGCTATATAAGTTGTGAAATAGTTTTACTTTCTACAGTGTACTCAAGAGTGTCACAGTCTTTTGAACAATTTCTGTTAATTTTTCCTCATAACTTTACGAGGACATGCTATTTTTTTTTTAATGGCATTTCCTTACATTTTACAATTCTCCTATTGTCTTCATTCATTGTCTTCCTATGTTATATGAACTGGTTTTGTTTTTTCCTGCTCTCTTTGTCTGTCATAGTTAATTGTGTGTGTTATTTCTGGTGTGTCAAATATGGAAGGGCTATACAGTGTTGAAGAGAGAAAAGGCGGCATTTCAGGAACGGTAAAACAATGCTCCCACTCTAAAGAGGGTGGTGTGAGGGTGAACATAAGTAGATGTGTGGGGTTTAACGCATTAGCCTTACTTCAGAATTTTGTGACTGCTAGCTCTGGTAGTGTAGTGGTTATTAATCTGGCTACTAACCTCAAGGTCAGTAGTTCGAAACTACCAGCTGTTCCATGGGAGAAAGATGAGGCGTTCTGCTCCCCTAAAGATTTGCAGCCTCGGAACCTCTGTGCAGGGTCACTATGAGTCAGAACCAACTCCACGGTACTTAACAACAACAACAATTGTAGTTAAGGAGACCTGATGTGGCACTGTGTGTTATTTCATTGGACTGTAAGGTTGGTTTAAACCGCAGGGTTACCATTTCAGGCTCACCAGCTGCTCCTTGGATACCCTATACAGGGTCTCTATGAGTCGGAACCGACTTAACAGTACTTAACAACATTATAGCTGAAAGTAAGATGGCATGGTTAATATTAAAGATTGAAAGCCAGGAAGTACTTTAAAAATGGTATGATCATCCTTAGAAGGACCTATGAAGGTTTTGGATCAGGAAAGTATTGTGTAACAAATGTTGTGTGCTGTTGGGTTGATTCCAACTTACAGCGATTGTGTACAGGATTTCCAAGAGCAGCTGGTGGGATTGAACTACCAACCTTGCAAGTAACAGTCCCAGTGCTTATCCTACTAGATTAGAATTTTGGCATGTCTAGGAGTCCTGGTGTGGCACTGCAGTTAATACACTGGACTGCAAAGTCTGTTTGAACCACACGGTCATTGGTTCAAGCTTACCTGTCACACCTCAGAAACTCTGTACAGGGTTACTCTGGGTCAGAATTGACTTGACAGCACTTAATAATAACAGCAACAGTATGTGATTCTAGTATCTGGTTAGTGCTGCAGCTTTCTTATGATACAGTAAAATTTACCCTTCAAATTTGGACAAAAGTCATATAGCCACTATCACAATTTTAAATACAAAATTGTTCTGTCAGCTCAGAAAGTTCCTCTATGCCCTGCCCCTTTTACAGCCAGTTTACTTTTAAACTTAACCCATACCCTGTTCATAGCCCCTAGCAACTGCTAATCTTTTTTTTTTGCATTTATAGTTTTACCTTTTTCATGTCAGGAAAAGAATCATAGTATGTAGCCTTCTGACATGCTCTTCTTTGATTCAGTGTAATGCATCTTGAGATTTATTCATATTGTATTAGCACTTTGTTTTACTCACACCCAAGTAGGCTCATTTCCGAACTGGACAACTACATACAGAGCTGCCATGAACATTTGTATACAGTCTTTAACTTTTTAAGAAACTGTCAGACTTTTTCCAAAGTGGTTATGCCACATAGTCTTCCCACCAGAAATGTGTGTGCTCCAATTGTGGGATATTGGCACTAGATATTGCCAGTTGTTTCTTGTGGGTTTTTCTTTTATCTTTTTTAAATCAAGCATTTGAATGCTGTGCCGTCTATCTCCTCTCTTTATTCACCAGTTAGAGACTCATCTATTATGGTTTCCACTGTTACTTTTATGCCCATAACTGTCAAATATGTAAACTGGTAACTAAACTCTAGCAACTGTTCCATAATTTCCTGATTGTTGATGTTATACAAGCAGGATCAAACACATTTGTAACTTTTAACTTAGTGATACATTGTAGGCAACGTTCTTTCTCAGTACATACAAATAGATCTGTTACTTCTTTTTGTACCAAACGTGTACAGTTCTAGTGTAATATTGTTGGATAGGCACTAGACTGCTAACTATACATGATCACTCAGAGTAGGAACTGACTCAGCGGCACTTAACAGCAGCAGCAAACATATAAGTAGATGTGTGGGTGAACTTTGGAAGGATATGTACTAAAATGACAATAGTGGCTCTCTCAGAAATAGGCTACATAGTGTTGTCAGTCTTTGCCAACTATTCAGCCCTATTCTAATAGAGTAAAAGCAGCCATGGATAAATACCATTGAGTGTGACTGGGTTCCAGTAAAACTTTATTTACAAAAACAGGTGACAGGCCACATAGTATCTATGTACTAGAGGTTTCTAACCAGTGTACTAGCGGTTACTTTTATGTTTCTTAATTACTATATGATCACAATACTTTCAACTTTTCATTATATATAAATAGCACATTTATAACCATTTCTAATTGGTTTTTTATCTTCAAATTGTTTATCTGAAATATTAACTAAATGGAATTATAGTAACCCCAGAAAATGTCTCACAATATAAGTAAAATGCCCTGATATGGCACTGTAGGATAAGCACTGGACTGCTAGCCACAAGGTTGGTGGTTCAAACCCACCAGCTGCTCCTTGGAAACCCTATATAGGTTCCCTATGAGTCGGAATTGACTCAGTGGCACTTACGAACAGCAACAATATTTACCACCTGTGAATTTTCCCCTGCATGGTTTTTATCCTGAGTATTTAATATTTTTGAATCCTTGTCCGGTTGTGTCCTATTCCATTTTTATTAAAGCACATAAAAAACAAAGATGACAATGGGTGACAGGTAGGAAAGAAAAAAATAATGAGACAGTGTGCCTAATGAAATAAAAATAGACTGTAATATTGATGTCATTCTCCAGCTCCCACTATCTCCACCCACAAAAGAAAGCATGTATAAGCATTGGTTTGCTGGTTGCTGCAATATAGGCAGTTCAAATCCAACTGCTGCTACTTGGCAGAAAAATGAGACTACATACACTCATAAAGCGTTACAGTCTCGGAGACTCCATATAATATCAACATGAGTCAGAAGTGGCTTTGGTTTTTTTAAGTTGAGGCTAAAACCCAGGTGCTGACAATTAAAAGAGGGGCTGAGGGGAGAAAATGTGTTTCATATAGTACATAAAGGAGCTCTGGTAGCATAGTGGGTTGTTATGTGTTACAGTGTTAACTTCAAGGTCAGAAGTTTGAATCCACCAGAAGCTCCACTGAGAAATGATAAGGTTTTCTGTTCCTGTAACAGCCTCGGAAATCCTATTCAGGGTCACTTACAAGTCAGAACCGACTTGGTGACACACCAACAGCATATAGTACATTCTAAATTCTTTGTATTTTATTAATGACATATAAAATTATGCAGCAAAAATGATATATTCTTATCAAAAATTTGGTCATGCCTTTTATTTAAACACATCATACCTTGTGTTTATGCCATTGCAGTGTGCTAAAACAGTAGGACAATTGACTAGTGTTCTGAAATGTTGTTAGGTGCCATCGAGACGGTACTGACTCTTAGCGACCTTATGCACAGCAGAACAAAACACTGCCCGATTCTGGGCAAACCTCACTACTGTTGCCATGCTTGAGTCCAGCAATGCTGCCACTTGGCCAATCCATCTAATTGGGGTCTTCCTCTTTTTCTCTGACTCTCCACCTTACCACACATGGTATCCTTCTCCAGAGACTGTTCCCACCTGACAATATGTCCAAAGAATGAGAGATGAAGTTTGGCCATTTTGGCCTCCAAGGAGGACTCTGGCTGCACTTCTTCCAAAACGGATCTATTGGTCCTTTTGGCAGCCCATGGCACTTTCAATATTCTCCTTCAACACCATAACTCAAAAGCATCAATTCTTCTATGGTCTACTTTATTCACTGTCCAGCTTTCACATGCATATGAGGTTATTGAAAATACCATGACTTGGGTCAGGTGCACCCTTAGTCCTCAAGCTGACATCTTTGTTCTTCAACACTTTAAAAAGGTCTTGTACAGCAGATTTGCTTAATGCAGTATGTCGTTTGATCTCTTGACTGCTGCTTCCATGAGTGTTGATAGTTGATCAAGAAGAATGAAGTCTTTGACAGCTTCAGTCTTTTCTCCATTGATAAGAATGTTGTTTATTGGTCCAGTGGTGAGGATTTTTGTTTTCTTTAAATTGAGATGTAATCCATACCGAAGGCTTTGATCTTCATCAGTAAATGTTTTAAGTCCTCTTCACTTTCAGCAAACAAGGTTTTATCAGCTGCATATTGCAGGTTGCTAATGAGTCTTCCTCCAATCCTGAGGCCACATTTTTCTTCATATAACCCAGCTTCTTGGATTATTTGCTCAGCATACAGGTTGAATAAATATGGTGAAAGAAAACAACCTTATTGCATACCTTTCTTAATTTGAAACCATTCAGTGTTCCCATGTTCTGTTCGAACACCTGCCTCTTGGTCCATGTACAGATTCCTCATGAGCACAAATAAGTGTTCTCGAATACTCTTAAAATGTTGCCCGTAGCTTGTCATGATCCACACAATTGAAAGCCTTTGCGTAGTCAATAAAGCACAGGTAGCGTAGTGATTACGAATGAGCTCTGGTAGCGTAGTGGTTACAAATAGAGCTGCTAACCTCAAGGTCGGCAGTTCGAAACTACCAGCTGTTTAGCAGGAGAAAGATTAGGCTTTCTGCTCCCATAAAGAATTACAGCCTTGGAAGCCCTGTGCAAGGTCACTATGAGTTGGAACCCACTCCACAGTACTTAATCAACAACAAATGGCTAGTGATTGTGAACATTTCTTCATATATTTGTTGACTGCCCGGATCTTGTGTTCTGAAGTGAGTCTTCCCTTTTTATTAATCCTATTAAGATTAGTATAGGCAGGTTTTCTTTGTAAAAGAACATTATTTATTATTATAGAGGTGACTTATTTTTCCTTTAAAAGAAGTTTTTTATTGGCCTTTTTGTTGTTGGTTGACGAGAACAAAACTAAATTGTTGGATAGTATTATACCCTGACTCTAGTTCAGAATTATGGTGTGATAGTGATATTCATGTTTTTTAAATCATAGTAAACCCACTGCTAGAGAGTCAGCCTAACTCATAGTGACTTACAGTAACTTATAGGTAGGGTTTCCAAGACATCTTTCGCTGAGCAACTGGTGGGTTTGAACTGCCTGCTTTGCAGTTAGCAGTCCAGTGCTTAACCCATGGCACCACTGCGACTCCTTTTAAAGGATGGTATGTTGCTGTTATTCTGCCTCTGTTCCTGTATGGGGTTTCCAAGGAGCGGCTGGTGGGTTTGAACCCTGACGTGGCTGTCAGGCCACTGCTTATCCTACATTATCACATCAGGACTCCATGGTAGAGCTCACTTTAATCTCAGTACAAGTATCAGTAGTTTTTAAACTAATATATAGGAATTTTAAGTTTTTATGAAACCTGTATGATTTTAGCCTGTTCCTCTTTAGGGAAATACAATCCATGTATGTGTACTAGTTTTAATTATCTATGATGTGGTGCTGTGGGCTAATGCATCATTCTGCAAAGTTGTTTGAACTGCAAGGTTGGTAGTTAAAGCTCACCAGCTGCTCCTTAGAAACCCTGTACAGGGTCACTATGAGTCGGAATAAATTCAACAACACTTAACAACAACATGGTTCAAAAATATTTAAATTAAGTCATTTTTCTGAGTACAGTGATAGAATGTTGTGACATCTCACTTTTTATGTAAGAGCTGAGTTTCTTCTGCTGGATGTGAGCCTGGAAAATAGTTGGGTAAACGGCTGTGCCATGCTTTGCTGATGTGCAGGGGTTAACACTGCCTGCCCAGGGCACCCTTGGTACCTTGTTGTATGTTTGTACTGTTACTGTATAGGAAAAAAACATAGCTTCAGTGGAGTTCAGCACTACCCTCGATTTCAGGTGGAGGGGTCATGGAATGAATCTGTGGATAAGCTGGGGGCAGGGGATATAGGTATGGCAGTCCTGGTGTTGCACTGCAAGATAAGCGTTGGACTGCAAGGTGGGTTTCAACCACAAGGTCTACCATTCTAGCTGTTCCTCTGAAACCCTGCACTGGGTCGCTCTGAGTCAGAAGTCACTTTACAGCCACAACAAAATTAAAAATTAGTTCCTTGGTTGCACTAGTCACATTTCCAGTGCTCATTAGTCACATGTGAGTAGTGCTTGCTGTATGGACAGTACCGGTCTAGAGCACTTCATCATACAAAAAGTTCTGTTTAACAACACTGTTTTTAAATTAATGCGAGGATCAGAGCACTGGAAGACTGTTTTCTAGGAAGGAATGTAGGCATGCCTCATTTTAGCACACTTAACAAATAGGCAGTTTAAAAATAAAAGATTTGTGGCAACCCTATGTGGCATTTTTTCTAGTAGCACATGTGTCTCTGTGTCACATTTTGGCAATTCTCACCAAATTTCCAACTTTTATAATGCTATTCCACACTTAATAGACTACACTTCAGCATAAACATAAATTTTATATGAACAGGGAAACCAAAAAAATGCACGTGACTCACTTTATTAAGAAGGTGGTCTGGAACCAGATGTGTATTATGCTTCTACATTTATTGGTACTAAAAATAACAATGTTTGGCCGACCTTGTTTGAGTATAGTACAATATATGACCACATTTTTAGAGTAGTGCTTTCTGTTTGTACATGCTTATTGTTTGTCATGCTTTGTGGTGGTGCCATGAAGTCAGTTCCAACTCATAGCAACCCTGTTTAGGGTTTCCAAGGAGTGACTGGTGTGTTTGAACTACCAACCTTGCGGTTAGCAGTGCTTATCCTACAATGCCACACCAGAACCTATAGAAAATAGTAATTTTGATGGCACATTGGAATAAACAGAGAAAGTTGTATAAAACTGGAAATTACAGTTTTGGGGGAGCTGCAGCATCAGGGAGAGTCCTGGTGTAGCACTGAGGTTTAATATGCTGGGCTACAACGTAGGTTTGAACTGCAAGGTTGGCATTTCAGGCTCATCAGCTGCTTCTTGGAAACCCTACACAGGGTCGCTGAGTCAGGACTGACTTACCAGCAGCAAGATTGGTGGCTTGAACCCCCCCCCCCCCCGCAACTGCTGTGTAGGAGAAGATGCGGTAATGTGCTTTCATTAAAGATTTAAAGCTTGTACCCTCTTCTCTAGAGTTTCTGTGAGTCATACAATCGACTTGATGCCAGTAGGTTTGGTTTCTTTGTTTTGGGTTTGATATATGCAAAGCATTGGTCTGAGTTCTGGCAATATAATAATGAAAAGAGAGATTAACAAGGAAAAAGAAAGTATATTTAGTTAAGTGTTGTGATAGGGAAACAGAAGCCCCAATGACACCCTGGTTGTTAAGCACTTGACCGGTCACCTCCTTCCTTACAGATTTATAGCCTTGGAAAACCCTATGGGGTATTTTACTCTGTTCTGTAGGGACACTGTTATGGTGCTGTAGAATAAGCACTGGACTAACCACAAGGTCAACAGTTGAAACCCACCTGCCACTCCTTGGAAAAACTATACAGGATCACTGTGAATTGGAGCCCATGCAACAACACTTCAACAACAACTTAGGGTTTCTATGAGTCACAGTCAACTCACAGCAATGAGTTTGATTTGGTGATAAGAAAAAATACTGGTGATTGCAAAACCCAGCAATGCTGACATCGTGGGGTGGGGGTGGTTATGTGCCTTGCAGTTAGTTCTGACTCATAGCGACTCTGTACAGGGTTTCTGAGGCTGTAAATCTTTACAGGAGCAGAAAGCCTCATCTTTCTCCTGCGGAACTGCTTTTAGTTTCGAACTGCTGACTTTAAGGTTCGCAGCCTGATTGGTAACCACTAAGCTACCAGAGCTCCTTAGGCACAAGGGATGAAGGTTCAAAACTAGTTGCTATAGGATGTAACATCTAAACTGAAATGAACATGTTCTTGTTGATGGATTTGTTGTTGTTAAGTGCTATCAAGTCGACTCTGACCCATAGTGACCCTGTATAGGATTTTCAAGGAGCAGCTGGTGAGCTTGAAACACCGACCTTGCAGTTCAAACGACTTTGCAGTCTGCCGTGTTAGCCCACAGCGCCACACCAGGATAGTAATAGTTAAAAAGGAGAGAAAGAAGGTTCCAGAAGTTCTGCCTCAGTTAAGTAAGTGCATCTTTAAAACAGTGAACAGTTTAGGGAAAATTACAGCACTTTTTTTATGCTCAAATTTTAATTCTTTAGAAGGGATAAAAAGGTAGAGTGCTGTGTTGTTAGTGACTCTGGAGGCAATTCTGACTGATGGTGACCTCGTGTGTAGAGTAGAACTCCATAGGGTTCTCGAGGCTGTGACCTTTTGGAAGCAGATCACCGGACCTGTCTGCTTGAGGAGCTTCCCAGTCTTTTGGCTAATAGACCACTACTTACCTGTGTGTACCACCCAGGTACTCCACTTAAGTACAGTGCTACTTTTCAATAGATTCATTAGTATATACTTGGATCCCCTTCAGTGGGTGAGGCTTTCTTCGCCTGAAATATTGACAGTACTCTTCAGGATATTTGTTAATTCATGTTTCGAAAAATGAGAAGTGTAAATAAACATATTGTCATCATCAAAAAAGTAAAGATGATTTTTTTTTTTTTTTAATTTTCCAAAATGCTTTGGCTCTTATACTGTGGAAGGTACACAAAAGCAAAGAGGTACTATGAATTTAAATAGTTACTTTCCCTTGCTCTGAGGAAAATGATGTATAAATGCATCTATGTTCATTATATAATTTTATAAAACATCTTCATCTAATATTTTGAGCTGCAAAAATTGAGAGTACTGGACTTCCATTTTTGCCTTCCTAATAGGAGTCTTGGTGTGGCTCTGCAGGTTATAATGCATGGGACTGCAATGTCAGTTTGAACTGCAAGGTAGGTGGTTCAAGCTCACCACCAGTTCCTCTGAAACCCTATACAGGGTCGCTATGAGTCGCAACTGATTCAAAGGCAGAAAACTAGCAAGATCATTTTTAAATGTTTAGTGGTGCTGTCATAGAATCGCTCACAAATTGCTGGTTTCCTTTTCATTTATAAATTTAGTGAGGTACTAATAAGCTACTAATATTATTTATTGAGTTCTTATTTGCTAAAATAGGAATGTGTTTTTGGTTTATTCTGGGAAGAATTATCTTTTGGTGGACCAAAATATTGGTGAAATAACTTCAGGTTCACTTTTATTTATAATGTCAGGTTACCATACAAACTTGGAATGTGTTAGAAGAGTCATGCTGTGTTTTGAAACTATAATAATGAGTTGGGAAAGAAAAACTAATGTCTTTATGTTTTTGTTTCAATTATACAGCAGATATAATTTCTACAGTAGAATTTAATCATTCTGGAGAATTACTAGCAACAGGAGATAAAGGTGGTAGAGTCGTCATCTTTCAACAGGAGCAGGAGGTAAGAGTTTGAAGTTTAATATTTAAATTTCAGTTTGATCTAAAGACTGGAACTGTGTTGCACTGGAGAATCTAAGGCACACCAGGGCATAGTGGCTTTTTCTAACCAGATTTGTCCTGTTTAAATAGAGATGGCTCTGGTTCTTTTAACCTTGTGTGTTTGTGTGTGTGTGTGTGTGTGTGTGTGTGTGTGTGTGTGTTTGGTTTTTATTTTTAAATATACGCCTTTAATTGTTAAGATACTTGATTAGGAAAGGGGAAAGAAAGTGGTGGAATAATTCAAGATTTTAACATGGTTCTGAATCCGAGGCCCCAGTCATAATTTTTCTCTTAAGACTCATGAAAGGAAAGTTGTGTTTTGTTTTGTTTTTAACCTCTTCTCAATGCTTAGTTTACTTTGTATAATTGGAGGTGGAGGCTAATTTAAAGACAAATTTAAATTACCTTGTTGTCAGTTTATACTCATGTTCTTGTCATTTAAAAATAAAAGTTTAAATGATGGTTGCATGTAATTTGTCACCTGAGTTCCAGCTTTTAAATTGAAGTTGATTTGAAAATTGTTTCCACTGAAATGGAGTTTCTCACTGAAGAATCTGTAATGTAGATTTTTGTTTTGTATTGTGTTGGATCTGCCTTAGGCACACTTCTAAATCTGAACAAAGTTTCTTACTAAAACTGTATGCTATAAACAAAGTCTGTTACTCTGGATTTCCCCTTTCTTCCTCTATGGATCACAGTTAACTCTTAAAAGTTACAGGTAACCCCCGCATTTTGAAAATTCACTTTTTACAGCCACTTTGTTTTTATAAGACACATGCATTAGTACCTGTTTTTGCTTACTAAAAGAAATTGGTAAAAGGATTTTCTAAGAGGATTTTTGCTTTTACAAACAAAGATGAAAATAGTATCCATCTAGCTGTTCCAGAGGCAGTGTGCAGCCCAAGCAGCTGAAGTGGCGCTACTAAACTCCTTCCCCGGGAACTACATTCAACCTCAAGCCATCATTGCTTTGAACTGTGCCTATAAACACTGTGTATTAGTGTTGTTTTAGGTTTATATGTTATTTGGTAGATTGTTTTTAGGGTCTGGAGATGCTCAGAAGTTTTTCTATATAAATGATGGTAATTCCTTCTTTCTATGCCATTGGGCTTACTAAAAGGATCATAGGAACACTATTTTCACATAGCAGGGAAACCTTTACTTGTTTCGAAACATCCTGCCCCCTGTCTGTCTGTAATATATTTTAAAAGAATTTAAAAGTATGGATAAATTGCAGGATTTATAAGTAGATGTCTAAATCTTAGCAGCTAGGTTTTTAAAGGTTAGGTTTTTAAAGGATTGTGAAATTCCTTAAATAAACAAGAGACTCTAGTAATAATACTACTACTTTGCACTTCTATAGCGCCTTTGACCTGAGGATCTCAAAGTGCTTTAGAAACACTAATGAATTAATCCTCACAACACCTCAGTGAGGTAGGTAATTTAATTTTAAAAGAAATGATTAATAGTATCTGATTAGAAGATGCAGAAACATTACATTTGTCTCGTTTTATTTAATTTTTCTTGTGGAAGAAATTATGAAAATAAGACTGAGGTTTTGTTTTTTTTTTTCTTTTTGACAAAAAGTTTTGTTGGGACAGGGGTGCTAATTGAGTTTTCTGTTCCTGTTGTTAGTCAATTAAAAACCTGACCATAAGACGGTTGAAAGGGACTTAACAGATTTGTACAATTTCCCTTTCTTTACAAGTAAAATATAATGAGGTCACTTGATTTCTTATTGTCAGACTAGCAACTAGATCCTAGAATTTCTGACATGTGCTCTTTCAGTGTTGTTTGCTGCCTTTTATGTTGTATCACCAAAATGTTAAAGTTGTTGTTGTTGTTAACTTAAAAGAAATGAGAGCAAGTCTTTCCAGTATACATTATCTGCCCTTGAAATTGGTTTTCATTAAAAGTTAATAGTTACTCTGTATGTCTATCTTATAGAAGCATCTTCAGAGGAAAAAAAGTTATTTAATTTTGATTATTAAGCAATTCTATTTTGTTTGCACTAGTTTATCTTGAAGGTTTCAGAGACTTTTTAATGAGGACTTTGTTACTTTTAAGTAAAGATTGTGACTATAAAACTAATTTGATAAAACTTTGCATGAAAATGAGGTAATTTTCACTGACCATAGGTTGAAAAAATGAACAAGAAAAAAGAGTTCAATAAATAGTCAAAGTTAATAGTTTAGTATATTTTTATAGGCTGTCAGTACTATGTTAAACTGAATGGACTCTCTAATGTGTACTTACTGAAGATGCTCTAACAGTTTACTTGTATTAAAAAGTAAGGTGAACATTTTGATTTTTAAATAATTATTTCCTGTGATTCTATTTTTAAATTCTTCAGGCCATTTTAAAGAGCATTTCAAATACTCATTCTTGCAAAAACCCAATGACAGCATTTTGAGTAAGACCCCTGGGAGAAAAAGGACAACTGTTTTCAGCATGCCTGTCATTCTTTTTAACTGTATTTGAGAATTCAAGAAAAACAGGAAATTTTTTATCCAGAACCTCAGTACTCACCAGTGTGAATATCAGTGTGTTTTTAAATGATTAACAGTGGTGGTGGTGTTTTGTGCATTTTGCCTTTATTTTCCATAGTCTTAAGCTGTGCCTTATACTGGAACTTTTAATATAGAGTCATCTTCAGGATCTATGTCATTGGTTGTAAAGTACAACCCTTATCTCTTGCTTTACATTTACAACAGTAGTACAAATATAATCTTGACTATTTTGCACATTACCATTGTATATCTGCAGTAACGGATGCCAAAGTATTTAGAGAGATTATGTATGGTTACGATTCTTTGGCAATATGCCGGGGCCATGATTCTCAAAAATTGTGATATGGCAGTTAGGTAATGATGCCATCTTCAATATTTGTTGTTGTTAAGTGCCACTGAGTCGGTTCCAACCCATAGCAACCCTTTATAGGGTTTCCGAGGAGCACCTGGTGAGCTTCAACTGCTAACCTTGTGGTTCAAATGGCTTTGCAGTCTGGCACATTAACCCACAGCACCACACCAGGACTCCATCTTCCATATTTACATAATGCCAATTTTCGCACAACTACTTGGGTCTCTGGAACTCAACCTGTCTGTAAGAGAAGAGTAGTATATGTACCTTGCACCTAGAAACCCCTCTATTTAGGGGTTTTTATGTAATTAACATAATTGGAATTGTTATTGTTAAGAGTCATCATCAAGTCAGTTCAGACTCATAGCAACCCTTTATAGCAGGGGTGAGGAAAGGCTGGTCCACGGGCCACTTAAGACCCTCGAAATCATTTGGTCTGGACTTGCCAGGGCAGCCACGTTTCCAGCCATTAATTACATTGTTAAGTGTTACGTGCCATCAAGTCAGTTCCAACTCATAACGACCCTGAATAGGGTTTCTGAGGAGCAGCTGGTGAGTTTGAAATGCCGATCTCATGGTTCAAACCAACCTTGAGGTCAAGTACTTATCTTATGGCACCACACCAGGAACCATCACATCAGGGGTGAATTAATTAAATGTTTGACTATATATAGCAGGTTCATTTTTAAATTTGATAATTTTGTGTGGCCCATAAATGATGTTATAAATTTTGGCATATGGAAGATTCTCCACCCCTGCTGTATAGGGTTTCCAGTGAGCCCACCCATGGATTTGAATTGTCCATGTGGTTAGTAGTCCATTGCTTGGAATAGTTATTTATGAACTTACTGCTATAATACCTGTAAAATTGATGTGATTTGAAAATTAAGATAGACCTAAAATGTTTCTTCATTTTTAGTATAATGTACGTAGCCAAGGCTGTATTACTTAGTTTAATAGCAAAGTTCTAGGTCTCTAAATTTCAGCCTAGCTTCATCCTAATAGCCACAGTTGTTTCGCATACACTGTATGTTACCTGGGTACCCATCAAGTTTGTATTTTTTGGTCTCTGATCTCTTATGAGTCAGAATTGATCTGATACTAGCTTTGTTTACAAATCAGTGTCATTTGAACTATTGTTTAATTCTTACCCAGTGGCAGAGTTCCATGCTAAACTTCACCCACTCTCTTTATTGCCTTTCTTTAATTAACAAAAGTAAATGATGTTGTTGAGTCAGTTCTGACTCATAGCGACCCTGTATAGGGTTTTGAAGGAACGGCAGGTGAGTTTGAACTACCAGCATTGCAGTCCAGTGCTTATCATACAGTGAAACACCAGGATGATAGTAGCAATGAATTTGATACATTAAGGTGTTAATATTTTTAATCTCTAGTTTCTGTCTCACTTCTTTTACTCTTCAGAAGTGGTAGGTCTCTTTCCTGTTGTCTTGTCTGATCAGTATCCTCATGTTACCTGTCCCATATATTCCCCAATCAAAATTTAGAAACCAAACACTTAACCCACTGCCAGTGGATCAGCAATTATGATTTAGGATCATAATAACCGATTATGATAATAGCTCCATAGAATTTCCAAGACTGTAAAATTTTGCAGGAGCAGAAAGCCACTGATTGGTTTGAACTATTGGTGACCCCACCAAGGCTTTTTTTTAAAAGCCAGCAGTCATTTAGAGCAAAGTTGTCAGTTTGAAAACTAAGGTGCACCTAACCCAAGCCATATTTTCAGTAACCTCATATGCATGCAAAAATTGGACAGTGATGGATAAGGAAGATTGTAACAAAATTGATGAATTTGAGATACGGTGTTGGAGGAGATGTTCAAGGGGTCATGGACGGCCAAAAGAACAAACCAATCTGTGTTAGAAGAAGTACAACTAGAATGCTACCTGGAAATCAAGATGGCCAGACTTGGTCTCTCATACTTCGGACATATTGTTAGGAGGGACCACGTCTTAGAGAACGATATCATGTTTGGTAAACTGGAGGGTCAGGGAAAAAGAGGAAGACCCCCCAACAAGATGGATTGGCACAATGGTAACAGAGATGGGCTCAAATGTAGCAACGACTGTGAGATTGGCACAGACCAGGCAGTGTTTCATTCTATTGTGATAAGAGTCACTTTGAGTCGATACCAACTTAGTGGCACCAAACAACAGCAACAAAATGAGTTGAAACCGACTTAGTGGCACTTAACAACAAGGAGGAAAGCGCTTAATTCTCGTCTTTTAAAATAGTATTAACAGAAAAAATATTTTTATCCAGTGGGTATTAGTTTGGATGGAGAGTTGAAAGATGTGGGCTCTAGTATTCATGTAGTTTTCTTCATGAATCTGTTTAGCCATCTCTTATTTAAACCTCTATTTTATTGTAATACATCTAAGAGGATATCATCTGAGAAAGTGGACTATATGAAGAATACACAGCCTCAGGATTAGAGGAAGACTCATTAACAACCTGTAGTATGCAGATGACGTACCTACCTTGCTTACAGAAAGTGAAGGGGACTTGAAGCACTTACTGGTAAACATCAAATACTGTAGTCTTCAGTGTAGATTGTATCAACATGAAATAAAGCATAATCCTCACAACTGGACCAATAAGCAGCATCACAAGAAAGATTGAAAAAGGATTTCATTTTTCTTGGATCCACACTCAACACCTGTGAAAGCAGCAGACAACAACAAATCAAATGACATACTGCATTGGGCAAATTTGCTTCAAAACATCTCTTTAAAGTGTTAAAAAGCAAAGATGGCACATTGAGGACCAAGGTACCCCTGGGCCCTTATGGTATTTTCAGTTACTTCACATGTAGGCAGAAATTTGGATAATGAGTGAGGAAGACTGAAGAATTAATGCCTTTGAATTACGGTGTTGGCAAAGAATGAGCACACCATCCATTGTCAGAAGAGTGAGCAAATCTGTGTTGGATAAAGTACAGCCAGAATACTTTCTAGACTTCATCTCATATTGTTGTTGATGTGAAGTGCCGTCGAGTCGGTTCCGACCCATAGCGACCCTGTATAGGGTTTCCGAGGAGCAACTGGTGAGCTTGAAGCGCCGACCTTGCAGTTCAAACGGCTTTGCAGTCTGGCACATTAACGCACAGCGCCACACCAGGACTCCCATATACTTAGGTCGTATTGTTAGAAGGGAACCAGTCCTTGGAAGATATTTGGTAAAGTAAATGGTCAGCAAAAAAAAAATAATAATAATAATAATAATAGAACTTAAAGGAGATGAATTGACATGGCACAGTAGCCACAATAATAGACTCAAATGTAGCAACAATTAGGGAGTGTGGGCAGGGTTGGACAGTGTTTCTTTCTGTTTTACATAGGATTGCTATGGGTTGAAACTACTTAACAGGTACTTAATTATCTAGTAATCTTTGGATGAGTTTTACCTCATTAAAAAAATTGCCATTGTGTGAGTGCCAATTCATGACAATCCCCTGTGTGTCAAAATAGAACTGTGCCCTATAGGGCTATCTATCAGTTGCTGATTTTTTTCCCCCCTGAGTCAGTTGGCAGGCCTATGTTCTGAAGTGTCTATGGATACATGTGAACTTCCAACCTTTTGGTTAGCTATGGGTGCTTTAACCATTTGCACCAACCAGTCATCTCCACAGGATATTTTCCTTACCAGAAGTACTAGAGCAAAGCTATCTTTCCTGATCGCTGCCTATTGAACGAGATAGGATTCCGTTCTTTTTGTTTGTCTTTAACTTTTTATTGTCAATTGAATGAAGGTTTACAGAGCAGATCATCGGTTTTACCTTCAGCAAATATTCTTTGCTTCATTATAATGAATGTAGTCCCCTATGTACTGTCAGAGAACCTCTGTTCACTTTTACTTGCATTCCTCCCTATGTTTCCCACTACCTTCATCTTTACCTCTGCCAACTTCCCACTTGTATATTGCCTGCCTGTCTCCTCTAGCCAGTTAATAATTTCCCTCTCTCCCTATTGTTAAGTACCATTGAGTCAGTTCCAACTCATAGTGACCCTCTAGAGTGCCTACTGAGGGCTTACATATTTGCAGGAGCAAAAAGCCTCATCTTTCTCCCTTGTAGCTGCTGGCGAGCTTTGTGATTTGCAGTCCAGTGCTTTATTTTATGGAGCCACCGTACTCCCCATAACTATAATAGAATGTTTCTTTTATCAAGAAAACCTGTTTTTAATCACATTAGAGGGTCTTAGATAGAGCAGGAGAATGTGTGGAATGAAACAATTACTAATAAAAAGACACAGGGCTTCCTGGTCAGAACCTGAGACTGTGACTCTGAACCACCTTCAGGTCTGGGTTGGAACTCACCCAACTTTCAGCCAAGCAGTAGTACATAGAGGGAACAGCAACACTAGTAAGGTTTGCACACTGTGAATAACGGAATAGTCATTCAAAATCAAAGGGTAACATCTATCTAAGGACAAAGGTGAAAAGAGATAGGAAGGTGGTGGTGTTGTCATTGAATCTGTTCTGACCCATATAGGGTTTCCTGTGACCCTATATGGGGTTTCCAAGGAGCGACTTGTGAGCTTGAACCACCTACTTTGTGGTTCAAACCGACTCTGCAGTCCAGCGCAATAACCGACAGCGCCACATCAGGACTCCAAATAGGAAGGTGGGCAGAATGGAAATAGGAGCCATGTGGAAGAAGCAGAATGACTATTATTCCATGGAGGGCATTGCAATCATTGAGATGAAACAGTGTATTATTTGTTGAATGGGAAATTGATGAACTTGTTTGTAAACTATAAACCTTCCCTCAATTTACAATAAAAAGTTTAAAAAAACAAAACCCTGTTCATTTTATAGCAGTCGATCTCATCATTATTTTGTCCTTTTGTAATTGTTTAATTTCACTCAGCACAATGTCCTCCAGGTTCTTCTGTGTTGTGAGGTGTTTGGCATTTTCATCAAAGTTGCTATTCTATTGTGTGTACATACCAAGGTTTGTTTAACCATTCTTCTGTTAGTGGGCATTTAGGCTGTATCCATCTTTTTGATGTGTCTCTTGCAGGCAGCATATTAAAGGATCCTATTCTGCTACTCTGTGTCTTGACTGGTACATTTAATCCATTTACATTCAGTGCAGTTACCAATAGTTATGAAAAGATTGCTGTGTTTTTATGGTGCTGCTGGTTTCTTTGTTGCACGTAATTTTCTGTGCTGAGTTTGTTTGGGTTCTATTCATTTTCATTTCAGTTGTGTTAATGTTTACTAAAATATTATATTTTCCTTTTTTGTGTTTGATGTGAAGGAATGTTAATGTTCTTTCAGGTTACCCTGTCATTTATTTTTTCCCCCTGTTTAAAACAAGTCTATTTTATCTTGAAATCTACTTGACTTCCTCAGCATTTGGAAATTGTACATCTACACTGTTCCTTTTTGCTTTGTAGTCTACTTCATTATAATTCTGGTTCCATGTTTTGAATCTTGTACGTTTATTTTTCTGTAAATACTTCTATATCTGGATTCCTGGTATGACGATATAGGGTAAGCACCAGACTGCAAACCACAAGATTAATGGTTCAAACCTAGCAACTGCTCTTCATAAGCCCTATAAAAAAGTCACTGTAAGACAAAACCAACTGGATGGCACAGAACAACATACCTGATTGAGTTTTGGGTGGTATCACATATGCTAATATCAGGTTGTTGTCTGCTGTTGTTGGTTCTCAGTCCAGAGAATATCCTTTAGTATTTTTTATAAATTTGGTCTGGTTGTTACAAATTCCTTTAACATCTGTTATCTAGAAATGGGCTAATTTCACTGCCATATTTGAGGGGCAGCTGAGCATATGATTCTTGCTTAGCAATCTTTGTCTTTCACAGTTCTGTGTATGTCATCCCATTACCTTCCTGCCTACAGGCTTTCTGCTGAGAAATCAGAGCTTAGTCATACTTGTTCTCCTTTGTTAGGTAACTTTTTGTTTTTCCTGAACTTCTCAGGATTTTTTCTTCATCTTTGGTTTTGGAAAGTTTGATTATGTGTCGTATTTGTGATTTTTCTCTGGAATCAAATCCTGTTGGGGGATAGATAGGTCAGCTGCTTATATGCTTATTGTTTCATCGTTCATATTAGGGAAGTTTTCTTCACACAACTCTTTGACCAAGTTTTCTATGCTTTTTGTCGTCTTTTCTTGTTCCAGAATTGTAATCACCCATAAGTTTTATTCCTCTCTGTGGTGTCCTGCATAACTGTTTCAAATTCTTCTGGATGTCTAATCGCAAATTTTGTATTGTTTCATACTTTACATTTATTTTGTCTGTTTGTTTTTAAGTTTTTGTGAATTGAGAGAAAGTTTACAGGGAAGATAGATCATCAGTTCTACATTCAATAAATCAAACTTTGTTTCATTACAATCGTTATAATCCCCTCCATGTACCATCAGTTAACAGTATTTCTCTCTGTTCATCTTAGCTCTTTTTTTTTTTTTTTTAACATCTAGGCATATATAATAATTTACACCACCAAAGGGCACATTCTGCAAGTCTGCCACCTGGCCACCAGTTCTTAGTCACTCTCTTTTCATGAATCTACAGTCCTCAGCTGCTCCCTTTCTCCATGTCATCATCTCTGCCTCCATGTCATCATCTCTGCCTCCATCTCTAGTGTCCCTGCTTCTCTGGATAGGATCTCACATTCCACTTGTGCTCTTCTCCCTTGATGGTCCTAGGGTCCTCTTTTTCTGGACTATAAGATTAACTGCTCCCCAGTTTTTGTTACAAAACTTCTACCTTTACAATCTTTCTGTCACTTATTTTTTTCTGATTCTTTTTCAGCTAGTTCCATTACCTTTTCTTATTCTTCTTCAAGGTATTTTCTGGCTCTGCATCATCTTGGTCATTTATTTGAGTCATTCTTTTTCTTTTCTGTGAGAAACCTAAAATTGTCTATTTGACTCCTGGGCAGAGTGGTAGTTTCATATTTCTATTTAATTGATGATTGGATGTTGAGTTCTTAGGCTCTCACCAGCTGTCTCCTGTGAGTGTAGTTACAGAATGGAAGTATATGTTCTCTTTTCTAGTCAACATTTGTGCGCCTGAGTTTATGGTGGCTTTGGCTGGTGTTAGGTGCTTCTATCATTGATCGGGTAGTATGTTGTTGTTCAGTGCCACTGAGTCATTTTGACCCAAGCGATCCTATGTAGGGCTTCCGAGGAGCAGCTGGTGAGCTTGAATCACCAACCTTGTGACTCAAACTGACTTTGCAGTCTAACACGTTAGCTCACAGCTCCACATCAGGTAGTATAGGAGCTGGTATTGGCTCTTGCCCAGTAGGTGGCACTGCAGAGGCTGTGGTTGTGGCTGAGCTATATGGACACTGCTGCTGTCTCCTTTCCTGTCCCCTGTGTGACTCATCTCTGTCAGGCCACCTCTGTTGTCAGAGCTACTCACAAAAATTCCAGATGGTCACACTGCATGTGGGTGGCCATTCACAATTCCATTTCCCTCTCTTGCCACCCTTGCTCAGTTTGTCTCCCAGCAAGCACCCAGTCCACTTCTCATCTGTCCATTTCATTAGGTCTCTCAGACCTTTGCTGTAGAAGGTCTGTGTAGTCGAGTAAATCCTAAATACTCTTTTTTTGTTTTACAGATCAGAAGTTAAACATTTAAAAGATGTTTTTGACTAAATTTATTTTTATCACTTATCTCAGTTGGCTACAAATTCTAGTTGTTTCTTTTCAGAGGGTCCTAGTGGCACATAAGTTAGAAGCATTTGGCTGCTAACCTAAAATTCATTGGTTCAAACCTACCAGCTGTTCTGTGGGAGAAAAATGTGGCGATCTGCTCCCATAAAGATTGAGAACTTGGTAACCTTCTGGGACAGTTCTGCTCTGTCCCTTAGGGTCACGATCGATCAAGATCCATGGATTTGATTTTTGTTTTTGTTTTCTTTTCTAAAGGGGGCTTCAGAAGTTCATTATCTTCTTAACCACGTTTCCATGTACTTTTTGAAGTTTCCTTGTATTAATCCCTAGTGAAAATTTTCCAACAAAACACCAAATATATGTTCTTGCCCCTGTGTGGTGCTATAGGATGATCACTGGGACCACAAAGTCAGTTTGAACTGTATTTCAACCACCCGATCCTTGCAAACCCTATACAGGATCACTATGAGTTGGAACCAGCTCACACGTGCTTAACAACAACAACATATAAAATACTTCATTGTGGGGTGTTTTTTTTTGTCATTGGTAATTACTTTCTTCCTAACTAAAGCTCATCACACTCATTGTAGACAATTTAAGAACTACAAGGGCACATCAGAAAGTTTGTGGAAAGGTGGAAATAAAAAGTGATGGAATTTTTCCACAAACTTTGAAGGTACCTCATGGAGGGAGTTATAATCCCACCAAACATGAACATGAACTTTTGATGTATGTCAGAGATGTATCTTTAAAAATAAGATTATATGTTAAGGATTGTATTTTTTCCATTCACATACTAATAGTAAATACTTTTTCATCTTTAATCATCTGCTGATACTCTATTATAGTGATGTGCTGAACTTTATTCAGTCTATATCTCCTGTTCTTTTGGCTATAAACACTGTAAGCTTTCTTGTAGTTGTATCTTCTGAGTATCTGTTATTTCCTTAGAATCTTCCTGGATCAAGAGAGTATGTAATGTTTTTAAAGTTTTGTTTTGTTTATCACCACATTCCTTCAGAACAACTTTCCAGTTTCTATCCTTCAAAGAAGAAATTTTGAGATTTTCCATTTCCCTTCAAGTGTTTTTGTTTTGCTTTTCTAAATAGAGAAAGGAAACTTAAAAATTGATAAACAAAAAACAAAAATCAAATTGATAATTGAAAAACAATATATCATTGAATTTTAGTTTTATCATGGTTTGGCAATAATTAAATACTTGCAGTATTGGGATGCTTTTGTCCTGTATCCAGTTTGTTCACCTGCTGTTGATTTTTAGAGGTCATGCATTATAAAAGGCATTAGCTCTTCCATGTGTTAGTGTGTTTTTCAGTTTACTTTTTTGCTTTCCTTGTTGATTTCCTGCTCTCAAATTATTTAAACATTCACCCATATTTTGTTTCTAATTGTCTTGTTGAAATGTATTGTTCTAAGTCATGTGATCTCCTCTTGCACTTCCCCAACTAACCAGGCAAGTTGTTACAACTTTATTGAAAACCTGCCTCCTCTTTTATCAGTGTATACTTCTATACAGTTGTTTCTAGACTGCATGCCATTTGTCTTTTTTGCTCCTCTTTTCATGGTTACTAGACTCTATTGTCTTTTCTATCTTGTATGTTTCATGTTGTGTTTGAGTCATATAGACAGATTTTGTAATTTATTGAAATGGGGTTCTCTCTCCCTTGGCTCTTTGTAGCATTCCAAGGTAAATATTTGATCAGAATAGTAGTTGCAGGATCCCTAATTTGGAGGCTCTGGTTGTTAGAATAGAATTTTAATTCGGATTATGGGGAGGGCAGTATACAAGAAAAGGGAGAATGGCAGAGGAATGAAGAAGACAAGTAAAGACATGAGAAGGTGTGCCAGGGCTAAAGGGAATAGAAATAAATAGTGCTATATACACAACCTTGTAACAACTGTTCTGCATGGAGATGCATGGACAGATATACAGGCTGAACAGGTATGAGAGGAAGAGTGAGAGTATGCCCACAAATATTAAAGGATTTGAAAGAGGATATTCATCGTACATGGGGTATTTACCTTTGCTGCAAACACACCAATGAATGTGGTGTAGAACATGCAGCGAATAAAATGAAAACATGTTAGATATTATCAAACTTCTTAAAGCAATAAGTTGCTGGGCCTGGGGACTAAGGACCATAGTCTCTGGGGATAGGGTAGTCCACAAAGACAATGTTCTACGTCCTACTTTGGTGAGTAGCATCTTTAAAGTGACCATCTGAAGTGCAACTATTGATCTCCATATGTGGAAAAAAGAAGACTGATGAAAATTGAAGATGCTTGGAATCAGTTCATCCAGTGAACTTAACGGAACATGTGAACATCAGTCTCTACCCCTCTGCTCTGAAGCACTAGATGGTGCCCAGCTACCACTACCAAGACTGGGCTACTGGTCAGAAAGAGACTCTTTGCCACACTTATAAAATATGAAAAGTTGGCTCCTAGAATTCCAGGCCATTAGTAGTTTAGCTTGTGTTGCCTCTAAATGGCATAATGTAGATTAATGGGCTTGGTATCCCCACTTGGGAACACTGAAAATAGTAACGGAGCATTCATTGCAGATAGATTAAAATGGTTATGAACTATTAAATTTATCTGCAGTATCAATTTAAATGGCTCTATAGTATTTCATGAAGTACTTGTTTGGTGCTGTAGGATAAGCACTGAACCACACAAGGTCAACTTGAACTGCAAAGTTGGCGGTTCAAACCCACTAGCCACTCATTGGAAACCCATATAGGGTTGCTGTGAGTCCAAACTGACTCGAACATAGTATTTCATGGGGTTCTGGTATGGCACTGTAGGATAATTAGTGAACTGTTCATCACATTGTCTTATTGATAAGTAGATTTTCTTCACACTTTGTAAATAGGAACCCTTTTTCAGTTACGGTTGTGGAAGTAGCTTCCTTTCTGTGACTTGAGTTTTCGTATTTTGAATGATATGTTTTGATATTGAGGTTATTGATATTAATGCAATCAGAATTTATCAATGTTTACTTTAGAGTTAGCTACTTTTACTATCCTATTATGTAAGAAATAGATCTCTCTGCCTCAAAGTCCAGGAGAGTATTCCTGTTAAGTTTAGAACTGTGCTGTCCATTGCAGTAGCCATGTCTCTGATGCTCAGTTAACTGCACGTGACCAACGACCATCTGCCATATTGAATAGCACATGTATAAACGGTTCTCATCATTGCAGAAAGTTGTTTAGTGCCATCTAGTTGTTTCTGGTAGCGTAGTGGTTACGAATTGGGCTGCGAACCCCAAGGTCAGAAGTTTGAAACTACCAGCTGTTCCATGGGAGAAAGATGAGGCTTTCTGCTCCCGTAAAGATTTACAGCCTCAGAAACCCTGTACAGGATCGCTATGAGTGGAAACCAACTCCACAGCACATAACAACAAGTAGTTTCTGACTCATAAAAACCATGTTTTTCAAGGAGTGGCTGGTGAGTTTGAACTGCCAACCTTGTGGTTTGTAATCTAGTGTTTATCCTACAGTATCACACCAGAGCTATCCTGGTGGTGGTGATTATGTGCCGTGGAGTTGGTTCTGTCTTTTAGCAACCCTGTGTAGGGTTACTGAAGCTGTAAATCTTTACAGGAGCAGAAAGCCTCATCTTTCTCTTGTGGTGTGACTAGTAGATTTGAACTGCTGATCTTGCTGTTAGAAGCCCAACTCATAACCCACTATGCTACCAGAGCAACTTAGAGTTGTCCTGTTGTTGTTGTTGTTGTTGTTGTTGTTGTTGTTGTTGTTGTTGTTAATTACCGACAAGTCAGTTCCTACTCAGCAACCCTGTATAAGGTTTCCAAGGAGCAGCTGGTGAGCTTAAACCGCCGACCTTGTAGTCTAATAGCATTAACCCACAGTGCCACACCAGAGTTGTCTTGTTGTTGTTAGGTGCCATCAAGTCAGTACCAACCCATAGTGACCTTATGCACAGCAGAACAAAACACTGCCCGATCCTGGGCCAACCTCACTACTGTTGCCACACTTGAGTCTATCAATGCTGCCACTTGGCCAATCCTTCTCGTTGGGGGTCTTCTTAAGAGTTGTCCTAGAACCTAGTTATTGTACATTTCATATTTATATTTCTGATTTCACCTGGAATCAGTTTACATATATGATTTGAGGTGTAGGAGTTAAGCTTTGTCTTACTTCATACAAATAGCAAATTGACCTAACACTATTTGGTGAAAAGACTGTCTTTGTTGCTGAGAACAGCCAATTTGTCATAAGTCGGGCTTATTTCTGACGTTTCTTTTCTGTTTCCTTTTCAGTATCACATTGTCTTAATGACTTTGTTGTACATATTATGTTGTTAACTGTCTTTGAGTCCGCCCCCAACTCATGGGTACACCAATGGAATCAGACCATTGTTCTCTGTAGCAATGGCAGTTTTCTAGAAACAGATTTTCAGCCTTTCTTCCTACTCTGGATATTCCACAGAAATCTATTCAGCATCATAGAACTATACACAAGGTAGTGTTGACTGAGCATGAGGTGCGTGGCCACGGATCAAACCCTGGTCTTCCTCATGAAAGGCAGAAATCTACTACTAAGCCAAAGTTTAGTTTTGTATACTGTTTTTTAATGCTTCTAAAGAGTGCTGTGTGTCCTTTTTTTTTTTGGTGGGGGAGGGGCCTATTTTTTCTACTAAGATATTTTCAGGATTCTTCTATGTTACCATGTATACATCTACCCATTTCTTCTGATTTCTGCACACTACTCCCATTATCAGGTTATTTCAAATCTGTCACATGAACACCACCTTTTTTGCTTGTTGATTTTGTTCATTTGGAAAATATTTATTGGTCACTATGAGTTTAAACCGACTCAATAGCACTTAACAACAACAACTATATTACAAGGACCTTTGGTTGCATAGTGGGTTACATTTTTTTGGGCTGATAACCACAAGGTCAGCAGTTCGAATCCACCAGCCGATCCACAGGAGAAGGATAGGCTTTCTGCTCCCATAAAGATTTACAGCCTCGGAAACCGGGTACAGACCAGAACCTACTTAATAACATGCACAGCAGCAGAAATGGCATCTGTTGTATTCCAGCTGCTCTTAGGTGCTAAGAATAAAACTCTTAAATTTATTTTATTAACAAAAAATTTCACGCAACTAGATCTGTGTGGGTAAGAGGATAATACCATAGTCTCTTGGTTGAGCATTAAATTAAAAAACAAAACTTTAAAAGGCGTCTATATTAAGCTTTTTATTGTTTTTGTAAATCTTATCCTTTTTTTTGTTTGTTGGTTTTTTTGTGAATGCATAATGATAAATAATAAGGTCCGTCAATGGCACAAAAAGAGATTGCATTCAACTACTGACCCAAAGATTGTAGCTCAGATCCACTCAGCAGCACCACCGAAGGAAGACCTGGCTGTCTGCGTCCATAAAGATTATAGCTGAGCAACTTTATGGAGCACTTCTACTTTTTAACACATGTGGTCACCATGAATTGGCTCCCTGCAATGAGTTTAGTTTTGGATGTGGTTTAAAAAGAAACCTTTGACTATTACACAATTCACAATCAAACATAAAAAAAAAAAGAAAGAAAGAAACCTTTGATACTGGGTAAGTCATTTTAGGTAGATTTATGTGAGCTCTTCTGAGTGATAGCACAGTGTTTATGTGTAATGGATTAGGTTATCTCATTTGAGATGAGAAAGTGATAATGAGACCAAGGTTCTGTGTGTGTTTTTTACCCTTTCCTATTTCCAGTGTTTAGTCCTGGTATGGCACTGTAGGGTAAGCACTGGATTGCGAATTGTAAAGTCAGCAGTTCAAATTCACCAGCCACTCCCTGGAAAACCCTATATGGGGTTGTTACTCTAAGTCAGAACAGACTTGACAGCACGTAACAAGTCTTCAGTGTTTAAGGTGCTAACTGCAGGGTCTGTGGCTCAAACCCGCCAAGCTGCTCTACAGAGGAAAGATGCGGCTGTCTGTTCCTGTAAAGATGTACAATCTTGGAAACACTATGCAACAAGTGTACTCTGTCCCATAGGGTCATTTATGTGTCAGTATAAGTTAAATGGCACTGAAAGTGGGTTGTCCCCAGTATAGATTGTTATACTCTGGATTCTTGACATGGGCAAACCCACTCACTAATAATAACTTTCAGAGGATTCAAGTGTAAGCATCAATGAATGATCAATCTGTTTAATTAAGGTACAAGGGTGGAAAATCCCAAAACATACATTTTCAAGATGATAATTTCATAAGGTTGCCTTTTAAGTGCAAACCAAACCAGACCCATTGTTGTGGAGTCAGTTCAGACCCCTAGCAACAAGCCTTGTAGAACAGTAAAACTGCTGCGCCTTAGGGTTTCTAAGCCTCTGAATCTTTACTTGAGCAGACTGCCACATCGTTCTCCCAACAGACTGACTAGTGAGTTCAAACCGTTCACCTTCTGGTGAAGCTGAATGCTTAACGACTGTACTACCAGGCCTCTTTTTTATATGGAGATTAATGATTATTCTTATTATCTGATAAGTACTAACAATTTTCATTTTATAATTTTACTTGACTTACCAGTACAATTCATGTAAGTTCTTTGAAATAGCAATTTAATGATCTTGATAGGTTTTTAATGGTGTGATAGTAGGCGTCCTGGTGTGGTGCTTGATTGAGTGAGTCCTGGTGGGTTAATGCACTGGATTGCAAAGTCGATTTGAACCTCAAGGTCGACGGTTCAAACTCAGCAGCTGCTTCTTGGAAACCCTATACATGGTCACTATGTTCAGAAGCTATTCAACAGCACACAACAGTAGGCTAAAAGATAAAATTCTGAGTATAGTTGGTTCACAAGTCTGTCTGATTATTTAGACTGTATTTTCTTAGACTGATACTAAATGAAACCAATCACCAGTGCATGCTAATCTCATAAGGGCAGATCAACAGTTGGTAGGGGCGAGGTATTTAGAATGGTGCTGGATAATGCTGAATATGAACTTAATCAATAACGGAGTTCTATAACAATGTTATGGAATGAGATTTTTAAAAAAGTAATAATAATAATAAGAGGACTTGATGAGGTCATTCCTTTACCAGAGCCCTTCTCTTAAATTTTACCAAAGAAATGACCTAAAGCAGACAAGGTTGTTGTTAAGTGCAGTGGAGTTGGTTCCAAATCATAGCAAACCCTGTAGAGAGTTTCCAAGGAACGGCTGGCAAGTTTGAACTGCTGACCTTGCAGTTCATACCAACCTTGGGGTCCAGTGCATTTATCCTGCAGTTCCACACCAGAGGCCCCAACAAAACAGACATTGGGAAAGAAAAAGAATAGATTATCTTAATTACAGATTGGGAATTAATCCTGAAGAGGGTAGAAAAAAGAGGTATGCCTTAGTCACTGCTATTTCAGAGAAGTTTTTCGCATTTGGGGGGGATGTATTTTCGTACTAGATTGAGCTTAAATTATTAGATTTCACTTAGCTTTACCTTTTCTTTCTAAATTGGGTTTGGGGAGGTTGTTTGTTTTTTTAAGCTTTCTTGCTTATTCCTTGAAGACTACTAAATAAAAATCTTGATTATACATACAGTATACCTCATGGATCAGTTAGAATTCACAAGATGTTGTAATTGATTATATGTGTGATTGGTTTGAAGTAGTTCTCAACAATGGTCCAAATTTTTGTTTCCATTTTAGAACAAAATCCAGTCTCATAGCAGAGGAGAATATAATGTTTACAGCACCTTCCAGAGCCATGAACCAGAGTTTGACTACTTGAAAAGTTTAGAAATAGAAGAAAAGATCAACAAAATTAGGTGGTTGCCCCAGAAAAATGCTGCTCAGTTTTTATTGTCTACCAATGGTAAGTATAATATCTTTGTGAAGAATTTTCATGTGCCCACTCTGAATATTTATCCTGTAGGTGATATTCTTCACTTTCAAAAATGTGTATTTGTTAAGAGATCTTTTGGGAATACTGTCCTGCAGAATGTAAATTCCTCTTGGCACATTACCTTTTGATTCTGTTTCAGTTCTGAAATTATGTAGTGGCTTCAGTTACACAGACAAGTGTGTGGTGTGGCTGAAAATATACAATGCAAATCAGCCTTCCATTCAGCAGTTTATACACATTGTGCTTTGTGACATTATTTACAAGCCCTCAATGTAACAGCACTTTCCCCAGTTCATCTCTGAGTGCCCCGTTTCCACTCACCCATCTTTTTGACTCTTCTGCCTTCAAAATACTGAGCAAAATGAAAGCTTTGTCAATTTCAGTCTTTTCTCCATTTATGTGGATGTTATTGGTCCAGTGGTAAGGATTTTTGTTTTCTTTACGTTGAGATGCAACCCATACTGAAGGCTGTGGTCTTTGATCTTCATCAGTAAGTATTTTTTAAAGTATTTCTTAAGTCTCTTCACTTTCAGCAAGCAAGGTTGTATCATCTGCATATCACAGGTTGCTAATGAGTGTTCCTACAATCCTGATGCCATGTTTTTCTTCATATAACCCAGCATCTCAGATTTTTGCTCAGCATATAGATTGAATAAGTATGGTGAAAAAATACAACCCTGGTGCACATCTTCCCTAATTTTAAACCATTCGCTGTTCCCTTATTCTGTTAGAACAACTGCCTCTTGGTCTATGTACAGGTTCCTCATGAGCATAATTAAGAGTTCGAAATACTCATTCTTTGCAGTGTTGTCTATAGTTTATCATGATCCACACAATCGAAAGCCTTTGTGTAGTCAGTAAAGCACAGGTGTAAATATCTATCTAGTATTCTCTGCTTTCAGCCAAGATCCATCTGACATCAGCAGTGGCATCCCTCATTCCATATCCTCTTCTGAATCCAACTTGAAATTCTGGAAACATCTTAGACAGTAGTTCTTAACCTTGTAGGAGAATCTTCTGATAGTCTTCTCTTCACAAATATATCTATTTTGCATGATCTTGCATATAAGTGTTGTTTGCTTGCTTGCTTTTTAATAGTGTTTGAGTATTTTCACATGCTTTTTTATGGGCTCAAAACTCCAGGTTTTAAAAAAAAAAAAATGACTTGTAAGAACTTAAGTTATCGTTACTATGAGTTATTTTCTACCTAGCTTGTCCTCTGATCATATCCTGTGTTTACACTACGGAAATTTTTTATGCCCCTTAAGACACAATATTTTTAAAGCATATATTGTTTAAAACAGTCTCTGGGTGTGACTGAGGAGCTGTCCTGACTGGAAGAACTGTGCCCTGAACATTTTCTGATCCTGCATTGCAACCTATTCATTTTCCTAATAAACCCTATAATTTGGGGGGGCATGTGGGGGGAGACTGGTTTGTCATGATTTGTTTTGGGTTAAGGTGGTTTTTGTTTTCTGGGGTTGGTTGTTTTTTTTAATGTTTGTTTATTTTACTGTTTTCTTCCTGTAATAATATCAGAAACTACAGTCTAATTTTTTGCCATTTGATGAGTGTATTGTGATTTGTTTATGTGGATCTTTACTAAATATAATAAATTGACAAGACAGCTGTGAGTAGGGAAAGAATTGTCATCCTTCTTAGGTGTCTTTTGTTTGGGTTTTTTTAGGTGTTAATTTTTAAACAAATAAACCTATTCCACATACAAGGGAAAACTAAAAAATATTGCTACTAGTGTTAAGTTCATACATTCAGAGGTTTATTCCAAACAAAACATGTTTAAACATTTCTCTGCAGTCAGTGAGTGGCTACAGAAAAGTTGTCTCAGTAGTAACGCTTGTCTTAATCTCATTAGAGTGCCTTCAAAACTAAAAGTCGGATCAGAACAGTAGATTCCGAGGAGTCTGCTGGTCACCTGAGTTTGAGAATTCCAAAATTTGTAATCAAGAAAAATCAAGACTTTTCTGAAGCAGATTCCTAGTCATGGGGACTGATTTTAAAGAAGTTTTAAAAATTGAAAGCTGTACAGGTTGTGTCCAGGCTTTTTGTTTTGTTTTGAAAATCTTAGTACCCCTAAAAAAGCTTCATTAGGACATCTTGTCTTATCCATCCTACAGCCCTGATCTTGTCCTTTCAGAATCCTACATATTTCCAAAATTCAAAGAAACACTGTTAAGGTCCCTCTGGGATGCCAAGTGTTTTGCCAAGATTGATGTTGTCCAAAGACTTCATTTTGCTTGGATCCATAATCACCACTCACGGAAACAGCAGTCAAAGAGGTCAATTGACATATTACATTAGGCACATCTGCTGCAACAGACCTGTTTAAAGTGTTAAAGGTCAAAGGAATCCATTTAAGACTAAGATACATCTGAACCAGGTCATGATATTTTCAGTTGCCTCATAATGTGTGTGGAAGTTGAACAGTGAATAAGGAAGAGCTCACAAGAATCGATGCATTTGAATTATGTTGTTGGAGAAGAATATTAAAAGTACCATGGACTGCCTGAAGAACAAACAAGTTTGTGTTGAAAGAAGTACAGCCAGAATGCTCCTTAGAAGTTAGGATGACAAGACTTGGTCTCTCATAATTTGGATATGTTATCAGAAGAGACCAGTCCCTGGAGAAAGGACATCATGCTTGATAAAGAAGAGGAGCAGCGAAAGAGAGCAATACCACCACCACCCCCAGTCCCACCCCCAATGAGGTAGACTGACACACTGGCAGCAACAGTGGGCTCAAACATAATGACAATGGTGAGGATGGTGCAGGACCACACAGTAATTTGTTTTGTTGCTCATATGGTTGGTGTGAGTTGAAACCACCTTGATGGAACCTAACACCACAGGATGCCAGAATTGCTGTTTTGATAATGGTGTAAATTGAAGAGTGCAGAATTCTATGGAGAAGGGTTAGAAAAATGGAGGCACTGCCTTCAGAAGTGTATAGACCCATATGAGAGGATATGTGAAGAAACAGTGGCTTCACATTTAGATCCTTTTGCTTAATAAGGTTTCTGCTATTCTGTAGCAATACTTTGTTGACTTACCCTCATAAATGTAAGTGAAGTTGGGTGTGTTTATTGGCATACAGTCATGTAACACATGACATCCATTAAGACAATATCTGTAGACCCAGAAGCTTATAATAGAGTTCAGACTTAGCAAATGGAGAATAAAACAGCTTTCTGCACACAAGTATCTTTCAAATGCAAAGTGATTGTGCTATCAGGCATATAATGGCACGGTGTGTATATGACCTATATGCTCCATCTTGGTAGAAATAATAAACACTTGAGTGTTAGCTTATGTATGTACAGTACTGTAATTTCTATCTTACAAGTTTCCCATTTAACAGTATATGCTTCAAGTCATAGTACTGTGCATTTTTAAAGTACTATTGTTATGTCGACGTTTAATTTTCATTCAAAAAAATAGCTGCCGTGAAGTTTATTTTGGTTCCCAAATGTAGCAGAACCAGTAGTGATAGCAGTATTAAAAGGCAAAAAAGGAGAAATATCAATCTGAAGATGAGAGAAAAGATGACTAAACAGCGCAAAGGTGGAAAATCAGTGAGTGAATGCTACTACCTTCGATTTAGATATGTCATACTTGTCAATCTTGATGCTCCTAAAAACAAAAAAATTCTCTAAGCTGTCAAAAGGATAAGCTTCACTGAAAGCTACAAGGCTAATGAAAATGTGAGAGGTAAATCTGTGTAAAGAACTTACCTGATGGACATGGATTAAGACCCAAACAATCCCTTCACTGCTAAGGCGCAAGCTTACTCCAGAGGCTTAAAGAAAAAGCAGGGCCTGACTGTGATACGTGGTGTTTACACAACCTTCAAATCATATAGTGCTGTATTTCACACAATGGACTGTAAGGTTGTTTGAACTGCAACATCTGTGGTTCAAGGTCACTAGCTGCTCCCCGGAACCCATGTACAGGGTTGCTATGGGTCGGAACCGACTCGACGGCACTTAACAACAAAATCCTGATTAGTAAGCTTTCAAACATTTGTGGGGGGGGAAATCCATTCTCTTTCACTTTCATTTTTCCATGAACTTATATATGTAACCTTGGTGGTATGTTTAAATAACGAGCTGCCAATCAATAGGATGGCAGTTTGAACTCATCAGCTACTACACGGGAGAAGAGACCTGGCAGTCTGTTTCCATAAAAATGATAGCCTTTCACAACCCTGAGATCAGAACTAGATGATGTCTGGCTATATAAAGGAGGGATAACAGAAGATTCTGGGTAGGAGGAGAAGAAATGTGGAACAAAACTCAAAAGTTATTTAAAAAAAAAAAAAGACCAGGCTTACTAGTCAGAAAGAGACTGATGGAGCCCAAGACTGGCCCGTGGTCACTCTTTAAAATAAAGGTCCAGAACTAAACTCATCCCCATTGTTTAATTTTCAGCCAAGCATTGGATAGATGGAGTCCTGGTGTGGCACTGTACAATAAGCACTGGACTGCTGACCACAAGGTCAGCATTTCAAATCCACCATGCTGCTCCTCAAACCCTGACTTCACTATGAGTCGGAACTAATTTGACAGCACTTAAAGTATATTTTGTTGTTGTAAAGTGTCATCAAATTGGTTCTGACTCATAGTGAACCATATATAGGGTTTCTAAGGAGTAGCTGGTGGGCTTGAACCACAGACCTTGTGGTTAGCAGTCTAGTGCTTATCCTACAGCATGAGACGGCAACACAAGTGGTATACACACCATAGAATGGTCAACCGCTCAAGATCAAAGGCAGCATTTACTCAAGAACAAAATTCAGAAAGGTTGGGGGGAAAGGAAGAATGGAAACAAGCAGGGAGGATGTAGTATAAATGATACTGCATTGAGGGGATTGCAGTCATTGAGACGATCTGAAGTATGATACGTTGAATGTAAAAAACTTATGCTCTGCCCTATAAACCTTCACTCAAATCACACTTGACAGGTTTTAAAAAACAGCTTCAGAAATTCTATTGGTCATTGTACTTACTCTGTTCTGTAGGGTCATATTATGGGTTGGAGTCAATTTGAAGGTGCATAACAACATATAAAAACAGATTTTGAACATGTAAGGTATTCTAAAATACACAATTACTCTTACCTACTTAAACTCTAATTGTATATAAATTATTTAAATCACACACAGAAGAAACTTTACTACAGGATTAACTATAATCAAGGTTGCATAGGACTTGGATGAAATAATCAATTGTAAGTTGCTAAATAGATCATGTTTCTCTGTTTTACACTCTAGTAAAAAAGCATCCATAAGACAACTAATGTTCTACAAATAGAAAATAGAGATTAATGAACCAGAGGAATCACATATTTCTATGTAGCATTTTTTTCTGTTATGAACTGCTTTTATAGATTATTTTGTTTTTATTTTATACCCTTTTTTTTTTTTACAAAAGATCATTAAGAATGTGATACTTTTATGTAAGAATAGTATTTTAAAGTATATGAGTAAATACTAATATAATTAAGGAGCTCTGGTAGCGTTGTGGTTACGAATCGCACTGCGATCCGCCAGGTCAACAGTTCGAAACTACCAGCTGCTCCATGGGAAAAAGATGAGGGTTTCTGCTCCCGTAAAGATTTACAACCTCGGAAACCCTGTTCAGGGTCACTATGGGTTGGAACCGATTCGATGGCACTTAACAACAACAACAACTAATTTAATGATTAACAAAGTAAATTGAGGAGGGTCATGTATTCTTTACCAAGGAATTCCAAATAATATGTAAACATTGTCCTCTCCAGGAGGTAGACTTAATTTTCCTTTTAAGTGTACACTGAATGTAGTAGCTTGCTTCCAAAGAATTATGTCCAGGAACAAATTTTAAGTATGTGGAGGAGAAGCCTAGTAGATATTGAGTGAGCCTTGTAATCAAAGTGAACACCACCAGAAATTAGATATGGATGCCATCTACCCCCGATGTGATACAATGAAAAGACACTTCTCTGGCATTCTTGAAAACCTGTCATCCCATTCTTATCAGGAGAAAAAAATGGACAAGCCCAATTATGGGACATTTTACAAAATACTTTAACAGCATTCCCCAAGTATCAAAGTTAGGAAACATAATAACACAGAAAAATCTGAGAAACTGTTGAAGTTAGAGTAAAAAGACCTGATGATTAAATGCATTGTAGTTTTGAATCCTGGATTGGTTCCTGAAAGAGAGAAAAAACACTAGTGGAAAACCTAGTGATACCTGAATAGAATCTGTGGTTTCATTACTAACACATCAATGTTAATTTCTTAGTCTTGACAGTAGTACTCTTTGAGACACTATACTATTTGTAACTTCTCTGTACATTAAACTTAATTCCAAAATTAAAAGTCTATTTTAAAAATGTAGAGTCCTGGTATGGTGCTGTAGGGTAATGCGTCAGACTGCAAAGCCATTAAAACTGCAAGGTTGACGGCGGTCCAAGCTCACCAGCTGCTCCTCACAAATCATATACAGGGTCACTATGGGTTGGAACTGGCTCAACAGCACTTAACAACAACAACATATTCTTTTTAAGAACTTACGGAAATAATGCTTTTAACTGGTCAGTATTTCTTTAGGCCCTGCATCCTACTTCTGAATCCCTGATGTAGTGAGAGAAAAAACTACCTTGTCATCAAGTCGATTCTCACAGCAACCCTATAGGACAGAGGAGAACTGCTCTATAGGGTTTCTGAGACTGTAAACCTTTATGGAAGCAGACAGCCTTATCTTTCTCCCTACCACCACCCATTAGGTTTGCAGCCCAACACTTAACTGACTAGCTGAGGTGTCTAGATCACTGAGGGAATTTGTGGGGTGAATCAGGGCCAAGGAAGATACAAATTCCTTAAACATTTCATTTTAAACAATAGACCATCTTAACTTACCTTGTTTTTTTTTTAACTGTATGTAAATATATATTTGGATACATAACATGTTGTAATGTTCCATTGAGTCATTTTTGGCTTACAGCAATTTCATGTGCAACAGAACATAGCACTGTCCAGACCTGCACCATCCTCGCAGTTGTAGCTGTTTTTGAGCCCACTGCCACTGTATCAGTCCATCATATTGAGGGTCCTCCTGTTTACTACTGACCCCTCTTCCAAGTATGATGTCCTTCTCCAAGGAGTGGTCCCTCTTGACAACGTGTTCAAAGTATACGAAACAAATACTGGCCCTGGCCATCCTCGCTTTTAAGAAGTATACTAACTGTACTGTTTCCAAAACTGATTTGCTTGTTGTTCTGGTAGTTCACGATATATTCAGTATTCTTTGCCACACCAAAATTCAAATGCATCAATACTTATTCATTGTTTAGCTTTCACATTCTTTCCTTCTAGTTTTAAATATTTCTAAAAGATTGGTACCTAGATATGACTTTTATTTAAATACCAAATGAAATTGTATATGGGTACTATTTATATATAAACTTATAATTTCTGTGTTTGCATTTATATGATCTGCAACTTCCTGTAAATTTATGTGTGTGTTTTTATTTACCTGGCAGTAGGAAACTTGTTTTTATTAAACCAGACAAAGGATTTTATTCTTATATTCCTTTTAGGTGAAATATTAACTGACAGTTCCAAAAATGCAATTAAAATGTCTCTTTTATCAGTATTGGAGTACTTTTTTTTTTTTTTTTTTTTTTTTTTTTGAGAATGTTCTTCGTTTTCTCCCTAGATAAAACAATAAAATTATGGAAAATCAGTGAAAGGGATAAAAGACCAGAAGGGTATAACCTGAAAGAGGAAGATGGAAGGTATAGAGATCCTACTACGGTTACTACACTACGAGTAAGTACCATCTGATAGTCTTCTGTCTTCATGTATTCTGTCTCAAGCAGAGCTTAAATCAAATAATAGTGTTCTGCATAGAACATTCACTATCTACAATAGTGGTCTCACTGTGGGCGGGGGCACAACCAGGACACAAACACATGGCTGTGTACCTTACACAATACTATACTCTCTTTTATTCTCATAGTTCAAATCCACTATTATTACAAAAGTAATCTTCAACATTAATTTTATTTGGAGATCAAAGTAGTAGATACCAGATATTCTAGCTGTAGCTCACAGCTGCTAAAAAATAAATGCTGTGGGTTTATTTTTAATTTAAACCATAAGCATATAGTTATTGCAAATGTCACGAGCAAAAGGTTGTTGTTGTTGTTAAGTGCCGTCGAGTTGGTTCTGACTCTGAACAGGGGTTCCAAGGCTGTAAATCTTTACGGGAGCAGAAAGCCTCATCTTTCTCCCGCTGAGCAGCTGGCAGTTTCGAACTGCTGACCTTGCGGTTCACAGCCCAATTCGTAACCACTACACTACCACAAGGTAGGCCTTGCAAATTCTAGTAGCTTTTACACATGTCTATTGTTATGTTGTTGTTATGTGCCTTGGAGTCGGTTCCGACTCATAGGGACCCTGTACAGAGTTTCCAAGGCTGTAAATCTTTATGGGAGCAGAAAGCCTCGTCTTTCTCCCACAGAACAGCTGGTAGTTTCGAACGGCTGGCCTTAAGGTTCGCAGCCTGATTCGTAACCACTACGCTACCAGAGCTCCTTACACATGTCTATAAGAAAAGGCAAATTATCCAAATTGTTTTTATTTGTGTTTGACTGTTTTGAAGAGTAAGCATCAATTGCTATTTAAAACTAAATCATTGTAATAATTGTTTTTTATGTTCCCAAAAACTACAATGACATTCTCTCAATCTTAGCTGCTATGTAAACAGTGAATGTTTTGTATTAAATGTTTTTCATATGTCTTATTGACAGGTACCAGTCTTTAGGCCCATGGATCTAATGGTTGAGGCCAGTCCACGAAGAATATTTGCCAATGCTCATACATATCACATCAACTCTATTTCTATTAATAGTGATTATGAAACATATTTATCTGCAGATGATTTGCGGATTAATCTTTGGCATCTGGAAATTACAGATCGAAGTTTTAGTATCCATTTGGTTATTTTTTTGGTGTTTGGTAATAAAGATGTACTGTACCTATACTAAATTGGTTTTCTTCCACCATTCTATTAGTATATTGGTATTTCCTCTTTATATTATTTTATTTTTATTATTATTATTATTATTATTATTATTATTATCTTTTTTGGAGTCCTAGTGTGGCACTGTAGGATCAGCACTGGACTGTGAACCATAAGGTTGGCAGTTCAAACCCACCAGAAACTCTGTGTAGGGTCACTATGAGTTGGAACTGACTTAACTATAACAACAATTGTCTTTTAACATAAGTGACTTCTTATTTTATACCATTTTTATTTGTATAATTGATCAAACATGTAATCAAGATGTATTGATCAATACTGATGATTGGAATGCAGAAGTTGGGAGCAAAGAGGAAGGAATCAATAGTTGGAAAATATATCCTTGGTGATAGAAATTATGCTGGAAAACACATGGTATAATTTTGTGCAAACCCAATAATTTGTTCATGTCAAATACCTTCTTTAGACAGCATAGGAGACGACTATGCACATGGACCTCACCAGATGGAATACGTAGAAATCAAATTGACTACATCTGCAGAAAGAGACCATGGAAAAGCTCCATATCATCAGTCAAAACAAGGCCAGGGGCAGACTGTGGAACAGACCATCAATTACTCATATGTAAATTCACACTGAAGCTGAAGAAAATGAAAACAAGTCCACGAGAGCCAAAATATGAACTTGAATATATCCCACCTGAATTTAGAGATCATTTGAACAGATTTGACACATTAAAACACTAAAGACCGAAGACCAGGAGAATTGTGGTATGACATCAAGAACATCATACATGAAGAAAGCAAAAAAGTCATTGAGAAGAAAGAATGAAAAGGTCAAAATGAATGTCAGAAGAGACACTGAAACTTCCTCTCCAGCCTAGAGATGCTAAAGCAAATGAAGGAAATGAGGGAGGTACAAGAGCTCAACAGAAAATTTCATAGGTCAGCTTAAGAAGATACTGTCAAATATTAGAATGAAATGTGCAAAGATCTGGAGTCAGAAAACCAAAAAGGAAGAACACGCTCAGCATTTCTCAAGCTGGGGGAACTGAAGAAAAAATTCAAGCCTCGACTTTAGTTATTGAAAGATTCTCTGGGCAAATTATTGAATGATGCAGAAAGCATCAAGAGAAGATGGGAGGAATATACAGAGTCTCTGTACCAAAATGAAATGGTTAATGTTCAACCATTTCAAGAGGTAGCATATGATCAAGAGCCAATTGTATTGAAGGAGGAAGTCCAAGGTGCATTGAAGGAATTGGCAAAGAACAAGGCACCAGGAATCGATGGAATAAAAACTGAAATCTTTCAAGAAAGTGAGGTGGCACAGGAGGCACTAACTCATCTCTGCCAAGAAATTTGAAGACAACTATTTGGCCAACTGATTGGAAAAGATCCATATTTTTGCCCTTTCCAAAGAGAGGTGACCCAACAGAATGTGGAAATGATCGGGCAATCTCTTTGATATGCCTTGTGAGTAAAGTTATGCTAAAGGTAATACATTGACAGAGAACTTCCAGAGGTTCAAGCCGGATTCAGAAGAGGCCGTGGAACAAGGGGTATCATTGCTGATGTCTGATGGATCTTGGTTGAAAGCAGAGAATACCAGAAAGATGTTTACCTGTTTTTTATTAACTATGCAGAGGCTTTTGGTTGTGTGAATCATGACAAGCTGTGTACAACATTGCGAAGTATGAGTATTCCGAACACTTAATTGTGCTCATGAGGAATCTGTACGTGGACCAAGAGGCAGTTGTTTGAACAGAACATGGGAACACTAAATGTTTTAAAATTAAGAAAGGTGTGCGACAAAGTTGTATTCTTTCACCATACTTATTCAACCTGCATGCTGAGCAAATAATCCGAGAAGCTGGGTTCCAAGAAGAAAAATGTGGCATCAGAATTGGAGGAAGACTCATGAACAGCCTGCAATATCCAGATGATACAACCTTGCTTGCTGAAAGTAAAACCAGTGAAACATTTACTGATGAAGTTCAAAGAGCACAGCCTTCAATATGGATTACATCTCAATGTAAAGAAAACAAAAATCCTCACCTGGAACAATAAACAACGTTTTTGTCAATGGAGAAAAGACTGAAGTTGTCAAGGACTTCATTCTTCTTGGATCAACTAGCAACACTCATGGAAGCAGCAGTCAAGAAATCAGACGATGAATTACATTAGGCAAATCTGCTGCATAAGACCTTTTGAAAGTGTTGAAGAGCAAAGATGTCAGCTTGAGGACTCAGGTGTGCCTGGCCCAAGCCATAGTGTTTTCAATAACCTCATATGCATACAAAAGCTGGACAGTGAATAAGGAAGACCATAGAAGAATTAATGCTTTTGAGTTATGGTATTGGAGGAGAATATTAGAAGTGCAGCCAGAGTGCTTCTTACAGGCTAAGATGTCCAAACTTCGTCTCATACTTTGGACATATTATCAGGAGGGATTAGTCGCTGGAGAAGGGTATCATGTTTGGTAAGGTGGAGGGTTAAAGAAAAAGAGGAAGACCATCCAATGAGGTGGATTGGCCAAGTGACAGCATCAGCGATGGATTCCAGCATGGCAACAATAGTGAGGTTGGCCCAGGATCTGGCAGTGTTTTGTTCTGCTGTGCATAATGTCGCTATGGGTCGGTACCGACTCAATCGCCCCTAACAACAATAATTATATTCATGGACTTAAGGGATGTGTATTGCAATTGTTTTTTAGTAAGTGAGGTTTTTGTAAACAACAAATTTGAGAAGTATGTTTTTAAATTTTTGTTGATTTTGAAAAAATCAACAAAAATAGACCCACTATAAATGTTATAACTATAATCAGTAGAAATATTTCTCAATCCCATTTATGTATGTTTCTTAAAGTCTTGATAAATGTTAGCAAGTGTTACTAACACTGTTAATTATGTTTTTACAAATTGATTCCATTGGCAAATAACAAAATTTTATATAAAGATGTAGTCTACTAAGAATATGTTAGTGTGCCCTGTAGGATCAGTACTGGACTATGAACCACAAGGTTGGCAGTTCAAACCTGTCAGCTGCCTCTTCTGTAGGAAACCCTATACAGCCGTCACTATGACTCGGAGCTGACAGGACAGATGGCACTTAACAATATATAAGAGAGTCCTTTTCATTATACCTTACCCAATCTAAGTTAGTGAAAAGTACTCTGTTGTTCTGACTTGTATTTCTCTAATGAGTAGACTTGAGTAATTGTTGCATGTGTTTAAAGCATTTGTATTTCTTTTTATTCTTATTTGTTCATTGTTTTTTTTTTTTCTTTAAGCACCCTTTTTATGTTAAGTAAATTTGCATTGCAGTAGTTTCCTCCTTGCCCTTTTTTCATTATTATTATTATTTTCTTTATGGATTTTGGCATTTGTATCATATTTACAAAGATGTCCACATTCTAACATGATTTTAAATGTCCATGCTTTCCTCTAATGTTTGGGGTTTGTGTTTTTTTAGGCATTGAAATATTGATCCATCTAGAGTTTATTCTCGTGTAAGGAGTAAACTGTGGATTTTCAGGTTATTTTCTCCCCAGATGTCCAGTTGTTTAAAAAAGAATAACACACATTTCACGCACTGGCTTAACTAAACTCACCTTTATTATACATGTTAGCTCTCCATATTATTTTGGAGTCCCTCTGGACTGGATTCTGACCCATTGATTTACTTATAATCTGTTCTATGGAATATATATAGGATACTTTTTTTTAGCATCTAATGGTTCTGAATTCCCCTCATTACAAAGAAGCCTGTTAAATGAAAACAGATAAACAGATATAAACTGATTAAATGCTGACTTCTTGTGAGGAATTTAAAAGATTTATTGCTATTGTTTTGTTTGTGTTTTTTAATAAATCCAAGAGATCAGTTTTGAACTGTAACTAGAATACAATTTAGAATTAATGTGAGGGGACTTTTAAAAGGTTCAGTGAAACATGGAATTAGAGAATCTAATTTTTTCAAAAGACTTTCAAGTTGCTTGTACTTGCATTTATGTATATGGTATATGAATGACTTGTACATTTTAGAAATGTAAAATTATATTTGCCTTTTTCCTAAGTGGAAATTCCTTAATAACATGTATTCAGATATTGTGGACATTAAGCCTGCCAATATGGAAGAGCTCACTGAGGTGATTACAGCAGCAGAATTCCATCCAAACAGCTGTAATACATTTGTATACAGCAGCAGTAAAGGAACAATTCGGTTATGTGACATGAGGGCATCTGCCCTCTGTGATAGACATTCTAAACGTAAGTTTATTGAGTCTTTCTTTAAAATGGTAACATTGTCTTATTTGTCAACAGTAACCTCAAATTTGGAAGCTACTATACTGGAAGAACTCTTGGCATTATTTCTTGCTGATGTATCCTTATGGGTGTATTTTTATTGGAATGCTATTTGGGGGGAACTTGTTGGCCCTTTGGTGCTCCTCAGTCTTGTATTAAAGTTTCTTTTCTTTTCCCTTTCCTCTTTTCCATTTCTCTTCATATGTCCTCCCTTTTTTATATTTTCTTCTTTACTCCCTTCATTTCTGCTTCGATCTTCCTGCAAAGATTTTTTTATGAGAAGAGGTTTCCATCGCTTAGAAAGAAAACGTTTAGAAACCATTGGATTAAAAAATGAAAGAGTTGCCTATTCTTGTTTCCATGTTGTTGAATATTTATTAAAGCTCATGAAAATCAGTGCATACCTGTTATCAAAAGAATTTTTACCTGCTCACAAAAAGATAAAATGCAGGTATAAATTTGGAAAGTGTATTTTCATTATGACAATATAGACAGTGGAGTACTCATATGGCCCTATAGTGTAAGTACTCGACTGTAAGGTTCAAACTTACTAGCCACTTCTCAGAAACTCTATAGACTCAATGGCACTTAACAACAAATATAGACAGTCAGTGAGTCTGTATGCACAGTATGTAACCCTGGTACTGAAGTCAAGTTCTGAATGACTTTTGTTCTGGCTGAATTAGCTCTATGATTCTGGAAGTGTACGACATACTTAACTGATCAGCTTAACAAAAACTTTCAGGGAAATTATGTGATTGGAACCAGAATGTTTTTCAGTCCTTTTATTTTGCTATCAAAGCCATGATAACACAGTGGTAAAGCTCTCAGCTCCTAACCAATTATCATCAGTTTAAACCACTAGCTACTCCTCGGGAAGAAGATTCAGTACTCTGTTTACAAGAAAAGTTTGTGAAGGATTGTTTTGGGAAATAGGAAATGTTTTTTTGCTCAAGCCAAAATATTACACACTTTGCTCTTTTTTTTTTTTTTCCTTCCCTGCTTGTTTTTAGTGTTTGAAGAACCTGAAGATCCCAGTAACAGATCTTTTTTTTCTGAAATCATCTCTTCTATTTCTGATGTAAAATTCAGCCATAGTGGCCGATATATGATGACTAGAGACTATTTGTCTGTCAAAATTTGGGATTTAAATATGGAAAACAGGCCTGTGGAAACATATCAGGTATTTGCATTTTGTCATTCTACGAGCATATACTTATTTACTTTATAATAGAGTTTACAGATATAGATTTTGTTGTGTTAATCCCAATGTGGTGTTTGTTCTTCAGTAAGCTTACCGCACCGAGAAAGATCTCTAGGTCACATAAACTGTTTTCTGTTGACTACTCACCAAATGGATGTTCACACCCACCCACTAGCTGCATGTAAGAATCTGGCAGTTTGCTGAAATCTTCCTTCATAGCATTTGACATTTCAAAACAAGTACCATGGGTAAAATAAAAGCAAAGGCATGGTTTTATCCCAGGCATTATATGATGTAAATTTTTTTTTTTTTTTTAAATAAGCAAAGGGATAGAGGTACTGCTTTGTTTATGCTTGTGTAACCCCCAAGATTCTAAAGAACCTTGTAATCTTCCACCTAATTTGTAGTTTCCCTGCCTATACTGAATCAAATCAAATTATTCATCATGAATAAAGTTAAATTATCCACAAATTAAGCTTATACTGATTTATTTTTGTTGAATTTGCACAAATATCTCACTGAGCTATATGTGACTGAAAGGAATTTTTTTTTGTTTTTCCTTGTACACGGCACTTAACAACTCGTGAGATTGTGAATCCTTCTGGTGACAGCAAACATGCTGTAATTTTCATTTGTAAACTAACACTGTTGATATTGAATTGCATCATATTTAAAACACTCAATACTAGATATACTTACTTTTTTTAGTTTATACCTTTGTGAAATATTAGCCAGTAAATACAGAATTACACTTCAAAACATAAAAGGTACGTTTTTACTACATTTGGTATTAATACCAAGAAATGATGCCAGGTTTGTTAATAACACATACCTAGGTTGACCATGGGATCCTTCTGTAGCATTGTAAGATAAGTATTGGACAGCTACCACAAGGTCGGCAGTTTAAACCCACCAGCCACTCCTTGGAAACCTATATATACAGGGTAACTATGAGTCGACACTGACTCGATGGTGTTTAGCAACAAACATCAGATTAACCATATAATTTGTCCATAAACTCGCACATGATCATGCTACGTAACATAGTGAAAATGCAGGCATGCAATTCTTTATGGCCATAAAGTGGTATTTAAAAAGAAAGAAGCATAGTATTCAGTGTTCTGTGTGTTTTTTAAAACCAGCAGTTAGTAGACTGAAAGCCAGATATAGTATGGTATATTTTCTATCTTAAAATATTTTAGTGTCAAGTTTACAAAAAGTGTATATACCATTTAAAGGGAATTTTTTTCTCTGTTCTGCAATAGCAAAATGTCTATTTCTGAAAGAGGACTACTATGTTTCTAAATTTAGGGTAAAATGCTTTTACTATTAATAAAGATACTAAGAAAGAGGAAGAATAAAAAGTGTATATATGACCCCTTTTTATGTTTTTAAGATAATTGACTTGCAGCATCCATTTTCTAATTTCAATAGGTAGTTTATGAGGTCAAGTAAACATCTATGTGATCCATTTATGTTTTTCTCCAGGTACATGAATACCTCAGAAGCAAACTTTGTTCACTATATGAAAATGACTGCATATTTGACAAATTTGAATGTTGTTGGAATGGCTCTGACAGGTAATTTGAACCCCTCATTCAAATGTGAACATCATCAAAGGAAAGAAACTTGCTATTTCACTCTCCTGTGGCACCATAAGATAAGCACTGGAATTCTTGACAGCAAGGTCGGCAGTTCAAACCTACTCGCCGCTCTTCAGAAACCCTATGTAGGCTTGCTTTGAGTCAGACTGGACTTGAAAGTACTTAACATTAACAGCTGTTGTTGGTAGCTCTTGGTACTTTTAGTATTCTCTTATACCATAACTCAAATGCATCAGTTTCTTTACAGTCTTCCTTCTCCATTGTCCAACTTTGACATGCATATGAGGCAATTACCAAGACTTGAGTCAGACACAGCTTAATCCTCAAAAAGACATATTGGCTCTTGAACACTTAAAAAGGTCTTGTGCAGCAGAGTTTTTTGACTGCTGCTTCCGTGAGTGTTGATAGTGGGTCCAAGCAAGAAGGAGACTTTGATAACTTCAGTCTTTTTTCAGTTATCATGATTCTATACATTGGTCCAGTTATGAGGATTTTTGTTTTCTTTACATTGAGTTGCCATCCATACTGCGGTCATTGATCTTCATCAGTAAGTATTTTAAGTACTCTTCACTTTGAGCAAGCAAGGTTGTATTATCTGCATATATTCAAACAACTGCTTCTTGGTCTCTTCACGGATTCCTCATGAGCACAGTTCAGTGTTCTGGAATACCTTTTCTTTGCAATAATTTGTTATGGTCCACATAGTCAAATATCTTTGCATAGTCAGTAAAGCCAAGTAGACATCTTTCTGGTATTCTCTGCCTGAATTCCATCAAGATCCATCTGATGTCAGAAATGATATCCCTTGTACCATGTCCTGTTTTGAATCTGACTTGAATTTGTGGCACTGTAGGATTGAGTTATGGTGTTGGAGGAGACTATTGAAAGTGCCATGGGCTGCCCATAGAACCAACAGATCTGTGTTGGAAGAAGTGCAGCCAGAGTGCTCCTTGGAGGCCAAGATCACCAAACTTCATCTCTCCTACTTCGGACATATTGTCAGGAGGGACCAGTCGCTGGAGAAGGAAGTTTGGTAAGGTGAAGGATCAGAGGAAGACCCCCCATGAGATGGATTGGCCAAGTGGCAGCATCAGTGGGCTCAAGCATGGCAACAATAGTGAGGCTGGCCCAGAATCGGGCAGTGTTTCATTCTGCTGTGTATAAGGTCGCTAAGAGTCTGGACAAACTCGATGGCACCGAACAAGGATAAGCACCTGACCACATGGTGGCAGTTCAAATCTGCCAGCCATTCCTTGAAAACCTTATACAGTGTTGCTATGAGTCAGAACTGACTCAACGGCACTTAGCAACAACAACTTGTAGATAAACTGCTGCAACCATTAGTTTTCTTCAGAAAAATTTTACTTACATGTGATATTAATGAGTTGTCCGATTATTTCTGCATTCCATTGGGTATGGGCACAGATTTAGGTAACCTCCAGTCAGTTGGCCAGGTAGCTGTAATTGAGTTTTCCTGGTATAGATGACTGATTACCTCCAGTGGTGCATCAGTTTGTTGAAAGATCTCAATTTGTATTTTGTCAGTTCTCTATATCATGAAATGGTTGAACATCAGCCTTTTCTTTTTGGTACAGTGACTGTACATTCCACTTTCTATTTTGATGCTTTTTGCTTCATTCACTGTTTTACCAATGTTGTTGTTAAGTGCTGTCAAGTTGGTTCTGACTCAGCAATCCTTAGGGAGCAGTTTTGGTGTGTTTGAATTGTGGTTCAGCGCTCCTATCTGACAGCGCCACACCAGATCTCCATTTTACCTATAGAATCCTTCACTATTGCAAGTTAAGGCTTGAATTTTTCCTTCACTTCTTTAAGCTTGAGAAATGATGAATGTTCTTACCTTTCGGTCTTTTCACATTTCATTATAATACTAAAGTTTGTCTTTTTGAGCTACCCTTTGAAATACTCTGATCAGCTCTTTGACTTCTTCATTTCTTCCTTTCACTTTAGCATCTCTACACTGAAGAATAAATTTCAGCGTCACTTTTGGCATCCACTTTGGTATTTCCATTGTTTCCTGTCTTTTTAATGACCTTTTGCTTTCTTCCTGTATGGTATTTTTTATGTCATCCCTATAAGTTTTTGTGTTTGCTATTAGTGTCTTATGCATCAGATCTGTTCTTGAAATGAGACATTTGTTAACGTTCATCTTTTGGGTCTCTTGTTTTAATTTTTTCAGCTTCAGCCTGAATTTGTACATAAATAGGCCCCTAGTATTATTTTGACTGATGATTTTGAGCTTTTCCACCATATCCTCCGACGCATGTAGTAAACTAGATTTCTGAGTATTCCATCTGGTTAAGGGCCATATATATTGGTGGTGGTTGGTAGGTGCCTTCAAGTTGATTCCAACTCATAGCAACCTTAGCACAACATAACAAAACACTGGTTAGTCCTGTGCCATCCTCACAGTTGTTTTACTATGCTAGAGTCCATTGCTGCTGCCACTGTGCCATTCCGTCTCATTGGGGATCTTCTTTTTCGCTGATCTTCCATTTTACCAAGCGTGATGTCCTTTAGGGAATGGCCCCTCCTATTAATATGTCTGAAGTATGAAATACGAAGTCTGGCCATCCTGGCTTCTGAGGACCATTCTGATTGTACTTCTTCCAACACAGATCTGTTTATTATTATTCTACAACACCATAACTCAAATGCATCGCTTTTTCTACCATCTTCTTTATTCGTTTTCCAACTTTCATATGGATATGTCGTTGTTAGGTGTCATCGAGTTGGTACTGACTCAAAATGACGTTATGCACAACAGAAACAAACACTGCCTGGTCCTGTGCCAACCTCACAATTCCTGCCACACTTAAGCCAGTTGCTGCTGCCACTCTGACAATCCATCTTGCTGGGAGTCTTCCTCTTTTTCAATGACCTTCCCACCACTTTACCAAGTATAAATGACCTTCTTCAGGGACTGGCCCCTCCTGATTATATATACCCAAAGTATCAAAGACAGAACCTGCTCATCCTGGCCTCTAAGGAGCATTCTGGCTATAATTCTTCCAATACAGATTTGTTTTTTCTTTTGGCAGTCCATGGTGCTTGTAATAGTCTCCTCCAGCACTGTAGCACAAATGCATCTATGGTCATTTTTATTCATTATTCAACTTTCACATGCATATGAAAAAATACCATGGCTTTGGGTCAGGCTCACCTTTGTCCTCAAACTGAACGTTTTTGCTTTTGAACACTTTAAAGCTGTCTTGTGCAAGCTGATTTGCCCAATTAAATACATCATTTGATTTCTTGACTGCTGCTTCCATGAGTGTTGATAGTTGATCTGAGCAAAATGAAGTTTTTGACAACTTCATTCTTTATCCATTTATTTTGATGTTATTTATTGGTCCAGTGGTGAAGACTTATTTTTTTTACATTGAGGTGCAAGCCATACTGAAGGCTGTGGTCTTTGATTTTTAAGTCCCCTTCACTTTAAGCAGCCAAGGTTGTATTACCTGCATATCACATATATGAAGAACAGTGGATATTTCCTGGTCTCTTTTGTAGGATTATGATTATGATCTAATTAGAATCAATATTGTACTTCAAGATAGATCTTGAAATGTTATTGACAATGCTACACCATTCCTGGTCAATTTTTTGCTCCCAGCTTTGCAAACTGTGTGATTTTCTGATTCCGACTGACTAATACCAGTACATTTCAGCTCACTAATGCCAGAATATCAATCTTTATATGTTCCATAACATATATTTTGCCTTGTGTCCCTTTAGCAAATGAAAGCCCAAAAGCTTTACTCCATTCATGTCATCACGGTCAGCTGTTACTCAGTTGTATTTTTTTGAGTACCTTCCAACCTGGGGCTCATCTTCCAGCCTTATATGACAATATTCTGGTGCTATTCATAATGTTTTCAAATTCTGGCGCTGTATCAGACAATGATGTACTCCTATTCATAAGGTTTTCAATGGCTAAACACTTAGAAGTAATCCACTCTCTTTCTTCCTACTCTGTCTCCATTCTGAAAGCCCTGCTGGAACTTGGTCACCCTAGGTAACCCTGCTGGTACTTAAAATACTGGTGACAGCTTCCAACATCATATCAACACTCAAACTACCACAGTACAACAAACTGACAGACGAGTGGTGGAAGTATTTAGGCAATAGATCTTTTTCCTTTTATATGCCAGTTTTTTTCAAATATTATATTTATACTTCATACACGATATCATTTTTAAATGCCATTGAGTCGGTTCTGAGTCATAGTGACCTTTTATAGGGTTTCCAATGCTTTAAGTCTTTGTGGAATCAAAAAACATCATTTAAAAATCAACAAAGAAACATCATTTTACATGGAGTGGCTGATGGCCTTGAACTGCCAAACTTGTGGTTCAAAATCCAGTTCATATAAGTAATAATTGATATGTATCATTGCTTTAACCTTATAGCCATAAGTAATTAGTGCTTTGTATAATCTCCAAGTTTGTTATAGTATGATTCCTTTTTACTGTTAAAATATATACCCCTGTTTCCAAGGATAAATAATCCTTAATCTTTCAGGGTTTTAGTTGTTAATATTTATTTGAAACATTTACTTTGTTCCACTAAAACAGGAGTAAAAGAAGACATAATTTTGGAATTAAGGTTGCATTTAAACAATTTAGATATACTTTAGTTAATAGTTTAATCAGTGAAACAAAGGGCTTCATGTTACAGAGGATAGTAGAACTTGGAACTTTTATATTTTATCTGATTTTATTTATTTATTTTTTTAGTCTGTTTATAACATGAGGTCTGTTAAAAGATTGGCCACAGGATAACAAAACCTTGTCTTTATAGTGTGCCTGCTAACCCTGAGACATCATTAGTGAGGAGATGGAACAAGGCAAAGAGTAGATAACTAATTAGCAAAGTTGAGGAAAATACTTGGTTACTGTCTACAACCCTGTTCCTTAATTCAAATCTTCTTAACATAGTTGTTTTTGTGGACCCCTAGACTAAATTTAGTCACTGAATAATATTGCTGACAAAGTGTTTTGTTCTTGTGTTTGACTGAGTGTTCTATCTGCTTTTACAGTGTTGTCATGACTGGATCTTACAATAATTTCTTCAGAATGTTTGACAGGAACACAAAGCGAGACATAACCCTAGAAGCATCACGGGAAAACAATAAACCTCGCACAGTTCTGAAGCCACGCAAAGTCTGTGCAAGTGGCAAGCGAAAGAAAGATGAAATAAGTGTTGACAGCCTAGACTTCAACAAGAAAATACTTCATACAGCCTGGCACCCCAAGGAAAATATCATTGCTGTAGCTACTACAAACAATCTGTATATATTTCAAGACAAAGTGAATTAGGGTTGGCATTCCTAGCAGAAGAGCCCACTTCCTGCTTAGTTGAGATAGTTGAATCTAGCATTCGTACCTATAAAAGAGAGAGGTCCATTGTGGCACCCCTTTCCAGTGTTTAACAATGTGCCATTTGAAACACATTTTTATAGCTACATGGAGAAAGCTCTGTGGTTTCATCACTGTGCTATTCTCCATGTTTGCTAGCCATTTAGGTAAGGGTAGGGCACTTTTAATTTAAATGACTTCTTGCACCATCTTGCCTAATGGACTAGATTGGACTGTATCAACATTGATTTACTCCACTTTTTATGCCTTCCATTGTGATGACGTCAAACACAGTGAAAGCCTTCAGTCATGCTATGGGATTTAATTGTGTATCCTCATACTGTATCATTTGTGGGGTACACCCCTTCCCCATTTTTTAAATTAAATACAGCTCATTCTTACTGTGGCTTGTAGCATTCCTCCTCTTCTGGCCTCCTGGACTCCTCCCCTTCATCTCTTACCTTAGCCCCCTCCACCCAGTCTTGGTGGTGGTGTATTAAAAAAAAAACAAAAAAACGAACGAACGAATGAAAGCACACAAAATGAGTCAGTTTGGGGTCAGTGGTAAAGGGGGTATATGTTGCGAACAAATGTTTTAATAACAGTTGGCTGTAATCACTCCTTGCCATGTCTGGCACTGAAAATAAGGAAAAAAACTACTGAATAAAAGTGACAAAGAATGGAGAATCTGGTTTTCTTTTTCTTTTTGATCTACCTCTCTCAGCCAATATTTGTGTCTTATCCTTGGGCACAGTGAAATGAAATACGTTTCCATTGTTTTATTGGCATTTTTTTTTAAATCGTTTTTAACAAGTCTTCTTTCATGGAGAAGTATTGGTTCTGTGCGAACATGTTTTGAAAATATATAAACTATGGATTCCATCTATAAAATGCTACTAGGGTTTTTTTTTAAATTTAGTTATTAAGGGTATTGGGCACATTGGTATCTACACTTAACTAATCTGTTAATGAAATTGTTTACATTGGAACCAATTTGTAGAACTTCCTTTTTAAATACAGTGTTTTATTTCATTTTTGCATTGCTATAAATACTAAGTCAAAGACTTAGACTTTTTCAAAAAGTTAAATTTGTTTTTGTTGTTGCGTCATAAAAAATCAAACAGCATAAAACTAACATCCAATGATTTACATAGATAAATTGACACTGCACTAAACTTTTCATTTTATTATGATCAAATCTGAGGAGTAGTTCTGGTGGTACAGTGGTTAAGCACTCATCTGCCAACTAAATGATCAGTAGTTTGAATCCACCAGCCATTCTGTCCGGAGAAGATGTGACAGCTGCTTCCCTAGAGATAACAGCTTTGGAAACCTTTGGGGGCAGTTCTTTTTTCTATAGGATCTATGTGAGTTAGAATCGACTTGACAGAAATGGGATTTTTTTTTTTTAACCAAATCTGAGTTAAATGCTCTGTCATAAAAGTTTTGATTTTCCAAAGCTATTATTAAAGACAAACTTAAGGGGGTACAGTGTTTAAATAGTGTTTTAATGGACTCCCAACAGCTGCCTCAAAAATTTAGTGCTCTGTATATGGTTACGTTATCCATAAGTGATGATACTTTATCCAAAGATGAAGAGTACCCCTATTTTTAATAGGTAGAATGTACCTTTGTCAGTCTTCTAGAAGCTTTAATTGAGAAAAAATGGACTTTATTTTTAAAAGATAAATTAAGTGGGCATTTATATTATTAGAGAATGGTAGTATATTTTGGTTGAGCAGTAATATAACAGCCTCAAATTTTAGAGGACTCAGTGCTTCGTATACATCCACTACTTACTGTTTTGTTCTTATATTCAATAATAAAGTGGTATTAAAAATTCAACCATAATACCCTCTACACTTATACAAATAATATGTCTTGTTAACATTTTACCACACCGGAGAAATTTTATGTAATAAAAAATCACTGTATCTTTTTGACTCATCAAATCTGAATTTGTATTTAAACACTGATTATGTGTCTGATGAATCTTAAGATAATGGCACTTTTACTAATTTATTTGGGGATCTTGGGTGCATTCATAATTTGTGTTATTTATTCTTCAGACTTAACTTGGAAGCAGGATATTCCCTAAGTATCAAGCAGTGGCATTCTGTTCTCTGACTGGACAGCTTTCCAAAAATCTTTTTGGAAGGTTGTTTTCTTAACCTATGGTTGTGTACCTTGAGATAATACCACCAAATAGCTCTTGGAAATTCTTCGACGATTCATCAGTAACTGATGATTCTCACACATGACACTGAGGGTTAGTTTTTTTATATATATATTTAAAAGAGTCTTTATTGCTAGAAATCTAATGCCTCTATCAAGGAATGCTATTATAAATCACTGTAACACTATTCTCAATTTTTAAGTTCTTGGATGTAGCAAAATATAAGCCCAAGCCACTCATTTTATATGGTCATGGCTATTCTCTTTTTAATAAAAATTCTACATAGAATACATTTGTCAAGTTGCTTGTATTTGCTATTTTCTTGCCATTAGATGACATACTCATATTTTATCCCTCTGTCTTAAAAATAATTGGCAGGAAAAAATAACTTGATTCTATTAATCTCGGGCGATCTTTCCTTAGTGGCTGGGCAAGAAGAATATTATAAGTATCTGTATCTATGTAAACATGTTTATATAACATTTAATAATTGGATATTAAACTTTCTTCTGTGACACCCTTAGTTTTGGAATTAAAATGCATCCATGCACTTTTTCTTTTCAAAATAAATTGAGGATTTTTTTTTTTTAAACCTTTTTAAATGTGAGAGTTATTTTGACTACAGGTATTCCTAGACTCGAGGAAGCTTAGAATTAAGGAAACTGAGGTGGTTCTGCTAAGCACCGAGTCGATTCCGACTCGGCAAACGTATGCACAACAAAAACTGCCTTGTCTCCCACCATCCTCACAATTGTTTGAGCCCATTGTTGTTACTACTGTGTCAAACACTATTGGTTGGGGGGGGGGGAGGGGAGTCTTCCTCTTTTTCTTCAACCTTCCATATTACCAAGCATGATGTCCTCCAGGGACTAACCCCTCCTGACGACATGTCCAAAGACAGAGATGAAGTCTCACCAACTTGGCTTCGTAGGAGCATTCTAGCTGTACCTTTTCAAGACAGGTTAGTTTATTCTTATAAGAGTAATGTGTTCTTAGAATATCAATATGTGAAAGCCAAGTAGTGCTGCTAAAAGGATTTTTTGTAAAATCCATCTTTTTTTCTACCTCAAATTCAAGTGGAATACTATGTGCACTCCAGGCAGAATAACTAGGTCTAAGCACTAGTCACATCTAGCTGCTCCTCAAAAACCCTATACAGGGTTGCTATGTATCGGAACCAATTCGACAGGACTTAACAGCATCTGCCATATCTTAGTAAATTTAGGAAGCCCTGAATTCTTAACTGCTGGCAATATATTAAATTTTTTGGTAAAACTTGAGTTTTTGTCGTCTTGGCATTTCATTTCACGTTGAAGAATAACTAGACTATTCAGTGCCATCGAGTCAAACCATAGCAACCCTGTGTAGGGCTTCCGAGGAGCAACTGGTGTGCTTGAGCCGCCAACCTTACAGTTCAAACCGACCCTCTGGTTCTGCACATTAACTCGCAGCACCGCTATTAAATCTCTGCTTAAGAATTCATATAGGTTTCAAAGACAAGATGGCGCAGTAGGTAGACATTCTGCAGCAAAGATATGGGAGACCAAGTGAAACGTAGTGTCCCTGGAATGTTGAAAAAAGGTGCATTGTGTGCCAACTGGAAGAGAAAGCACAGGAGCAGCGAGAACAAAATGGGCAATCGGCGGTCATGGAGGGGTGTGTGTGTGTGACCATCTTAAACTTTTGCAACTGGTTTCTGATATAGGGAACGGTAGACAACACTGCTGGAGGTTGGCAGTGAGGACACTTACTGCACCAGCCTAACAGCCTACTCTTAGCCCTTGCCAACCCAGCAGTCAGTGCCACCCTGTTCTGCGTAGCCTTTGCTCCGCTTGGGTTAGAGTGCCTGCCATAGTGCCCTTGCTTCTGAAGGCGCATGAAACCAACCTTGAACTATGCTACACAAACAACAACTGTGTTCACCCTTCCAGTCTTACTACATCCATCAGGAGACAACATCACAGTGAGTGCTAGAGAACATTAACATGCAATCATACAAATACGACACTATGAAGTCTCAGAAAACACAATTTCAGCCAACACAAAAACAAGACACTGCCTCTAGCAAGTGGCCATATTACAGTCAGAAAATAAAATATGGTATCAGAAGTACTTGATAAGAAATCTAAAAGAACTAAGACTTTCAATAGGTAAAGAATGGTAGAAAAAACATGAAACAGTCTATTTGACTCAACAAAACATGAACTCAAGGAAAACATAACTTTAGAAGAATTCAGGAAACACAATAAATGAAAAATTGATAAGAAGTCTAAAAGAACTTAGACTTTCAATAGATACAGAATGATAGAAAAAACAAAAACATGAAACAGTCTATTTGACTCAACAAAACATGAACTCAAGGAAAACATAACTTTAGAAGAATTCAGGAAACACAATAAATGAAAAATTGTAACCATACAAAACATCAATTAGAATAAACTGAAAGTATAATACTTTAAAGACTTCAAAAATAGATAATACATTGAAAAGGCAAAGAAGTTTTAGAACTGAATCAGTGGGAGGCTGAATTTCTGAGCTTAAAAAATCTCTCAATATTCATCAGCTAGAGGAAGAATCAGGAAGAAAAAAAAACACCTGAAGAAAGTCTTAAGATTTATGTGAGACACTACCCGTAGTACTAACTGTGATTGGAATTCCAGAACAGGAAGAGACCCAAAAAAAGAAAAGTGTCCCAAGAGTTGGAAGAAAATCCCTAACATAATGGAGGACAAGAAGAAATGCATTCAAGAAATTGAACTAGTCCCAAACAGGGAAGAGCCAAAAAGAAAATCATGATATAATCAAACTTTTCAAAACCAAAAACAAGGAAAGAATACTGATAGCAGTTCAGGGAGAAAAAAAAAAGTTACCTACAAAGGAAAACTAATAAGAGAGCTCTGATTCTCAGCAGAAATCATGTAGGCAAGAAGACCTATAAAACTCTAGGAAATAATTGCCAACCAAAAATCGTATATCCAGCAACATTGTCCATCAAATATAAAAACAAAATTAGGATCTTTCTAGATAAACATAAAAATTTATAAAAACCAGACCAACATAAAAACTACTAAAAGGCGTTCTTTTGACAACCAACAATAGGAGACTGACATACACACTATCAGCCAGAACTCAGATACAGAATATTCAAAGTAAAACAAATCTACAAGACTGAAAATAAGAAAACAGAGGTGTCCGTTGCAACAACACACCCATAAAGTAAAAAGAGGGAATAATGTAATTACAGAACTTCCAAATGAACTCAAGCAGATTTTAAGAATAAATAAATTTAACTGCTCCATTGGAGTTTCACCTATTTGGTCCCCTGAAAGCGTCTGTTCAAGGACAAAGATTCACTGCTAATGACGTGCCTTTATGGCTCATAGCAGTACCTTTAGGCTCAGCCTAAAACTTTTTTACATAAGAAAATACGAAAGTGTGTTGCCAGTTGGACAAAGTGTATTGAAAATCAAGGCGATTATGTTGAAAAATGTTTTTTCTAAAAATTGACTAAATTCTATAGCCAAAAAATAAAATAATCCTAACTAACTCTAAAATTAGGCAAAGCCTTACTTCTAGCTCTTGCCCTAGCCCTAACGAACCCTAACACTAACATTGAATAATGTCCTAGGCCTAGCCTATTGTGGGTCGTCAAGTTGGTTTAGACTCATAGCAGCTCTGTAAAGAGTTTACAAAGACCATCTGGTGGGTTTTAACCGACAACCTTGTGGTAAGCAGTCCAGACCTAGCCTGTTGTGTGCCATCGAGTCAATTCTGACTCATAGCGACCCTGTGTAGGATTTCTGAGTAGCTGGTGGGTTTGAACTGCCGACCTTGTGGTTTGCAATTCAGTGCTGATCCTACAGCATCACACCAGAAATCCTAATATTCTAACCTTAACTTCTTACTCCTGTTGGTGGTGATGGTCAGTGGTTCAAACCTGCCAGCCGCTCCGTGGGAGAAAGATGAGGCTTTCTGCTCAGGCAAAGATTTACATCCTCAGAAAGTAACACTATACAGGGTTACTATGAGCTGAGTCGATTCCACTACAGTGGAGTTTAGCTTTACAAATGGTGTTACATGCTGTTGAGTCGGTTCTGACTAATGGTGACCCTTTAGAGTTTCCAAGGAATGGCTGGTGGGCTCCAATCGTTGACCTTGTAGTTAGCAGTCTAGTGCTTAACCTACAGTGCCACACCAGAACTTCCAACTCAGCGTCCCAGTATAGGGTCTCCAAGACTATAAATCTTTGAGGAAGCAGAAAGTCAGTCTTTCCCTTGTGGAGCAGCCCGTGAGCTCAAACCGTTGACCTTATGGTCCACAGTCCAGCCCTTATCCTACAGTCATGGCTCTCTGTAGTGTGCTGAGGAGTCATTTCTGATTCATAATGACCCTGTATAGGGTTTCCAACAGTTGCTGGTGGGTTTAACAGCCAACCTCGTGGTTAGCATTCCAGTGCTACAGTGCCACTCTAGGACTCCAGATAAGATGATATAAGAGGGAAATGCAAGTATTTGCCTATGTTCTACGTAGAAACTCTTTAGACGTGAATAGCAACAAGTCATTTGAGGACTTTTCCACTAGGGGGCAACAATTAAGTCTTGAACAGTATTTACAGGTATTTTGAAGAATGAATGACTAAGAGTGGTTTGTTTCAGTACTGGCAGAGTTTATTTAAAACTGAATCAGAGAGCAAATATAGGAAGGCCCAAGACAATGTATTTATTCCAAATAAACACACTATTCAACATGACCTTGAAGTGTTTAAGAGTGATGGAAGGGGAACACACACACAAGTCAACTGATACTAATGCTGGTCATGCCATATTGGAGAAGCTGCATAGATGAAATCTGAAGAGAGCTGTCAGCTGTCATTGCTTTTGGACTATTTGATCTGTCCACCCCTTTGCAAAATCAGAGTGGGTGGTGAGCACCATACCAATATACTGATCATGCAAAAAAAAAACACAAAAAAACAACTCCCATTCACATTTTAAAAAAAACAATTTTTTTTCCCCTCTCTCTCTCTCCTGGACATATCCTTTTTTCTCTCTATAAAAAGAGAACATAATAATATATGCAGTCTAATATTTTAAGGACCTCTGGTAGCATAGTGGTTACAAGTCAGGCTGCTAACCTAAAGGTCAACAGTTCAAAACTACCAGCCGTTGTGCAAGAGAAAGATGAGACTTTCTGCTCCCATAAATATTTAGAGCCTTGGAAACCCTATGCAGGGTTGCTGTGAGCTAGAACCCACCCCACAGCACCACCACCAATGTCTTATTTCTCCGCTTAACATAGTTCCAACATTTCCCCATAATAAATATTCTCTACAAACTAGATGTTTGTGTCTACGTAATATAAAGTTTATGAACCTACCATATTTCAACAGCAACAAAAAAAAACCTTGTCAAGTCTTGAGTTTTGTTTTCATTTTTACTAATATAAATATTGGAATAATGAGTATACTTACATTGCAATCTTGGTGTATGATATTATTAGGATGTTGTTGTTGTTAAGTGCTGTGGAGTCGGTTCCGACTCATAGCGACCCTGTACAGGGTTTCCGAGGCTGTAAATCTTTACGGGAGCAGAAAGCCTCATCTTTCTCCCGCGGAACAGCTGGTAGTTTCAAACTTGCAGCCCGATTCGTAACCACTACGCTACCAGAGCTCCTATACATTCCTATAATTACTATATTAAAGGACATGGTTATATTTAAGATTTGGTACATATTACTGAATTTTCTTCCCCAAAATGGATGTTTCCATTAGAAAAAATGTGGACATATCTTCAAACTCAGGTTTTCAGCAGATTGAAAAAGTAAAAAATGGGAAACCAATTGCATTTCTGTGTTGTTAGTGAGACATTAATTGCTGTAACCTGGATACCAAGACATTCATCAGACATGCTTTATAAAGAGCAGCTCTTCATTTCCTATAAAGTCCAATGTTTCCATATTTTCTTTAATGAATTATGCTTTTAGTGTTGTACCTAAGAAATCTATTCCTTATGCAAATTTACAAAGATTTTATGTAGTTTTTGAGAAGTGTAGTAGTTTCCATTTTTGACATTTAGATCATGATCCATTTGAGTTCATTTTTATATGTGGTAAAAACTATAGGTCAAGGTTTATTGTTTTTGCATATGTATCCAATTGTTCAAGAAGCCTTGGCTGCTAACTGAAAAGGGTGGTGACTCAAACCTAGCCAGCAAGTTCACAGGAAAGAGATCTGGAGATTTACTGTAAAGATGTTTTGTTGACATTGTTGTTGTTGTTGTTAAGTGCCGGTGAGTCGGTTCCAGCCCATAGCAACCCTGTACAGGGTTTCCAAGGAGCAGCTGGTGAGCTTGAACCACCGACCTTGCAGTTCAAATGGCTATGCAGTCTGGCGCATTAACCCACAGCACCACATCACGACTTCTTTGTTGTCATTAGGTGCCATTAAGTCGATTGCGACTTGGCGACCCTAGGTACAACAACGAAACACTTCCAGGTTCTGTGCCATCCTCACAATCATTGCTATGTTTGAACCCATTGTTGCTGTCACTGTATCAATCGATCTCACTGAAGGTCTTTCCCTTTTTTGCTGACCCTCAATTTTACCAAGCATGCTATTCTCCAGGAACTGGTCCCTCCTGGGAACATGCATGTGAGATGAAGTCTCTCAATCCTCGTTTCTAAGAAGCCTTCTGGTTGTACTTCTTCCAACACAGATTTGTTCATTCTTCTGGCAGTCCAAGTTATATTCAATAGTCTTTCCAACACCGTAGGTCAAAGGCATCAATTCTTCAGCCTTCCTTAGTCAAAACAATCTGTAAAAATTACAGCCTGGAAAACCCTATGGGTTCTGTCACGCAGGTTTGCTAGGAGCTGAAATTGACTCACCAGCACATAACAACAGCAACAACATTTACATGCTCTACTATTTCTTCAAAAAATGTCTTAGATTGAATTGCCTTTGCACTGGTATTGAAAATCAATTGGCTAATATACTCTAGTAGCATAGTGGTTGTAAGTTGGGCTACTAATCTCATGGTCAGCAGTTCGAAACTACCAGCAGTTCCATGGGAGAAAGATGAGGTTTCTGCTCCTGTAAAGATTTACAGCCTCGGAAACCTTGTACAGGGTCACTGTGAGTCAGAACCAACTCCACAGCACATAACCACCACACTATATACATAAGAGTGAATCTATTTCTGAACTCTGTTTCACTGACATATATCCACGCTTTGACCAATAGTATATTGTCTTTTTTTTTAATGTTTTATTGTGAATTATGTGATAGTTTACATGAGAGAACATTAGCTTTACATTCATCCTATTATATATTGTTTCATTGCCATGATTACAATCCCCTCCATGCATCATCAACCAACCAAAGGGTATACACTGCAAGCCTGCCCCCCACCCCCTTCCCCGGTCATCAGCACACAGCCCCTCTCCCTCTCTGGGTCTAGAGTCTCCAGCCGCTTCATCTTTCCACATCATCGTCTCTGCCTCCATCTCTGGTGTCACTGTTTCTCTGGGTAGGGTCCCACAATCCACTCCTCTCCCTTGATGGTCCCAGGGACCTCCACTCCTGGACTGCAAAATCAACCACTCCTCTCCTTTTGGTTTTGACAATTTGATTATGTCTCATTGTTAATCTCTTTGTTTATTCTTATTAGAGTTTGTTGCCACACCAGGTATGTATAAGTGTTTATATATTATTTGTGCATATATATGCAAAGGTATGGAGTCCTTGTGTGGCACTGTAGGATAAGCATGGATTGGTGACCACAAGGTTGGCAGTTCAAACCCACCAGTCTCTCCTTGGAAATGTAGATTGTATATACATATACATGTGTGTACATGCATTGCTGGAGTCCTGGTGTGGCACTGTGGGCTAATGTGCTGGACTGCAAGGTCTGTTTGAACTGCAAGGTCGGTGGTTCAAGTTCACCAGCCGCTCCCTGGAAACCCTATACAGGGTTGCTATGGGTTGGATCAGACTCAACGACAATCAACAACAACATGCATTACTTTCATGTGTTTAATAAAACACATAGGGGACACAGTTACAGATACTTCTTCTTTGTTGTTGTTAAATGCCATCAAGTTGGTTTCAATTCATAATGACACTGTATAGAGTTTTGAGGAGTGACTGGTGTCCACCTTGTGTTAGCAGTCCAGTGTTTATCCTACAACACCACACCAGGACTCCAAAGGCACAGTTACTTCTTAGATGTAGCAAATACCTCACAGAATTGGTTTTCTGGGTGTCCCCCTTAAGACTTGTGGGACAACACAGTCAATTGGCATAATATAGCTCATAAAGGTTATGTTCTATAGCATCTGGGGTCATAAAAGCTTGGGAGTGGCCATTTAAGATATAACTATGAGTCTCATTTCATCTGGAAACAAAAAGGAAGACAAAGATTTAGTCTACAGGACTAGTAGTCTACCAGAACCACAGCCTCATCTACCCTGAGACCAGAAGAGCTAGATGGTGCTCAGTTACCACTAATGACCATTCTGATCGGGGCCACAATAGATGGATCCAGACAGACGTGGAGAAACATGTGGAACAGAACTCAAATTCTGACTTCCAGGGCAAGGTGGTAGAGTAGACAGACAGACTGAGCAGACTCTCTGCAACAAAGACATGCAAGACAAAGTGAAACAGATACAGATGGGAATTCTGGAACACTGAGCTTCAAAGAGTAGAACAGAGAGGTGGGTTGGGGCAGACTGGAAGAGGAAGCTAAACTAGAGTAGTGTGAGAGAAGAAACATGGATAGATTGTCAACTGGTATGGATTGGTGTGACCATTTTAAGGTTTGCCAGTGACTTTCAAAACAGCGACCTGCTGGCACAGGATGCTGACTGGAGCCTGGTGGTAAGGGTGATACGGTTTTCCCTTGTACCCTGCAACTTTCTGGTACTTGGTGGGCATTGTCAGTCCCCACCCTCACCAACCCAGTGGTACCCCCCTCCTACACAGCTTTTGCTCTGCACGGCATTGGGTGCCAAGTATATCATCCCTTCTGTGGTGGCACATGAACCTGCCTTGAACTACACAACACTAACAGTGAAGAGAGAACTACGTTCACACTTCCACTTTCTATCACAGTCACCAGGAGACAGGTGGTGAGTGCCTGAGAATACACCAACATAAAATCATCAATTAAATACAAATAGGACACCACAATGTCTTGGAGAAAACAGACGATTTCAACTTACACAAAGAAATAAGACTAAGTGTCTCAAATAAGTGACCAGATTACAGAGTCAGAAAATAAAATAAAAGAAATAACATCAGAACTACCTGATAAGGAATTTAAAATAATTATATTTATGTATTGCCAGGGACCAGCCTTGACAAATTATGGGGCGGGGGGGGGAGGGATGTGGAGTCGGCAAAATGAATTACACGGAGTCATTGGGTTGTTTTGAGTCTTAGATGTTGCTTTTAGATGTTGCTCTTCTTTTACTTAATTTTTTCAGCTCCTTATATACTGTTACAATACACAATGACTTCATAGTAATCAATTCCTTTAAACTATAATCTATTTCGTGATTACATTTACTTTTGATTCCTGAGCCTTCAAGTTACATCAAAGAACATCAAGAATATCAAAATATTTTCTTTGATCTTTTCATATCCTGCCTCCTCATACTCCCTAGTTACCTTGACAACACCTGTTTGCTGTGAATAATTTTGTTTTTACTCTAATCCTCCCTAAAATGTCAAGTTAACCTTCAAACAAAGTTCTAAATCTTAACTCCTATTTCTACCCTCACCTGTTATCTATAGATTCATTAATCACAATTCATAATCAAAACATTATTTTTTCTGTAACTGATCATACATATCAGTTGCTCATAATTGATTTAACAATAAAAACAAGAACACAATAGTACCTAAAGTTTTATGGTTAAGAATAAATGGAGCAGCTTCCCCACACTAACAATATCTCTATCTGAAAACATCTAGTTAAATTTCTACTTATATTCTTACGTGTTCCCACAGCCCTTAATTGCGTCTTAGCTATTTTCTAGAGGTCTTAATGTCCCTAATTGAAACTACACAGAATGTTGATTGTAATCTTAAACTTGAACTGGCAGTGCTTTAGCTGGTGTGGTTTTTCCTAGCTGGTGAAACTTATTGTTACTGTAAAAAGCAATCTTTATAACTATACGTGATTGAATATGGTGTGAAACTGTCTAAATGTAATGTTTAACCTTTAATATGATCATTGGCAAATTCTACTAAAAACTTCTATAATAAAATCAAGAAACATCAAAAATAAACTATTCATAAAAGGAAAAACACAGGAACTACAGGGCCTTTGCATGGAGTTCTCCTTGTGGCTTTGCCAACCAAGAAGACACTCATTGTCGCTTTGCTAAAACAATGAGCTTTTCATGCGCAGGGTCTCCCGCCGTTCAGTTCCTTGATGGCATGGCCTCTGCCAATGTACCTTCAATGGTTAAGAGAATGATAGAGAACACTGCAGATGAATTCAAGGGAAACACATATAAAACTTTTTTTTTTCTTTTTTTAACCACGCAGGGATATAAAATTGTTTAAACAACCACAGTGCATATTATGGAAGCCAATCTCCTGGTCGCCAGAACATAACCTTACTCTTTCTATGCGTCTAGAGTCCTCAGCTGCTTGATCTCTCCATGCAATCACTGCCCCCATCTCTGGTGTCGCTGCTTCTCTGGTTAGGGTCCCATGTTCAGCTCATGCTCTTCTCACCTGACGGTCCTAGTATCCTATGTTCCTGAAATGCAAGATTAACTACTCTCCCCTTTTTGTTACAAAACCTATACCTTTGCATATGTGACAATTGCTATTAGGTATGATAATAACTACTCACTATTCAATCAATAGGAGCTCTGGTAGCGTAGTGGTTACGAATCGGGCTGCGAACCTTAAGGTCAGCGGTTCGAAACTACCAGCCGCTCCGC
>NW_006408582.1:9319583-9364247 GCF_000296735.1 Chrysochloris asiatica | reverse complement strand
AGAGAGAGAGAGAGAGAGAGAGAGAGAGAGAGAGAAGCATCCAACAGTTATTGGAAGAAAACTTCCCTGACGTCATGGAAGATGAGAAGATATGCATTCAAGAAGTTGAACAAACACAAACAGAACAGACCCCCAAAAGAAAATCACCAAGATGTATTATATCCAAACTTTTCAAAACCAAGGACCAGGAAAGAATCCTGAGGGCAGCTCAGAAAAAAAACAAAAAGTTACCCACAAAGGAGAATTAATAAGGTTAAGCTCTGACTTCTGCACAAAAGTCATGCAGTCAAGAAGACAATGGGATGATATTACAAAACTCTGAAATAAGCTGTCCACCAAGAATCATCTACCCAGCAAAACTGACCATCAAATATGACTGTGAAATTAGGACATTTTCAAATGAACAGCAATTAAAAGAATTTGTAAAAAACCATACCAACCTTATTATAAATGATACTAAAAGGAGTTCTTTGAACAGAGAACCAACAACAGACAACAACGTGAGGCATCCTCACCCAGAATTCAACTCAGATATAGAAGTGTGGCTCTGTGGGTTAATGCACTAGACTGCAAAGTCGCTTTGAACCACAAAGTTGGCAGTTCAAGCTCATCAGCTGCTCCTCAGAAACCCATACAGGGTCGGTATGGGTCAGAATCGACTCGATGGCATGTGACAACAACAACAGCAATAGAAGTATGCAAGGTAAAACAAACCTGGTGGTGGTAGTTATGAGCCATGGAGTCGGAATTGACTGTACAGGGTTTCCGAGGCTGTAAATCTTTATGGGAGCAGAAAGCCTCATCTTTCTCCCACGGAACAGCTGGTAGTTTCAAACTGCTAACCTTAAGGTTCGCAGCACGTTTCGTAACCAGTATGCTACCAGAGCTCCTAAAACAAACCTACGAGACTGAAAATAGGGAGCCAGAGGTAACACTTTGCAACAACAAAAATAAAAAGAGGAAACAATGTATTTACAGAACTTCCAAATGAAGAAGCGCTGTATTGGTCTGTGAACCACTAGGTTGGCAGTTCAACCCACCAGCTGCTCCTCAGAAACCCTATACAGGGTCGCTATGAGTTGGAACCCACTTAACAGCACTTAACAATAACAACACAAACCTAAAATGAGATCAAGCCTTATTTATAGTCCTAAGCCAACCCCAACCTGTAACATTAACTCTGGTCCTAGCCATAACCTTAACACTAAACGAAGTTCTAGACCTAGCCTAGAGTTAATCATAGTCTCTTTATTCCTTATTACTTACTCCTACTCCCACAAAATATATAAAGAATGACAACAAAAAAGAACTCAAATTCTTAATATATCCAGACTTACTTGACTAGTTGAAATAAAGAAGTCTCTGAGTTCTGTTGCCCCGACATATTCTTTAAAACTTGCATCAAATATCCCGAGGTCATCCTTTAGCTATATAACAGACTGGCTCACAAAATAAAGAACACCAGTCATTGCACACCTTTTAAAAATACAATACCACAGAGAGCTCTGGTAGCGTAGTGGTTACAAATCGGGCTGTGAACCACAAGGTCAGCAGTTCGAAACTACCAGCTGCTCCATGGGAGAAAGATGAGGCTTTCTGCTCCTGTAGAGATTTACAGCCTCAGAAACCCTGTACAGGGTCGCTATGGGTCGGAACCGACTCAACAGCACTTAACAACAACAACAACATACAATACCACATGATCAACAATCACTCTAAAGCGAAGATGAAAGAGCAAGGGAACAGGGAAACCAAATTACTGGCAGTGAGATATGCAGAAAAGAATTAATGAGAATGTTAAAACATTGTGGAAAATGTAACCAATATCTCTGAACAACATGCTTTGTTAAGTACTTTAGAGTTGGTTCAAACTCATAGTGACCCTGTAAAGAGTTTCCAAGGAGCAGTTGCCTTGAGGTTCAAAGCAACCTTCGGTCCAGTGGTTATCCTACAATGCCACACCACATGTAGCAATTGTTAAATGAGAACCTAACTTGTGTATACTTTTACTGGTGAAGCCTGTGGGTTAATGCGCTATGTTGCAAGCTTCGTCTGAACCGCAAGGTCAGTGGTTGCTATGAGTCGGAACCGATTCGACAACACTTAACAACAACTTGTGTAAACTTTTACTGAAAACAGAGTAAAATGTTATTTTTAAAAACAAACTTTAAAAAAACAAAAAAATCTTAATCATTATCCAGGGAAAGAGTGACATCAAAGATGGAGGCAGAGATGGGAACAGGGAGAGAGGGAGCGGCTGAGGACTCTAGATTCATGGGAAGTGAAGGACTAAGAGCTGGTGGCCAGGAGGCAGACTTGCAGAATGTACCCTTTGGTGGTGTAAATTATTATATATGCCTGAGTGTTTGAAAAAAAAATGCTAAAGTAAATAGAGAGGATTATCTGCCCTGTAAACTTTTACTCAATCCACAGTAAAAACCTTAAATAAAAAAAACAAACAAAAAACTTAATAAGAGCATCTTGAAATAAGCAAGAAAGAAGCAATTTGTCACATACTCATGTAAGGTATCATCAAAAAGAGTAGAATTTCTCACCAGAAACAGTGGGATGACATTTAACATCCTAAGGAGAAAAAACTATGCTTCAAAACTGGAGAAATGACCACATTCCTAGATAAACAAAGGCTAGTTTATCACATAACCACAGTTTATCACTAGTAAGCCTGTCCAACAAGAAATGCTAATGGGAATCTTCAAGACAAAATGACAGTAACTCAAAACTATCAAAGAACTTTGGTGGTGGTGGTTGTGTGCCATGGAGTCGGTTCTGACTCATAATGATTCTATGTAGGGTTTCTGAGGCTGTAATTCTTTACAGGAGCAGAATACCTTGTCTTTCTCCCTTGGGATGGCTGGTAGTTTCAAACTGCTGACCATGAGATTAGCAGCCTGACTCGTAACCCCTATACTACCAGAGCTCCTTATAAAGGTACAATTTCAAATCGTGTAGAAAAGATAGCTTTAAAATTAATAAATATTGTTTGGTCAATTGGCTTTTCAACTGGAGACAAAATGAAGAAATTTATAACATATGAAAAATAAATTTCATATGAAGCAAGTGTCTAAATGTAAAAAGTAAGCCTATAAAAGAACTAGAAAATGTTATAAAGAATCAGACCCATTATCCTGGAGTGAAGGTGTTTCCTAGTCATATAAGGCTGATGTTGTTGTTGACATCCATTTTGGTCTTTTCCTTCTTCCTTGTTTTCATAATGACCTTTTTATCTCTTCCTGTATGATATTCTAGATGTCACCCCACAACTCTTATGGTCTTTAGTCATTAGTGTCTAATGCATCAAATCTGTTCTTGCGATTATATTTAAAGTCAAATGGGATATATTCAAGGTCATATTTTGGCTCTCATGGACTTGTTTTAATTTTCTTCAGCTTCAGCCTGAATTTGCATATGAGCAATTATGGTCTGTTTGACTGTATGCCCTTGGCCTTATTTTGACTGATGATATGGAGCTTTTTCAGTGTCTCTTTCCACATAGGTAGTCAATTTGATTTCTGTGTATTCCATCTAGTGAGGTACATTTATATAGTCATATATTATGTTTTTTAAAAAAGGTATTTGCAATGAAGAACTCATTTACCTTGCAAAATTCCATCATGTCATCTCCAGCTTCATTTCTTTCATCAAGACCATATTTCCCTCTTTGTTTCCAAACTTTGTATTCCAATCACTAGTAATTACCAATACATCTTGATGGCATGCTTGATCAATTTCAGACTCAAGAAGTTGGTAAAATTCTTAATTTCATCATCACTGGCTTTAGAGGTTGGTGTGTAAATTTGAATAATAGTTGTATGAACTGGTCATCCTTGTAAGTGTATGGATATTATCCTCTCACAGACAGCATTGTACTTGGAAGATACATCTTGAAATGTTGTTTCTGATGATGAATGCGACACCATTCATCTTTAATTTGTCATTCCTGGCATAGTAAACTATGTGATTGTCAGATTCAAAATGATCAATACCAGTTTATTTCAGCTCATTAATGCCTAGGGTATCAATGTTTATGCATTCCATTTCATTTTTTGACAACTTCCAATTTTCCTAGATTCATACTTCTTACATTCATGTTTCAATCATGAATGGATGTTTACTGCTGATTCTCCTCATTTGAATTGTACCCGATCAGCAAATGAAAGACCTGAGAACTTTATTCACATCATCACAATCAACTCTACTTTGAAGAGATTGCTCTTCCCCAGTCGTATTTTGAGTTCTTTCCGACGGGAGCAGCTCATCTTCCGGCACTATATCTGACAAAATTCTAGTGCTGCTTCATCATGCTTCAATATTCAATATTCTGGTGCTATCCAAGATTTTCCACTGCTATTTGTAGGTTTTCAGTAACTATTCAGAAGTAGTCTGTCTCTCTTTCCTTGTCTTTGTTAATCTGGAGGCTCAGCTGAGACTTATCCACCAAGGTTGTTCTTGCTGATATTTAAAATATTGGTGTCATAGCTTCCAGTATGACAAACTGACATGTGTAGAGGCTGATAGATTTGATTATATGGAAATTTTAAACTTATTTAGAGTAAAACAATGTTAAAAGACAAAACTGAGAGAGAGAAAAAATGCCATACATAAATAAGAGAGAAAGAAACTGGATGGAAACATGTAAATATGAAGAAAGTAAAATATTTTAAAATATAAATTAGTTCAGAGTCAACCACACATAGACTACATTATGTCTCTTCATAAGATAGGCCTCAGAGATAGACAGCTAAGTATCTAGCTACTATGAGTTGAGTCCCAACTCATTGTGAATTTATGTATAATGTATCGTTGTTGTTGTTGTTATTAGGTACCATCGAGTCGGTATCGACTCATAGCCACTCTATGCACAACAGAATGAAACCCTGTCCGGCCCTCATCCAACCTCCCAATTGTGGTTATTGTGCCAATTCATCCGAGGGTCTCAGCCTTCGTTGACCTTCTGCTTCATGAAACACAATGTTCTTCCACAGCAATAGATCTCTCCAGAACAAGGATGCCCAACAAAATTCTGTTGTGATCCATGTGGTTTTCACTGACCACTTTTCTGAAGTAGATGCCAGATCTTTGTCCTAATCTGTCCTTGGAAGCGCTGCGGAAATCTCTCCACTATTCGCGATGCCCTTGTCATAGCTATCAGCCATCACAGCAATATTTAAGAGACCACATTAAGAAAAACTGAAAAAGTGAGAGAAGTAGTCAAGTCCATGGTAGCTGCTATCTATGTTAGGTGATGGAATGTGGGTGATTGTTTTCTTCTCTGGGTTTTCCTGAAATTTTCCAATTATTACCATAATAGCATGTTATGGTCGTAATTAAAAATTAAAGTTTAGCTGTTACAGAAAAGTTTGTGCTTCTTTCTATTGTTCCCTGTTTGAGGTGTTTAGTTTCACATTAGGGTATGCTGGAAGGCACTGGGCTTTTTGCCTCCACGAAACCTATTACAAAACTGAGTCTTTAACAGATATTAAAACATAACTACCCTCACAGATTGGATAAAGCAAAGTTGATCCTGTAGGTGTGGAAGATTTGGATGGCAACACATGAGTACCTTACACTTCCTCATTACATATTTCTTTCTATCCTCTATCCCAGTGCCATCTTCATAACTCATCCAACCTGGCTAGTATTAATTACATGCAAGAATTCATTCCTGGCGCGCGCGTCAGCGTGACTCCTGCGTCTCCACGTCCGCAGCCCTCAGGGGAACGCCCTTAACCCTCCCCCTCAATTTCCACCCCCACCCCCGGTCGCATGGTGTTGTTATCACGTGGCTTGGACGAGCCCTGACGTCAGGGGTATGGGAGGGCCTGCGCACGCGCAGAAAAGGGGGCGGGGGCCTGCTTGTTGTGTTGCTGCTGAAGAACCAGAGACAGTCTTGCCGCGGCAGCAGCACCTACAGCCGCCCGACAATGTCGTCTAATTTGGTAGAGCAGCCACCGCCCCTGCACAACAACAACAACAACTGCGAAGAAGGCGAACAACCTTTGCCACCGCCAGCCGGCCTCAACAGTGAGTGCTGGCCCGGCGGGATTGGTAAAGGGGGTGGGGGAGGAGGAGTTGGTCTGGCCGCCACCACAAGCTTCTCGCGAGGGGCGGGAGGAGAAGGCAGCCTATTGGTCAAGGCCCTGGACGTTCAGGGGACTGACAGCTCCCATCACCTGTCAGGATGAGTCGCTCTTGCTTTTCACTTTGCCTGTCTCCCTTACATCCTAAGCTCTGAGTTGGGGACTATTTCTGTGCGGTGTCGGGAAGTGCAGGTGGGTGGGAAGAAACGAAGGTGCGATTGTCCAGCAGGTTGGAGGACCGAGTGCTTCCACCTGTGGTGGGTCGGCAGAAGCGGAGCCAATCAAGGCCTGGAGGGGGCGGGCCTTCGGTGCGCGGGGCGGAAGGAAAGGGCGGGGAAGGTGGGCGGAGCGGGCCGCGGAGGGGACGTGGGAAGGGATGGGGACGTGCGGTTGAGACTCTGGGGGATGGACGGGCGACCGAGGGAGGAAAGCGGTGGGACGTGTCCACCATCAGGTGTGCAATGGAGCTTTAGCCTCTGCGTCAGCGAGCTAACGTTGCTGAATTGGGCTTTCCCCAGGGCTTGGAACGAGTCCTCCGGTTGTGTTATTTTGTTACCACAGTCTCGTCAGAAAAATCCTTGTGGTAATTTAATGGTTATGTCAATCACGTGTGGAGGCAAGGAGCCTGAGTTTTGTTTTTTGTGTTTTTACGTGATGGGGGGGCGAGATTTTTCAGAGTTGTTGAAGTAGTGTTTTTGAAATGACTTGATTGACTGTCAGGAAACCTGTTTTATAAACATCCTCATGAACTGCCCAAGATTGCACAAATCACGTCTGAGGAAATGCATTTTCAGAAATGGGATGAAAAGCGTACACACGAATTGTTGAAAGTTAATGAGCAATATTGAGTTAACGACCAACTACAGTTGCTTCATAACGTTTTGGTGCTCAGACCTGTCATCCTGAATTATTTCCAGTTATTTGTAAATTTCGGCGTCTTCCTGGAAAAGTTCTTGTCTAGTCTGTAATTCATTTTATATGAAAGAGATCTTTCGGGCAGTTAGCTTATGGCCAGATAAATTCAATTAAGCATCATTTGGATGCCTGAAGGTCATTTAAAGGCACTGCGATATCTTTCATCGTAAGAAGGAGGTTCTTCCGACAATGCCTAAAAATTATTTTAGGGAAAGAGATTTTCTGTTCTTCCAATCATGGGGCATTTAAAAACATGTATTCAACGTTTTTTGCTTCTTCACCATTTATTTAAAATAATTTTAATTGTTGAGAATATACTTGTACATAGCACTAATTCAACAGTGATGATGATTACAGTCTTCAGGTTGTGCAAAATTTCCACCCTCCATTTCTGAGTTGTTTCTCTATTAACTTGAACTCACTGCCCCCTGAGGTACCTATCTCATCTTTTGAGTTGCTTATGTCAGTTTGATCCCATATGTTGTTGTTGTTTAATGCTGTCGAGTCGGTGTTGACCCATAGCGACCCAGTATAGGGTTTCCAAGGAGCGACTGGTGAGCTTGAACCTCTGACCTTTTGGTTCAAACGACTTTGCAGTCCGTTGCATTAACCCACAGCACCACACCAGGACTCCTATATAGATACATCTTAAAAGAGCTCAAGGCCTATTTTGTTTATTAATTATGAATTTTGTTTGCTTTTAAGAAGACTAAAGGGGAATATCTTTTAGGCTGGGTTAAGTGATAAACTACTAACCACAAGGTTGATGGTTCAAATCCCCTAGCTTCTCTGTGGGAGACAGATGAGGCTGTCTGCTTCCACAACGATTGATAGAAACTCTACATAGGGTTGCTGTGAGTCATCAGGTTCTTCTGTGAAATCGAGCAACCGGATGAGTTGGAACTACCAACATTAGCTTGGCAGTTGGCACTTAACTATTATGCTACCAAGGTTCCTTTTCATCTTTTGATGGGTTAATTCTCTAAGTGTTAATTTCTTTATTTTAACTTTTTAAATGTCTTATTATTTTACGTTCTAGATTTTAAAATTTATATCTCACAGTAAGTTAGGATTAATTTATGTCTTAAATATTGTATCAAGTATTAATTGCATTCTTAACTGCTTTACCATTTTTAGCATAGACTCTTGGGTGGTGGTGGTGATTGTGTCTTGGAGTCAGTTCTGACTCATAGTGACCCTGTATTGGGTTTTCGAGGCTGTCAATCTTTATGGGAGCAGAAAGTCTTGTCTTCCGCGGAGCCACTGGTAATTTTAAACTGCTGACCGTTAGCAGCCGGACTTGTAACCACTATGCTACCAGAGCTCACTCTTAGAAGCATGGGATATAGAAAGGGAAAGGCTCTTCAGAAATTATGAGGGGTTTTTCAAAAACTTCATGGGACAGTGAACTTAAAAGATAATGGAATTTTTCCATGAACTTTTCCCATGTAGCCCCCTCATAACTGCCCCCTCTTATTTGTAAGTAAAGAAACTGAGGTTAGAATTTTCCTAGAGTAAAGCTTCTTGCCCAGGTTCACAGCAGGGTGGGACTTGAAGTTCAGGTTCTGACTTTCAGCCAGTCTTGCCCTACTTTGGTACACTTCTGTTTCAGTGGTCTAGAATCCTCAGTGTTTCTGATTCTCTCACTATGTTATTGTACTCAGTGTACAGAAGTGACCTGCCTCTTTATTCTTTCAGTATTATATTTCTTAATTGCATGATTTAGTGTTGTCCTTTGATATGCACAAGTTTTTATCTGTTTTGTTGTTATTTGTGCATGATTTCACAGAATAGAAGGAGATGGTAATTTCCCTTTCACCATTGAGAAAAGAAATGAGATTGAGCTCTGTGTGATTGTGCCTGTGTCTGAAGGCAGACCTATGAGGTGTGTGATGTCCTTGGCCAGTCTGATTGCTACATTTACATTAGCTCTTGTTGAAGTGAAAGAATAGTTGACCTACAGATGATACAAAAATGTGTCTTTAGAAATCTGCTAGATAGTATCTCACTTGGGGTGGAGTTAGTGTTTTAAAGTTACTGAAAAGCATATTAGATAATGCCATATTTAATGACTTCCCCCTTGCTCTCCTTACTCTGCTTCTTTTTTATTTTTTTGACCCATTATACAACATGGGACTGAACAAAACAAGAAGCCTTATTGATTCATTCAGTAATTTTGAGGCACTGAGCAAAACAACTTATTCAAGCGTCTAAAACTATTCAAACTGCACATAAGTTGAAATACTTTGTTGGATAAAGTTGCACAACTATGAAAAATAGGAGCTGAAACTTATTGTACGGATAATCTCTGGCTTGGAATGTTATCTTTAATTCAAGGATGAAGAGCAGAATTTTAATAGCAAATTATCGAAATATTTGGAATAATGAAACTCTGATTTTAATTTTTTACTTTACTGCTATACGTGGACTATTCGTTTCCATTGTTGTTGTTAAATGCCATTGAGTCAGTTCTGACTCTTGAATAGGATTTATGAGGAGCACCTAGTGAGTTTGAACTACTGACCTTGCAGCTAGCAGTCCAGTATTTATGCTACAGTGCCATTCCAGAACTCTGCATTGCAAATTAGTCAGCAAATATCTGAACTATAGTACTTCCTGGTGTGGTGCTGTAGGATAAACACTGGACTGCTAACCGCAAGGTTGGTGGCTCAAACCTACCAGTCACTCCTTGGAAACCCTATATTGGATCGTTATGAGTTGGAACTGACTTGACAGCTCCAGAGTTATTTGGGGTATTTTCCAGTTGCTAGTTAATACTCATTTTTTCTTTTTTAAAACTTTTTATTGTGAATTGAATGAAGGTTTACAGAGCACATCATCAATTTTATATTCAACAAATCATATACTTTGTTTCATTACATGTTTGCAATCCTCTCCACGTACCAACAGTTAACAATATTTACTTTTATTCACTTTAGCTATTACATTCTTTCCTGTGTCTCCCACTACCTTCATCTTCCCTCTTATTGTTTATTGCATGCCCTGTCACTCATATTAACATGTCTACCCTCTAGCCCATGAATAGTTTTCCCTCCCTCCCTGGCCAACCATCAAAGCCATCATAGATTATTTCTTTTAACAAGAATTTTTTTTTTAACCTTTTATAACATTGGTCTCATACAATGTTTATCCTTTTGTGATTGACTAATTTCACTCAGCATAATGTCCTCCAGGTTCAACCATTTTATGAGGTATTTCATAGATTCATCATTGTTTTTCAACGTTTTGTAGTATTTCATGTATGTATCGTAGAAGAATTGATGCCTTTGAGTTGTGGTGTTGGAGGAGGGTGCTGAAAGTGCCATGGACTGCCAAAAGAACCAATAAATCTGTTTTGGAAGAAGTGCAGCCAGAGTGCTCCTTGGAGGCCAGGATGGCTAAGCTTCGTCTCTCATACTTTGGACATATTGTCCGGAGGAAACAATCACTGGAGAAGGATGTCATGCTGGGTAGGGAGGAAGGTCAGAGAAAAAGAGGAAGACCCCCAACGAGATGGATCAGCCAGGTGGCATCATTGATGGACTCAAGTGTGGCAGCGGTAGTGAGGTTGGCCCAGGATCGAGCATTGTTTCGTTCTGCTGTGCATGGGGTCACTATGAGTCGGTTCCGACTCGATGGCACCTGACAACAACAACAACAATGCTTGTTTAACCGTTTTTCTGTTGTTGGGCATTTAAACTTTCTGCATCTTTTGATGTCTCTTGTAGATAGCATATTAGTGGATACTGTTTTCTTACCCATTCTGCTTTTTATGTCTCTTGACTGGTACATTTAATCCATTTACATTAGTGTAATTATCAGTGGGTATGAATTGATTGTTATTTTCTGTGTGCTTTTTTGTGGTACTACTGGATTCTTTCTTCCACAAAGTTTTCTATCCTGCATTAATTTTGTTTGTAGGTTTTCTTTCCATTTTCATTTCTGTTGTATTAATGTTTACTAAATCGTTCTGATTTTCCTCTTTTTTTGTTTTGATGTACAGGTGTAATGTTTTTCTTTGAGGTTATCCTATAATTTATAAATTTTTTCCCTGCTTAAAAGTCTGTTTTATTCTTGAAATCTACTTGCCTTCTGCTAGTTATATTCTTAAGAAATAAGAATTAGCTAAGAAATAAGAATTAAGAAACATGAGTTAGCTAATGTTTATATAGTCTTAATTCATGTCATAAGGTTCAGTGGTAATATGAGTAAAATCAGGGTAGTAGTATAATTCTTGTTATTGTTTAATTTGGGAATAAACAGGTTCAGGCTTTTTTCCTTTTCTTTTTCAACATCTTCAACCATGATATACTTGCTTCCCAAATGTGGCAACAAGGTTTTTAAGGTTGTGACACCTAAAATTTCACTGCCTTATAACATGAAGGGGCTTCAGAAAGTTCGTGGAAAAGCCCTTTTATCTTCTAATTCATTTTTTTCCAACATACTGCTCCCCCCTCCCAAGTTTTTATTGTGAATTGCGTGAAAGTTTATGGGGCAGATTATCAGTTTTGCATTCAGTAAATCATATTTTGTTTCATTGCAATGATTACAGTCCCCTTCATGTGCCATCAGAAAATACATAATCATTTAAACGTCCAGAAGGCACTCTTTTGCAAGCCAGCCTCCTGTCCGTAGGCACACAGCCTTTCTCAGTCCATGGGCCTAGAGTCCTCGGCTGCTCTATCTCTCTGTGCCATCACTTCTGCCGCCCCGACCCTCTCTGCTATTAAAACTTTTCTGGTTAGGATCTCATGCTCCACTCGTGCTCATCCCTCTTGATGGTCTTAGGGTCCTTTGTTTCTGAAATGGGAGATTAATTACTCCCCCCTTTTAGCTACACCTCTTCTATGTGTGCAGTTATACGTCTTCTACATGACAGTCACAATTAGTCTTCATGATATTTACATTACACACAATTGAATCTTAAAATCCTATCCTCATTCTCCCCTGTCCCCGTTTACCAGATCCATCTGGAAAAGAGCAAAAGTATTCAGTGGGGATTCTACCTTATCCCCCTCACTCTGAAACTAAGCACACTCATGAAAGCTTGTAAGCCAGCCACTTTGTGACTTAATAGTCCCCCCCCCCATTTTTGATAGCCTATATCTAAAGTACTCATCCCTATCAATCCAGTGCACAGAGGAGGCAAGTTTGATCCTTAATATGAAGAGTCTTTTCCTTATGGTTGAAATTTTTAGTAACCACATCCATAAGCAAACGTCCAGATCATTAAATTGTAGCAATTCACACTTGGTCCCCGAATCAAACTTCTTTATCTTCATATGATCGGGTTCTGGGCAGTTAGCCATACAAGGAATGTCAGATGGGTCCACGAACTATTCTTGAATATGCTGTCTGAGTACTCCTTCAAAAAGACCTAATTTTTTTTAAAGAATGCCAGTGACTAGTCTTAGTCTGGATTCTAGCATTAGATACGTGAAACAAAATATTGGCTTTGAGGAAAAAGGATAAAATATAATAAACTAATATAACAAATCAAGAAGTATTGCTACTAGGGTTCCAGTTCATACATACATGGGTTTATTTCAAACTAAAATGTGTTTCAACATGTCTGTGTGATTGTGGATGGCTGTAGACAAGTTCTTTCAGTAATACTCTTGTCTTAGTCTCATTAGGGTGCCTTCTAAAAAACAAAACCCAATCAAAACAGTGGCTTCCAAGGAAATCTGCTGGGCTGGTTACATTCAGGGCAGAGAGGTAAGCTCAGAAAGTTTTGGGAGATCCTGAAGGGGTGATCCTGATAGATTTTCTAGAAGGGCGCAGATGATCACTGGGCTCATTAGGAAGAACTCTTAAGAAAATTGAAAACCGCAGAGGTAAGAGGAAGGCCAGGAAAATTGCATGGAAGAATTGTTTTCCTTCATAATTATGTACTTACTCATTCTTCAAGGGTAGCAAGAACTGTCCTATGAAAATTTCATTGGAAAACCTTACCCAAATTATCCTACAGCCCTGATCTTGCCCCTGTAGACTTTGTTGTTGTTGTTGTTCTCAAAACTCAAAGAACATTGGAAAGGAACACGATATGAGTCCTTCAAAGACGCAGCAAATGAGGTTTTGATGAAGTGTGAATTGAAGAGGCAGAATTTGTGGGTGAAGGGTTAGAGGATGAAAACACCACCTTCATAAGTGTGGAGACCTAGATGGAGGGCATGTTGAGAATCAATAATTTAATTTTTTTATGTTCTTAGCAAAAGTTTCTATGATTTTGTAGCAGTGTTGTTGTTGTTGTTTTTAACTTACCCTCACATGTCACCCCTGGTTGGGATAAACTTTATTTGTAGGAGCTTGAAAGCTTGGGGCGGGGAGAATGAATAGAAATACTTCTTCTATTGCTCTGGTAGCGTAGTGGTTACGAATCGGGCTGCGAACCTTAAGGTCAGCGGTTCAAAACTACCAGCCGCTCCGCGGGAGAAAGATGAGGCTTTCTACTCCCGTAAAGATTTATACCCTCGGAAACCCTGTACAGGGTCGCTATGGGTCGGAACCGACTCGACGGCACTTAACAACAACAACAACAACAATTGCCCTTAAACCCCCACACCCCCATCTGTAAGAGATGAGTTGAACTGGTGACTTTAAAGCTGTAAAGAACGTACATCAGGACTGACAATTTAGAAACATGCTTCTTGGAAAATCTGTTGTTGTTGTGTGCTGTGGAGTAGGTTCTGACTCATAGTGACCCTACACAGGGTTTCCGAGGTTGTAAATCTTTACGGGAACAGACCGCTTCATCTTTTTCCCGCGGAGCAGCTGGTAGTATCGAACTGCTGACCTTGCGGCTCGCAGCCCGATTCGTAACCACTACACTACCAGAGCGCCTTAGGTAGTCCCAAAGGTTTAAACTGGAAAATGCTATTGTATGCATGTATGTACAAATCAGCGTAAGAGAAAACTTTTCTGTGTATAAGTACCTTGGGATATAATTTAGAGCCTTCAGGTTTTAATTTTACAGCTTACTTATTAGGAAGAGAATTCAATTTGAGATTTTTTTCCTACTTTATATTACTTGCACAGCACGATCCTCATAATTTGTTTTCCTTCCCAAGTAAAAGGGACTTTATGAGGATTGGTAAAGTTAAAACATTAAGAAATTCTGAGTTCATCAGGAATGAATTAGGTGACAGGGGAAAGCCATATGCAGTTAATTTATTGAGAAAGACAAGTTTGTGTTTTCATTTTGCTTAAAGGATAAAGCTAATATGTAGCTTCTTAGTGAATATCTGTGTACATACTTTCTTTGCTGCACTGTCTAGTGAAGTAGGATTCTGGAAGGGAATTACTGAGTTAAAGGAAAGCTACTCCCTTTCTAAGGCTCTAACTACGTATTGCCGAGCCCTGGTGTGGCACTGTACAATAAAGCACCGCAAGGGCCACTAGTTGCTCTTTGGAAATGCTATACAGTAAGTTGGAACTGACTTGATGGCACTAAACAACAACTACATATTGCCAAACCACAGGGTAGGCAGTTCAAAACCATCAGCAGCTCTTTGGGATAAAGAAGAAGCTGCTCTGTAAAGAGTTACAGCCTCAGAAACCCTATGGAGCTGTTCTACTCTGTTCTGTAGGCAAAGATGTTCTACTCTGAGATGCAACCAGTTCAACAGCTTTGGGTTTTGTTTTGCTTTTATACTAAAAATTAAAAGTAAATAGCTTATCTTGTAATAAAGTAAATTATTTTTTTTACAAGCAGCTTCAAAGGTTTTAGTTATTGTTGATTGTACATAAACTAAGCTTTAACTAGAGATTTAGCATTTAACAAATGGCTGAGAAACTCATTCTTTAAAGATAGTTTTAGTATTCCAGGCTATTCTAAATTGAATGGTTGCATGTACTTTAGGATCAGAACTCTGTAGATTTTTAGAATTTTACTGCTTGTTTATTTTCTTCAGAATGCTTTTGCGTTGGTTTGAGACAAGGCAGAATTCTTATCTGAATTCACCATATTCATATTAGTGTGCACATGACAGATTTCAGTTCTGCTGTGGTTAATTTAAGTTATCTGACTTGTCCAACAGGTTCCTGGGTGGAGCTGCCAATGAACAGCAGCAATGGCAATGATAATGGCAATGGGAAAAATGGGGGGCTAGAACATGTACCTTCTTCATCTTCTATCCACAATGGGGACATGGAGAAGATTCTTTTGGATGCACAACATGAATCAGGACAGAGTAGTTCCAGGGGCAGCTCTCACTGTGACAGGTAAGTGAGATTCATTCATGTTTGGGTAGAATTGTTGAAATAGATGGATTGCCCAAATGAGTTTTGAGTTTACAAGGTTATTTCCTGTTGTTGTTAAAGTGTTATTGAGTCAGTTCCAATTCCTACAGATCCTAGATAGGATTTCCGAGGTGTGGGTAGTAGATTTGAACCATCAACTATACGGTTAGCTCTGTGATTCTTAACCTGTAGTGCCAATCAAAATCCCTAATTCCTATTGTTGTTGTTGTTAAGTGCCGTCGAGTCGGTTCCGACCCATAGCGACCCTGTACAGGGTTTCCGAGGGTGTAAATCTTTACAGGAGTAGAAAGCCTCATCTTTCTCCTGCAGAGCAGCTGGTAGTTTCGAACCGCTGACCTTAAGGTTCGCAGCCCGATTCGTAACCACTACGCTACCAGAGCTCCTTGTTAGCAAGATTAATTTTAGCATATTTAGTTAAAATTTTAAATAAAATATGACTCAATTTATGCAACATGCTTATTACTTTTTTGTCTTTAAATTATATTTTGTTGTTAAGGAAGTAGCATGCTCATTTAAATTAGAGAGCTGGCAAGTGTTTTAAATTTCCATTGTTTTTTTTCTCAGAATACATTCATTTTTTTATTCAGATTGGATTATTTTTAGATGGATGTCAGTTTAAGATTCAGTACCATAAATACTTATTTATGAAAGTGTTCTTGCCTATGTTTTACACCGATCACAGTGTGTTTTGAATTACAGTTACCTGTATGTGGAACTATCTAAATGAGGCCTCAAAGGAAGGGGTTGTGTTTTTATCATCTTCATGCCCTTCGCAGTAATGATCCTGGCCTTAAACAACCAGTAAATGTGTGAGTCATACAAACTACTAGTTAGTTCAATAGCAATATTTTCACACTGAAAGTACCAATCAAACTGTGTAAAAATAGTTACTACTTTTGAAGATCACTCCATTTCATTACAGGAAGTTATATCTTAGACCTCATTTTTCTATATTCCACTAATTAAGCACTGTTTAGGATAAAAGAATAGAGTTCTGATGTGGTGGTGGTGGTATGCCGTGGAGTGGTGTCAGTTTTGCCTCATAGCGATTCTGTATAGAGTTTCTGAGGCTGTAAATCTTAACAGGAGCAAAAAGTCTCATCTTTCTCCCGCAGAATGGCTGGTAGTTTCAAACTGCTGACTGTGTCATTAGCAGCCCGACTTGTAACCACTATGCTACCAGAGCTCCTTTCTTGGTGTGGTGCTATAGGATAAAGCACTGAACTGCAAGGTCAGTTTGAACCTCACAGTCAGCAGTTCATATGCGCCAGCTGCTCCTTAGAAACCCTATATACAGGGTTGCTGTGAGTCAGTTATCAGTGGAGATTTTTAAGTAGAGGTAGAAGGAAACCAAATTTATTTTTTAATATAAGCTTGCCCCCCACCCCCCAGAGATTAGGTATTAAATAACATTGTGATATATTTAAAAATTCTTACTACTATAACAGCTATACTATTTGGCTAACTGAATGATGCTTTGGTGATTAAGAGTTTACTGATATTAATCATTTAGAAAATACAAATGCACAGGAAGAAGATAAAAGAGACCTTTTAAATATGTTAACACTGATTATCTCTTGGGCATGGAGTTATGGTTGATAATTTTCTGCTTCTGAGTATTTTTGTACTTTGTAAATGCTTTGTGTATGGCTTGTATTATTACTTACCAGAAAACATCAAAAAAAGAAATAGGAGTTAAATCATGCTTAAAATTTCTGCTTGGCTTGTGAGCTAGTAATGTTACCAAGGCAGCTGATTTGGTAACAAACTAGTTTGTTGGCTCTGGTACATGGTGCGCCCCCTCCACCTGTGTCTCATCTCTTACTTGTCCTTCTGCTTCTAACAGCCTGGAATGGCTGTTGTTATAAGCAGAGCCAGAGCAGCTGATTGTTTCTGGATAGCTTGCCATGGATTCCAGTCACAATTACATTAGTAGTCAGTCTTTCTGAATAAAGATTTGTGTTATATTTATGTTATGGGACTTCCTGAAACACTGGTTTCTAAAGTTATAGACCTGTTGATAAGGCTTTTCCTATACATTCAAGTATACAACTCTTGAACATTGGTACCAGTGTGTCCATTTACCTTGTGATCATGTGGTGCTGTTATTAAGCAGAGAAAATGTTGTTAGTTGCCATCAAGTCAGTTCTGATTCATAGTGACCTTGTGCACAATAGAACGAAACACTGCCTGGTTCTGTGCCCTCATCACAATCTTTACGATGCTTGAGCCCATTGTTGTAGCCACTGTGTCAGTCCACCTCCTTGAGGGTCATTCTCTTTTTCTCTGACCCTCTACCTTACCCATCATAATGTCCTTCTCCAGGAACTGGTCTCTCCTTGATAACATGTCCAAAGTACATGAGACAAAGACTGACTATCCTGGCTTCTAAGGAACATTCTGGATGTACTTTTTCCAAGACAGATTTGTTCATTCTTTTGAACCCCCCAAAACCTACTGCTGTCTTGTTGTTAAGTGCCGTTGAGTCGGTTCCGACCCAGAGCGACTCTGTACAGGGTTTCTGAGGCTGTAAATCTACGGGAGCAGAACGCCTCATCTTTCTCCCGCAGAGCGGCTGGTAGTTTCGAACTGCTGGCCTTAAGGTTTGCAGCCTGATTCGTAACCACTACGCTACCAGAGCTACCTCTGTCTAGTCAATTTTAATTTACAGACCTTACATAATGTTTCTAAGGCTGTAAATCTTTCTCCTGTGGAGCAACTTGGTGGGTTTGAACTTCTGATCTTACAGTCCAATGCTTGTCCTCAGCACCACCAGAGTTCCTTTATTCTTCTGGTTGTTGTTGTTGTGAAGTGCTGTCGAGTCAGTTCTGACCCATAGTGACCCTGTATAGGGTTTCTTCTGGTAGTCCATGGTATATTCACTATTCTTCACCAGCACCATAATTCAGTGGCATCAATTTTTTTATATTCCTTATTCATTCTCCAGCTTTTTTTTTTCTTCTTCTTCTTAAGTTTTTATTGTGAATTAAGTGAAAGGTTACAGGGCAGATCATCACAACAAATCATACACTTTGTATTATTACAATGGTTATAATCACTTCCATGTACTGGTAGCGTAGTGGATACGATTTGGGCTGTGAACCGCAAGGTCAGCAGTTCGAAACTACCAGCTGTTCCATAGGAAGAAGATGAGGCTTTCTGTTCCTGTAAAGATTTACAGCCTTGGAAACCCTGTACAGGGTCGCTATGAGTTGGAACCGACTCCACGGCACATAAGCACCACCACCACCATGTACCATCAGGTAACAGTGTTTCTCTTTATTCATGTTAGCTCTTTTTTTTTTTTTTAAACACTCAGGCATATAGTCATTCTCCAGCTTTTACATGCATATGAGGTGATTAAAAATATCTTGGCTTGGGTTGGGCAATTCTTAGTCCTCAAAATGACATCTTGGCTTTGGAACACTTTAAAGAGGCCTTTTACAATAGATTTTTCCCCATGTAATGCATTGTTTGATTTCTTGACTGCTACTTCCATGGGTGATGGTTGTGGATCCAAGTAAAAGGAAATCCTTGACAACGTGAGTATTTCTCCATTTCACATGGTGTTGCTTATTGATTCATTTATAAGGATTTTTGTTTTCTTTATGTTGAGATGTAATTCACACTCTTTGATCTTCATTAGTAAGTACTTACAAGTCCTCTTGACTTTTAGCAATAAATGTATATCATCTGCATATGGCAGGTTGTTAATAAGTCTTCCTTCCAATTCTGATGCCATGTTCTTTTTATAGTCTAGCGCTTCAGATTATTTGCTTAGCATACAGATGAGCATTGGTGAAATGTTACAACTTGGATGCACACCTTTCCTGATTTTTCTATTTGAATGACTGACTACCTCTTGGTCTGTGCAGAGGTTCCTCATGAACACAATGGAATATTATGGAGTTCTCATTCTTTGCAATATTATCCATGATTTTATGATCACACAGTTGAATGCTTTTGCATAGTCAGTAAAACACAAGTAAATATATTTTGGATATTCTCTGCTTTCAGCCAAGATCTTTAGTCATTAGTGTTCAGTGTGTCAAATCTGTTCTTGGGATGGTGTCTAAATTCAGGTAGGATATACTCGAGGTTGTACTTTGGCTCTCATGGACCATTTTAATTTTCTTTAGCTTCTACTTGAACTTACATATGAGCAATTGATGGTCTTTTCCACAGTTCACCCCTGGCCTTTTTCTAACCATATTGAAATTTTCCATCATCTCTTTCCACAGATCTAGTCAATTTTCGTATATATTTCAAATGTTAATGTTTACAAGTATATTCATCAACTATGTTGTGAAACAAGATATCTTCAGTGAATAAGTTGTTCTTGTAAAATTCTATTACCTTATCTACTTTATCATTTTTATCACCAACGTCATATTTTCCAACTACTAGTCCTTCTACTTTGTTTACAGCTTTCACATTCCAGTCACCAGTAGTTAGCAGTGCATCCTTAGTCTTCGTTTTATTGTGAGTTGGGTGAAGGTTTAGAGAGCTGATCTGTTTTCCATTCCATAGCCCATACACATTTTATTTCATGTCACTGACTGCAGTCCACACAGTGAAACATCTCTTATCCCACTTCCTCCCTGTGTTTCCTATTTCCAGTCCTCCTCCTTTCCCTACCTTTCTGAAGTTTGTCCTTGCGCAAATGCTGCCTCTTGGTGCTCAAATGGTTGATCTTTCTAAGGTGTGCATACCGCCCCAGTGTTATGTTCTTCCTATTGACTTACTCTATTATTTATTTGGCTGAAAATTGAACCATAAATGTGAGTTCACTTCTAGACCTGAAGGATGGCTAAAGGCCATAATCTTTAGGGATTCTATTAGTCAATCCTACTAGCAAGTCTGGTCTTTTTTTTTTTTCTCCACAAGGAAGTGTAATTTTTATTTTATTTTCTTGTAGGTTACTTTTACTTCAGCCTTTAAGGGCACAATTCTTTACCTGGGCTTTGGTGGCGGTCGTGGGTCAGCACCTGCAGGTTCAAATTGGGGTGGGGGTGTTCGGTCCTTCCAAGCTTCACAAGAACGATTCCTGATCACCTTGCTGTGAGTGGCACAGCTCACACACTAATGGAGTTTCACGTACAGCCTGGGAAGCACATATGCATCGAAGACAGTCGCTTCAGAAATACCTCTGACAGCTGTGGCCTCTACTGTGTTTTGAATTACAGACTTCCTAATGGCCTTGTCTTTGGGCACGCAGCGGGTGTAGTTCATGCAATGAATAGGCTGCACGTGGTCACGGCTCTTTTTGGCATGACTGTTGTTTCTCCTTTTCTTTGTCATCTTGGAAATGAGGACCCGAGAGAGAAAGAGGGAGGGAGTCTGGTCTTTTTTATGATTTTGAGTTTTGTTCCATAATTTTCTCTCACTCTGTTGATCCCTTTCAGAGTAATTGGGAATGTTAGCCAGGCACCATCTAGTTCTTCTGGTCTCAGGATTGTAGAGACTGATTGATGTTCATGTGGTCCGTTATTCCACTGACCTTATAGTTTCCATACATTTTCAATTTTCATCATTATTTCCTATAGTCAGAGACCAGGAGCTGTACCTTAGGTGACCACTCACAAGCTTTTTACATTCCCAGTTGCTACTCACAAAAGCAAGGAGCTCTGGTAGCGTTGTTGTTGTTGTTGTTGTTGTTAAGTGCCGTCGAGTCGGTTCCGACCCATAGCGACCCTGTACAGGGTTTCCGAGGGTGTAAATCTTTACGGGAGTAGAAAGCCTCATCTTTCTCCCGCGGAGCGGCTGGTAGTTTCGAACCACTGACCTTAAGGTTCGCAGCCCGATTCGTCACCACTACGCTAGTGGTTACTAATTGGGCTGCGATCGTTAAGGTCAGTGGTTCGAAACTACCAGCCGCTCCGCGGGAGAAAGATGAGGCTTTCTACTCCCGTAAAGATTTACACCCTCGGAAACCCTGTACAGGGTCGCTATGGGTCGGAACCGACTCGATGGCACAACAACAACTCACAAAAGCAGGATGTAGAATATTTTGTTTGTGGACTGTTAATGCCAGTTGAACTTACTGTCCCCTGAGACTATGGTCCCGAGTCCCCAGGCACAATCTAGTATAGCTAGACTGCATGTTTGATCTTTTTCAAACCTAGAAGTTGGTAGAATTCTTCAACTTTTCATCTTTGGCGTTAGTGGTTGATGAGCAAATTTGAATAGTATTAACTAGTCTTCTTTGTAGGCTTATTGATCTTATCCTATCACTGACAGGGTTGTACTTCAACGTAGATCTTGAAATGGTCTTTTTGACAGTTAATGGAACACCAGTTCTCTTCAATTTATCATTCTCAGAAAGTAATTCATTTGACTGTCTAATTCAAAATAGCAATACCAATCCATTTCAGCTCACTAATGCCTAGGATAGTGTTCTTCAAGTGTTTGTTGACTTCTTTATGAATTATAGTTTTCTTTGATTTGTACTTTGTACATTCCACATTATGATTAATGAATGTTTGTAGCTGTTTATTCTAATTTGAGTTGTACCACATGAGCAAATGAAAGTCCTGAAAGATTTACTTCATTCCCATCACTAAGGTCTTCTTTAAGAAGGCAGTTCTTCCCCAGTCATATTTTGAGTGCTTTCCAACATGGAGGCTCATTATTGGAACTATATCAGACAGTGTTCCACTGCTATTCATAAAATTTTTAGTGGCCAGTTTTTTTTAGAAATCGATCACGAGCTCCTCCTTTCTGAAATGCCACTGAAAATCGGTGTACTGCAGGTGACCCTGTTGGTATTTGAAATATTGGTGGCATAGATTCCAGCATTATAGCAACATGCAAGATACCTAGTACAACAAACTGACATTACTGTTTGCCTTGTTATTTACTTTATGGTTGTAGTTTACTTGTGACCAAATATGGATTCTACCTTTATATGGGTAATTGGTTATCTTTCAGAGGAAGTATAGAACTCTAGCTCAACAGTATTCTCCTAGGATGGATGGTGAACACACTACAGTGTTTAAACATGTGTTCAAAATCCATGTTGGTTGAACCACATGCATCTCTATAATTGAAGTTGTTGGGAAGTTTTTTTTTTTAATGTTTTATTGTGAATTATATGATATTTTACATGAGAGAACTTTCGTTTAACATTCATTCCACCGTATATTGTTTCATTGCCATGGTTCCAATCCCCTCCATGCATCATCAACCAACCAAAGGGTATACCCTATAAACCCGCCCCCTACACTCCCTCCCCTCCTCCCCTTCAGCACACAGTCCCTTTCCCTCTCTGGATCTGAAGTCCCCAGCTGCTCCATCGCTCCACGTCATCGTCTCTGCCTCTATCTCAGGCATCACTGCTTCTCTGGGTAGGGTCCAGCTCCCCGCTCTTCTCCCTTGATGGTCCTAGGGACCTCCGCTCCTAGACTGGAAAGTTAATCGGGAAGTATTTTTTCATTACAGAAGTTTTTGGATTCTTGAATATTAGATTTATATATATATATTTATTTATTTATTTAAAGTAAAAATTATTCCATAGACGTATTTTTGTCATTGCTTTGGGTGTTACATGATAACCCTATGCGTTTTACTTCTTATTCCATACTATTATAGGAATTTCAACCTTGACTGCACACTGGAGCCACTCAGGAAACTTTTGAAAATACGTATACCCACACCCAGCCCTTAGAGAGTCTCATATAATTGTCATGGGTACAGATGCCAGAATAATTTAGAAGCTCCTCACGTGACTCTAATATGAGCCATGGTTGACACTTTCATGCATTTCAAATTGTTAAGAGTAAGAGACAGCTTACCAGTGAAATTTTTAATATTATTGTGAGATTAGAGCAAGTGGTAAGAAAGGTATGACAGAGTAATACTCCAGTGGGATTCTTGACTGTCATTCTGTCTTGACCTGGTCATGGCTCTTGTTAGGCCTTAATTGGATCCCTACCTATGAATCTAACATGATTAGGAACACAATGACAATAAACAGAAATAGCAAGAGTGTTTCATTCTCATTAATCCCTGTGCTTGAGCATGACAGTTCCAGTTTAACATAAAGCTTTTCTAAAACACATACGTTTGTTTAATATAGGAACCAGCTTTCTACTTTCCTTTCCATGTCACACATATCAGTTATAATAGTCTAAGAATGCTAGTCCTAATGAACCTGATAATTTTCTTTCTTTTGAGTTAAGCACTGGGCTGCACGGTTGGTTTGAACTGCAAGGTCGGCAGTTCAAACTCACCAGCCACTCCTCGGAAACCCTTTATAGGGTTACAGTGAGTTGGAACTGACACGACAGAACTTAACAGCAATAATAACAACATGCTCTTGGTAATTTAATAGTTAATATTTGTTTTTTTGAGCAAGTTAAGTGCTGTGTATTTTTATACCTATTTGATATAGCAAAAGGAGCTCTAGTGACGATGAGTTAAGCATTGAGCTGCTAACTGAAAGGTGAGCTGCTCAGTAGGAGAAAGATGTGATCGTCTGCTTCTGTCAAGATTTAGTCTTTAAAATCCTAAAGAGCACTTTTATTTTGCCCTATGGAGTCACTGTGAGTCAGAACTGACTTGATGGTAGTGTTTGGTTTTTGTGGGTATATGATGGAGAAAGAACACGGGTGTTGCGTGGTTAGTTACTTGGCTGTTAATGTAAAGGCTGACAATTTTAACTCACCCTCTTTGCATGTGAAAGATGTGGCAGTCTGCTTCCATAAATATTTGCAGCTTTAATTTTAATATCTGATAAAATAAACTTAAAGGCAAAACCCAGGATAAGAGACAAAGAAGGACATTATATCATGACTTGAGGGGTCAATTGAACAAGAGGACATAACTATAATAAATATCTGTATCCCCAATGAAAGAGCCTCAAAATACATAAATCAAACTAAATAGAACTGAAGAAAGAAATAGACAACTCCACAATAATGGTTGTTGTTGTTGTTGTTATGTGCCGTGGAGTCGGAACCGACAATAATGGTAGGAGATTTTAATATACCACTTGCAAAATTCTAACCATGTGATCTCCAACATAATTTCTGTTATCAAGGTCATATTTCCAACTACTGATCCTTCCTTTTTGTTTCCAACCTTTACTTTCTAGTCACCAGTAATTACCAATACATTTTGTTTGCATGTTTGATCAATGTCAGACTGAAGAAATTGGTTGTTGTTGTTGTTAAGTGCCATCGAGTCGGTTCCTACCCATATAACCCTGTATAGGGTTTCCGAGGAGCAGCTGGTAGATTACTTCAGTTTCACGATCACTGGCTTTAGTGGTCTTGTGTAAATTTGAATGATAGTGGTATTAATTGGTCTTCTTGGTAGATGTGTGGATATTATCGTATCACAGGCAGCATTGTACTTAAAGATTAGATTTTGACATACTCTTTTTGCTGATAAATTTGATGCCATTTCATTTGAATTTATCATTCCCAGCCTAGTAAACCATATAATTGTCTGATTCAAAATGGATATTGCCAGTCCATTTCAGTTCACTAATTCCTAGCATATTGATATTTATGCATTCCATTTTATTTTTGACAACTTCCAAATTTCTTAGATTCATACTTCATACATTCCATGTTCTGATTATTAATGAATATTTACAGGTCCTAAAAGCTTTACTCCATTCAGATATCATGGTCAACTCTAGTTTAAGGAGGCAGCTCTTCCCCAGTCGTATTTTGAGTGCCTTCCGACCTAAGGAGCTCATCATCTGGCACTATATCTGACAATATTCTGGTGATACTCATAATGTTTTCAACTTCTGGCATTATATCTAACAATGTTTCACTGCTAGTCATAAAGTTTTTAGTGGCTAAACTTTGAGAAGTAGTCTACCTTTCCTTCTTCCTAGCCTGTCTTAATCTGGAAACTCAACTAAAACCTATGCACCATGGGTGACCTTGCTGGTTTTTAAAATACTGGTGATATAGCTTCCAACACATAAGCCACTACAGTATGACTAACAAGTGGTGGCCATTAGAGAGATGCAAAGCAAAACAACAATGAGATATCATCTTACTCCAGCATTAATAGCAAAGTTAGAAAAAATAAAACAAGAAATGCTGGTGGGGATGTGGAAAGACTGAACCCTCCTACACTGCTGGTGCGAGTATAAAATGGTGTAACCACTGCAGAACATGGTATGGCGCTTTCTCAGAAGCTTGAAAATAGAAATACTGTGTGACCCAGCAATTCCTCTGCTTGGTATATATCCTCAAGAAATAAGAACCGTGACATGACTAGATACACATGCACAACCATGTTCATTGCAGCACTATTCACCATAGCAAAAATAGGGAGATAGTCTAAATGCCCATCAACAGAATGGTTAAACACACAATGGAATACTAGACAACACTGATGAATAAAGATGAATCTACAAACACGCAGATGGATGAACCTGGAGGACATTATGCTGAGTGAAATTAGTCACAAAAGGACAAATATTATCTGAGACCACTGTTGTAAAGAGTTTAGAAAAGTTTATTATGCTAAAAGAAATGTTCTGTGATATTTACCTGGATGGGGGAAGAGAAAATTATTCTTGAGCTAGAGGGTAGACACATGTTAACAGGGGTGACATGGCAGGCAGTATACACCAAGAGGGAGATTGGCAGAGGGAAGATGAATGTAGACACAGGATTGCAAGAGTTAAAGTGACTAGAGGTAAATACTGTTAACAGGTTGTACATGGAGTGGATTTCAGTCATTGTAATGAAGCAAAGCATATGATTTGTTGAATGTAAAACTGATGATCTACTCCGCAAACCTTCACTCAATTCACAGTAAAAAAATTTTTAAAGAATTTACAGCCTTGGAAATCCCATGGGGCAATTCTCTGTCCTACAGTGTTGCTATGAGTCAGAGTGGACTGGACAACATTACAACATTGAATGGAGAGAGATTGGGGGGGTATAGTGAAAGGCCCAGTGATTTACTGTGGATATCCAACGGATCTTTAATAAGGTTAAGATAACTGAGCACATTTAATTCATCTATATTATACCACATAAGGTGTATGATTATGTGTTTTTGTTTAAAAATTTAACTATAAATAGATTCTGTGAGTTTACTGTGCGTTTTTCATTAAATGTTATATTTCATATATAGAATCTGTAATTTCATATATAAGCTTATATACGAGGGTATGTAAAACATTACTACTAGAGTTCCAGTTCATACATGTACAGATTTATTCCAAATACAACCTGTTTAAACATTTCTCTCTGGCCAGTGAATGATTGCAGACAGGGTCTCTCAGTAATATACGTAGTCTTGTTCTTAAGTGCCATTGAGTCATTCATAGAGACCCTGTATAGGGTTTCTGAGGCTTTAAATCTTCATGGGAGCTGAAGCCTCATCTTTCTCCCTTGAAGCAGCTGATGAGCTTGAACTGTAGACTTTGTGCTTTGCAGTCCAGTGCTTATCATGGTATCTTTACAAATATATATACATATATATAGCCAAACACTTTAAAGGAATGATTTACAGGGTCTGGAACTGAGGCCCATACATAGTCTTACAGGACACTAGTGTCAGTTGGTAGAACATAGTCCATACAGACAATGTTCTACATCCTATTGGGTGAGTGGCAACTAGGATCTTAAAAACTCGTAAGGTGCTACTATTGGTCTCTATTTGTCTGAATGAAAGAAGGGTGAAGACAGATGAAGCTGTATGGAAACAGTAAGCCAGTGGACTAATGGACCATGCAAACATCAGCTTCCATGACCCTGAGACCAGAAAAATGACACGGTTCCCAGCTACCACTACCAGATACTCTGAAGGGGGTCATATTAGAAGGTCATGGATAGAGTAGGATAAAAATGTAGAACAAAAATCATAAAAACGACCAGGCTTACTGGACAGATAGAGACTGGTGGAACCCCTGAGATGATGGCTCTTAGTCGCATATTGGGTCTGGGACTGAATTTACTCCCACAGCTCAATTTTAAGCCAAACAATAGATAGGTCTATAAGGGGAATAGTAATCCTAGGGAAGTATGCACACTTTAGAATAATCAACCATTTGAGATCAAACAGGCAGCATTTTTCCAAGTCTACACTTCAGAGGAATGGAAATGGGAAGCACAGGAAGTAGGGCATTACAGGCAAATAAGATGAAACAAAATGTATATGACTTATTTAATAGAAGACAGATCTGCTCTGTAAACGTTCACCCAATTCACAATAAAAATTATATATGTAAGGATACTAAAAATAGTGTTGCTCGAAGACCAGGTACCTCAAAGAGCTGATCTTTCCAACAGTACTTTAAGGAAGATCAAAGTTAATGAAGGCAGTATCTTATGATCCAGAGGGCAAGGTCCAATTATAATAGTGGCTTCTGAAGGGGTCTGCTGGGCCAGTTAAATTCAGTGTCAGCTCAGCTCAGAAGATTATGGGGACTGTTTTTTTTTTGTTTGTTTGTTTTTTGACTCGAAAAGGCATAATCTTAATACATTTTCTCAGAGGACATAGGATGATCACGGGACTTATTAGGAGGAAGTTTGGTGCGACGAAGACCAGAGAAGTTATATTGAGGAGTTTTTTTTATATCATAATTCACCTGGTATTTTTTGTAGCAAAGGTTGTCCTTTGAGAATTTTAATGGGAAACTTTACTCTGTCCACCCTACAGTCCTTCAGACCTATTTTTGTTCTCCAAACACAAAGAACATTTAAGAGGAACATGATTTGAACTGCCATTTTGACATGCAGATCAAAGAGTAGAGCCTTGGTGTGGCACTGTTGCATAAGCACTGGACTGCCAACTGCAAAGTTGATGGTTCAAACCCAACAACCACTCCTTGGAAACCTTATAAAGGTTCCTATGAGTCAGAACTGACTCAATGGTACTTAACAACAAACCAAAGAACACAAAATTCTTTGGGGGAAGGGTTAAAGAGATAGAAACACTGCCTTCAGAAATATGTATAGACCTAGGTGGAAGATACCACATTTTACTGTTTTTGCTTAATAAAGATTTCGGTGATTTTATAGTAATAATTTTTTAGCCTCATATAATTTGCTCTGAAATATCTAAAAACAAACCCATGATAAGTGGGTCTCAAACTCTGCTCTCAGTACCCCTGTAGACTCTTAAACATTTATTAAGGACCCCACAGAGTTTTTGTTTGTGCGAGTTCTGTATCTAATGACACATACCATATTGGAGTCCTGGTGTGGCACTGCAGGATAATGTGTTGGACTGCAAAGTTAGTTTGAACCTCAGTTTCGGCGGTTCAAGCTCACCAGCCACTCTTTGGAAACCCTATGCAGGGTCGCTATGAGTCAGAACCAACTCAATGGCTCTTAACAACAATAATATATAAGGTATTAGAAGTTAGCATAAAACATTTTACAATATATACTTATTAATTTAAAATAATAGCCCATTGTGTTTTAATTGTTATATTCAATGAAAAATAACTATTTTAGAAAATAAAACAATTGGTAAGAATTGCAGCACTGTGGGACATTTTTGCAAATCCCTTTAATGTTTGGCTTAATAGAAAACAGCTGAAATCTCATCTGTTTTTTGCATTCAATCTGTTGTGAAATCACACATCCTATAGACTTTGAAAACTCTTACACAGTCATAAGAAGATGAGAATGAAAACGGCAAATAACATGCCAGTAATCTTGAAGATCCTATGAAAGAATCTTTGAGAACTGCTGGTGTTATATTATTTAATAATCATGGAAGAACTTGGAGAAAATCAAACCCCAAAACCCAGTGCCATCGAGTCAGTTCTTTATGGGAGCAGACAATTCTGCAAACAGTTGGTGGGCTTGAACTGTTACCCTGTGGTTAGTCCATGGTGCCACTAGGGCTCCTGTGAGAGAAAGAACCCCAAATTAGGTTACTGAATTTGAACATGGTTTTACCTTTATTGGAAAAGAATAAACATAAAATGTGACAGTCTACTGTTTTCAGTGAATATTTCCTTTAAAAATTTATCATCATGAAGGAATTCATCACTACTACATGATTTCAAGGAGTCCTGAAGTGGTGCTGTAGGATAATCAGTGGATGGCTAAGTATAAGGTCAACAGTTCAAACCCACCAGCTGATCTTTGGAAAGCCTAGACAGGGTCTCTATGAGTCATAACTGACTCAATGGCTCTTAACAACATAATTTCAAATGATTTTGAGAATAAGAGCTCTCCATATCAGAATGCTGATTCTCTTGAATGTCGTTATGTACAGATCTTTCTGAGTTGCTGCTTTTTGAAGTCATACTGCTGTAATTGATATTCTAATTTCCAGTAGAGGCTAATTATTTGATAAAATATGAATTGACACTAATGGCTAAATTCTTTCTCCTATAGCCCTTCCCCACAAGAAGATGGACAGATTATGTTTGATGTAGAAATGCATACCAGCAGGGATCATAGCTCTCAGGTGTGTTTTTATTTTTCTGATTTACAATCAAGAAATAGGGAATAAGCAAAATGCCTTTTTAAAAATATGTTTTGCTGAATATATTAAGGAATAAGACTTAAAAATAGTTTGAAATGATTTTAAATTACTCCTTTTTTTCACTTTGGAATTTATTTAATCCTGGTTGTGTTAGTTCTCTATTAAGAATTTTTTTTTGCTCTGTTTCTCTTTAAGAATCAGAAATTATTGTATATATTGTATCATTCCAACATTCCATTTAGGTTCTTGCATTTGCAAATAGGAAAAATGAGATCTTGTGTTGTCTTATTCAAGGTCACAGAATGTGTCCTGAGGGACATTTACTCAGCTTCATAACAGTTTTGAAGTTAAATAAGTTATGCAGCTCCTCAACCCTCTTGCCTTAACAGTTAAAGAGCATAGTACCTTTTTTGTTTTACTGTTAGCTGCTGAAGAGTCAGCCCCAACTCATGGTAGCCCCGTGCACAATGGAGTGAAACACTGTTCAGTCCTGTGCCACCCCCAGGATTCATCACTGATCTTAAAGGCCCTGAAAAGTCTTGCAGTAAACAAATGTTAAATTAACCAAAATGTTTCCCAAGATAATTTGACCTTAGACTCCTCCTACGTCCCCCCTAATAATTTACCTAATGACTTAATGAAGTTCTGTAATAAGTATAGTCCTGACTCATGGAGTGGCAAGTGTACAATTATACTTAACAGATCATTGAATTTAAATTGAATTCTAGAGCTGACTGCAACCACGCTAGAATTTCAAAGGAATTCATGAAATTCAGGAGGAAAAGTATAAGACTTCTGACTTTTTCTGTCAGATTCTGGTAACATTGCCTGTGTGATCCCTGTTCAGAAAGAACTAACTAAAAGAAAACTTGTTATTATTAATTAGGGGTAAACTATACTATCAGTCATCAGTCCATTTAAACAAGGCTAATTTTGGAAAAGCACTGTGACACCTGTGTGAAAAACATAAGATCTGCTTGACTAGGTGTGTCTTTTGTTGTTTTTTTTCGTATGAGGATAGCGGAAACCTTATTTCACATACTTTGAACATGTTACCAGTCCTTGGAGAAGGACATCCTGCTTGGTGTAAAGTGGAGGATCTGTGAAAAATAGGAAGAGCCTCACAAAGTAGATTGCTCCAGTGGCTGCCACAGTGGGCTCAGGTATAGCAGTGATTGTGAGGATGGGGCAGAACCAGACAGTGGTTCATTCTGCTGTATTTAGGGGCACTGTAAGTTGGAACTTGTAATGACAGCACCTAAAATAACAGCAACAATAATCTTTTTAGACTTCCAGAAAGTGTAAGTACGACTCTTATATAAGGGAGCTTCAAAAAGTTCATGGAAAATGAAATTAAACGATAATGTAATTTTTCCACATTTTTTGAAGCCTTTGTAAAATTGGTTAAATTAAATGCATTTTTATAATACTCTGGAATTCTAAGAATTGGAAGGCCACCTGAAAGTGGCAGATAAAAGATTCATAAAATGAAGTTGTAAGTTGGCAGTCAGTCAATTTCAACTCATAGTAACCCATGTCTACAAGGAAGGTAAATGAGGAAAGCTTGCTTATTCTTAAGGTCAGCATTCTAGGCTTCTCTGAGTATTTAAAAAAAATTTTTTTAATATTATTCCTCAGATAAGTTTGCTTCATTCAGCTGAGAAAAAGTATATCATCTTGAAAAAATACCTTATTACATTTTCATTCTGTTAGAAAGTATTAAATACTACTTTGTTCAAAAAGTTAAATCTTTGGCTCGTTTTAAAACCAAAGACAGACACTGTACACAGACATGCAGTGTGTTGAATATAATTTCATATTGTGTGCACACAAACAGATCTGAAAGTAAATTGTTACCTTGGATTTTAATGTTTTCAGTGTTACTCCAAAGAGCCAACTCATGGTTCTGAGTAATCTCAATACCCAATGGAAAAAGCCTCATTCTAAATGCTGCATTGTGTAATTCTGTGGCATTTGCCAAGTTTCACAGAATTCTGTAACTGCCAGGATAGCAAAAATATATGAGGATTTTATTTTGGATTTGACTGTAAAAGGGACTGTCTATATGTAGGGGCTGTCTGAAGCTACTTTCTATCAATTTCACAGAGAACTCAACTCACTGCCATTGAGTCAACTCCAATTCATAGTAACTCTGTAGAACAGACTAGAACTGCCCTGTAGGGTTCCCAAGGCTGTGAATGTTTATGGGAGTAGATTGCTTCATCTTTCTTCTTCAGAGTGGCTAGTATGTTCCAGCCTCTGACCATTTAGTTAACAGCTGAGTGTTTAACCACCAGGACTCTCTCCACAGAAAACTAGACTTGTCAAAAAAGAGTCACTTGCATTTGTCAAGCCCTATATTTCTCTACTATCTATTCTAATGATTGAAAGCTTTGGTCAAAGTGAAATATTTTCAAACAAAATAACAAATCAATTTATGGCTTTGAGACCCTTTAATTGGGATCATAACATGGCGTTCTTTAAAATGAATCATGCTGTATCATTTTTAGGAATTTTTCACTCCTGTTTATTCTATTGCAACAGAAGTTATTAGAAAGTTTGATTATTTTTTGCCTAAATCTGTAACTTTGGTGGTGGTAGTGATGGTAGTGTGCCGTGGAGTTAGTTCCAACTCATAGCGACCCTGGATAGGGTTTCTGAGGCTATAAATCTTTATGGGAGCAGAAAGCCTCATCTTTCTCCCGTGGAATGGCTGGTAGTTTCGAACTGCTGATGTTGCGGTTAGCAGCCTGACTCGTAACCACTATGCTACCAGAGCTCCTTAATTCTGTAACTTTAGATTACTGTTATTGTTAAGAGCCACTGAGTTAGTTCTGACTCATAGTGACCTGTATAGGGTTTCCAAGAAGTGGTTGATGAGTTTGAACTTCCAACCTTGCAGTTTAACAGTCCAGTGCTTATCCTGTTGCACCGCACCAGGATTCCAATTAGCAACAAAACAAAATGAAAAACGATTTTTGAAAATTTATTTAACACAATAGGTGCCAAATTCTGACTCAAATATCAAATAAATTCCAAAATACTTTTGGCTTACATGTTTTTGTTAAGTGCTGTCAAGTCAGTTGTGACTCAGAGTGACCCTGTATAGGTTTCGAAGGAGCGGCTTGTGGATTTGAACCACCAGCCTTGTGTTTAGCAGTCCAGTGCTTACCCCACAGCACTACACCTTCTTAGTTTTGAGTAGATCTTGGACAATGTGTGGGCATTAAAAAAATATGTCTTTCCAAGGGAGTAAAGCCTAGTGCTTAAGAATAGTGGCTCTGTAGACAGTTTCCTGGGTTTGAATGCCAGCCCTGCTCTTTGCTAGTTATGAACCCTAGACAAGTTACTTAATATTCCTCTGTAAAGTGGAGTATTAATAGTCCTTATTTATCAGGGTAGTGAAAGGGGTCAAAGACAATGCATGTAAAGTGCTTAGAACAATGCTTGTCTTTGGAAACATGTTCAGTAGTGTTATTTTGCGTATTTATTATATCATCATGGCTTCTTGGTGTAGTGTTATACGATAAGTACTGGACTTCAAACCACAGGGTCAGAAGTTCAGACCCACTAGTTGCTCCTTGAAAACTCTATAAAGGGTCGCTATGAATCGGAACCAACTCTACAGCACTTAACAACAACACTGTATCATCACATCTATTTTTGTGTGTTACATATCGCTTAATTTTTGTTAGCATATAATTTGTATGTTTCCTTTTATTTCTGTTTTAATTATGAAAAATTTCAAATGCATAAGTAAAGAGATTAATCCACTGGACCTCCATATAAGCGTCACCTAGATTAGGCATTTATCAGGATTTTGCCACACCTTTGTTGTTGTTGTTAGGTGCCATTGAGTCAGTTCCAACTCATAGTGACCCTGTAAAGGGTTTCTGAGGAGCAGCTGGTGAGCTTGAACTGCCAACCTTGTGGTCAAATTGATCTTGCCACACCTTTGTTAGTATTATATCCCTAAATAAGCTTTTTTCCCCCCCCTTTAGGTTCATATACTGTGCCAAAGCATAGTGATGTTCACATGAGTTTCTTTTAAGACACTTAGATCTTAGGTTAATTTTTTAGAAAAACAGCATATATCTTACATAAAAATTAATGGTGCACAATCTTTTGTTATTGGGTCTGTTTCTGTCCAGCTTTGTCTTTGTATTAGGAGAAGCTGGTCTCCATTTTTTAATTAAAAGTTCAAATTCTTCTTTACAGTCAGAAGAAGAAGCTACAGAAGGAGAGAAAGAAGTTGATGCTTTAAAGAAAAGTGTAGAGTGGGTATCTGATTGGTCCAGTCGACCTGAAAACATTCCACCTAAGTAAGTTCGCTACATGTTTCTTTTTAGTGGGCACTTAAAAGACCTATCTCACCCTCTTCCATAACATTGGACCTGGTAATTCCAAATGCATTTCTGACACCTGCCTCTGAATTTCCTTCTCCAGGGAGTTCCACTTTAGGCATCCTAAACGTTCGGTTTCTTTAAGCATGAGAAAAAGTGGAGCCATGAAGAAAGGGGGTATTTTCTCCGCAGAATTTCTTAAAGTGTTCATTCCGTCTCTCTTCATTTCTCATGTTTTGGCTTTGGGGCTAGGGTAAGTACTGGTAAACTCCAAAAGTTTTTCCGATCATTTTTATTTTCATATTTTATCTGTAGATGTAGCAAGTATGTGTAAAAGCAGTTTGTGTTACTTTGCCCTCAATGTTTTAGTGCAGATAGAGTGAAATTATAAGAATTATTAAATTTGATGTACTATTGGCCTACCAGTAAGCATTTTTAGATATGAAATATTCATATTTCCTAAATGCTCAATGTTAAGTAAACTCTTCTATGCTTAGTTATTTACTTTTCTCTTTTGAGTTTTCTATTTTGTTGTTTTTATTTGTAGTTGTTTAAGATTAACTACATTTTAAAGTAAACTAATGTATAGTGTGTAAATTTGGGGGGTTGACACATTTTTTTCTCCCCACCATTACTTTGAATAGCCCTTGAGTGAATTGGTAGGTCAATTATGACTCTTACTTTTTTATTCTCTTAACTTTGTAATGTTTTTTTTATTCGAAAATTGACTTTATGTTTACTTATAGCTCAGTATTTTTTTCAGGCAGTCTTTTTAATATGTTTTATTTAATTTTGATATGAAATAATGAAAACATTTGTTTTTGAAAGATTCTAGGAGTTAAAATGTAACTTAATTTTTTTCAAGATGTGTCTGTAATACTATTCAATCATGCCCTATGGTCATTTTCTATATATAATATGGTAAAGATACATCTTCTTTTACCTTCCCTTTAAGAAGCTTATCATATCAGATACACTCTGTCTTTCTTGATACTTGATCTGCAAGGACAATAATCAGACACTCTACAATGGAAGGTGTTTTCAGAGGAAGGGGAGTGTGTAAATTTGCTTTGGGGCTGGGGTAGAGCAGAGGTAAGAGTTTACATTCCTCCACAGTTGTGGCCAGAACAGTAGTTCACATGCCTTCAAAAAGCTTTTGGTTTTTGTAAATTTCAGTATCTTTTCCTTTTATGAATCTTTAGACTGTTTTTCTTTTTCTTTTCTGAAGTAAATGTAACTGTGGTGAGAGATGAACACAGAAAAGAGGGTTAAAAATGTTGGTCACTTTATTAAACTGGGAGAAGAATCTAACTTCCTGTTTTCCTTAAATTCTCTTATGCTTCAGTTATTGTAAGGGTAATAATACTTGGCACTTGCTATGTAAAAGTAATATTTGGCCCTTAATCCTTAAGAATTAAAGCAGTAAGAACATTTTTAAAGCATTGGCAGCCTTAACATTTTTTTGATTATATAGAGCACTAAAACCAACCATTAGCCATTTTGTTTCTGAGTTATCAGCAGAACTTTTTGTTTTCCTAGAAGTGAACATCTCAGAGGAGGTTGACTTTGTTGTACTCTGGAGGGATCTGTTCTCTCTAATTTGACTTTGTTTAATCACTGCCTCTGTCCTGTCCAGTAGCTAATAGTCTTAACAAGTAAACATTATTATATAAAACCAGTTTGGCTGGCTGGTGACTGGCTTTAGGTAAGTCAGTAAAAATTTTGGGTGTTAGGGAGCTCTGCACATACCTTTAGAGCATCATAAAAGGACTGAGATCTTCAGTTTTCAAGTACATGTCAACATGTGGACAAGCTGGTGTGGAACTGTTGAGTCAAAAGAAACATGATACACTCTGCTTCCTTTCAGCATCTATATTGGAAAACGACTGAGCACATCTTCTGCCAGCACCTACTGAGGGAAAGAAAAGCCCCTGGAAATGTGCGTGACCTGTGAAGTGGTGTTATTGTCACATTAGTTTGTTTGAACTTGAGACCATTGTAAGCATGACCCAACCTACCACCCTACTTCTACATATCCAAGTTCCAGTAACTCCAAATCCAGTGTTTTATTCTAACTCTGTTGAGGCGTTTTACTAACCTCATTCCTTTTTTGGCCTATAAGACACTTTAAGACTTTCCTAACAGAGTTTACTGTTGTCTAGAAATTGCAAGGGCTTCTTTTCTGCACATGCCACCAGCAGGTTATAATTTTGTCAGCAATGCTGTTTTCTCCTTTTAACCACCACCAGATTTACACCTGCATTATTGATGGTATAAATTTTACTGTAGCAAGATAACTACCATCCCTGTCTTCTCTTCAGATGAGATCATGTTAGCATATTATAATAAAGCTCTCTGGGGTTTTTTCTCAAGACAAAAGCAGGCTTCCCTAAACTTGAATTTATAGCTATTAAAAAAGAAAACAAAGCAAACAAGCAAAAAATAAATAAGACACAAGGAAAAAAAAATATCCTGGGCAATAAAAAAATTATTTTAAACCAGCTTTGAAGCCACCTTTAGTCCAAAGCCTCCTAATAGCTCCTTTTAATTTGTAGGAGGCAGGCTATACAAATAGTAGATATGAATAGAATAAGAATTAAAACACATCAGCAGATTTTAATACTAGCAAATTGTAATGTCTTTTCTATAATAGAGAATCTTTATTTCTGATAAGGAATGTCTCAGGCCTAGAAATATATGAAATTGCTTTGGGATTTTTGTGTATGTTTGGTATGCTTATGTGTTTTAGCTGCATGCTAATTTTTCATAACCTTTCTTTCTCGAAGAGGCTTTAGAATGAGTTCCAATTTGTGGTGTAAATATAGGCTTCTTGTTTTAGGAAGCGTCACTTATACACTAAAGCCTTTAAACTCTGAAGGATAATAGTTTCAGAGTTATTCCAAGCTCTTGCGCAACTTTGAGAATCTGACGTGGGTCATGGGAACAGCTGACAAAAGTTCTGTAAAGATGCCTTTTTTTGTTTGTTTTGCTTCTGATCTCTTACTCTTACTGTTTACTGTACAATCTTCCCAAAGTGATTCCTGTGCTTCTGCAGGTACTGATGATTTTCTCATGTTGTCAGCTTTTCAGTTAGGTTCAACTCTTGAAATTTCAGAATGCTCAAAGACTTCTTTCCATGACACACTTTCTTCTTTTTTGCCTAAAATGTGAAGCTTTAGGACCAAATTGTTAGAAAACATCAGGCTGACTAGTTATTTCAAGTAGATTTGATTGAATTTCAGAACAGATAGCAAGCAGCACGCTGAAGGATACTACATAACTATTTGTTTTATATATTTAAGTAATTACTGTTTATGATATAGACATTACTATCGAATATTGAAGAGAACCGTTGGTAAATTTTAAACTAGCAGTCTATTCATTAAATAAAGTACATCAGGTTGACTTGAGTAAAAACACTACGGTGACCAGATTTGCTAGTTTGCAGAAACTATTCTCTCTGGCATCAAGTTTGGCAGATTGATGTGTTATAGTAGAAAATAATTTTAAAAACTCAAATTTTACTCTCTTCAAAAATATAACTGCTTATCTTTAAAAAGATGATATACCCAAAATCATTTTCTGAATTCTCTTTTTCTCCTTTTGCTTTCTTCTTTCTAGCATTTGATAATTTTGGAATTTTTTAAAATTTTGTCATATTTCTCTCTTAGTCTTAAACCTGGTAACACTTGATTTGCCTTCTGTAACCAATTTATTTCAAGTGTTCATATTTGAATCTCTTTTGGAAGAAAGTAAATCTGATGCCCTCTGGTTCTGAAGGCTGAATAAAACTCAGAAGTTATGAAAACTAAATGTAAATAGATACACACCTTCCTTTGGGCTACACAGTTGGCATCCTGGGGAAGAAAGGAATTAGACTTAAAGTGAAAGCAGCTTTTTACAGCATCACATTTTCTCCTTTCCAAATTTCATAGTGATTTTATTGGTGGTATGATTAGAACTTGGGTATATATATATATTTTTTTCCACATTAAAAATAAATTTAGTTCTGCCCTTTTTCATAAAGTATCTGTGAAATTATGAAATCTTAAAAAATGAATACATAATCACAGTAGAACTTATTGTAAGATGAAATAAAGCAGTATTTATTGGTAGCTATAACATATGGGATGAATGTCTATATCTCCCACCCAGATTTGCGTTAAACAGAAGCAGATTGTATTATTGGAACAGAGCATTCCACAATTAACAGTTGAAATTTTGTTAAGATTAATGTCTTTAAAGCTTTACACTTGTTTACAATTGGAGATGAAAAGGCAGGCTTAATTTTTCTCATGTTTGATGAAAACTGGCTTAAAATACTTGTAAATAGAATCATGAGAAAAATGCATAAACTTGCACATTGAAAAATGCAACAAGTTACCTTGATTGCAATAAAAATATATACATTAAAAAAATGAAAATTGGAAACTCAGCCAGTGAGGTGATATTTTCAGTGAAGCAGTTGTTGAAATTATTGGGAATAACTGAGCCAAAGTGATTATGCATTCTTCATCTATTTAGTTAGCACTTTGTATTATTATATACAGTTTACAATACATGTATAACTTGTAGCTACAAACATTTTGTGCCATTAAAGCTCTCACAAAACTTTTTCTGTCAGTGTATCATTTTTTCCATGTTTGTCCTGGGAGTGCAACAGAGATGAGATCTTACCTGTCTACATAAAAATTTTCCATGATCGAGTTCCACAGATATTTGAGTGCCTAATAGTACTCATAAGGTTCTTCTTACTCTTAAGGAAATGATCACCACAAAACAGAATTATTTGTAAGTAGAAGTGTGCTTATTAGCATTCAGAGGATGCGTTCTGTTAGATAGATAGCTTCAGGATGTTATTTACAGAGGAGGTGGTATATTGAGAGACTGGGTAAGTGTTCAGTAAGTGCTAATGAGAATTAAGAGCATGCCCAGTAAAGGCATGAATTGACATGTGAATGGAAAATACTGCAGATAAGAAGACACAGAATATGGGTTAGCATTGTACCACAATGAAATTTGCATGCCATACTAGGGGTGAATTTCACTGTTTTAGTTTCCCTATGAGTATTTTGATTTTTTAAGAAAATGATTTGTAATTATGACTTAGGTTTGAGATAGTTTTACAATATGTGAAGAGGGAATACCAGAAGCAAACAGATCAGTCAGTCATCTAGACTGAGAGTAAGGGTCTGCCTCATTCCTTGGGGTATGGGCTAAGAAGGATGTGGGTAGATATGAAAGACCACTGAAGTGTATTGGTGAGAAGATGACTGAGGCAGAAGGAAAGCATTTCCTCCCTCCTCCCTGGTAGTGTAGTGAGTTACACATTTGGCTGATAACTGCAAGGTTGATGATTCAAACCTGCCAGCTACTCTATGGGAGAAAGATGGGGCTGTCTGTTCCTGTGAAGATTTTCAATTTTGGAATCCCTAAGGAACAGTTCTACACTGTCCTATAGGTTCACTCTGAGTCGGAATTGATAGCAGTGGGTGTGAGGTTTATTTATTAATCTCACTCATTGAAAATGTGAGTACAGAAGAAAGAGTGAGTACCAGTGGAAGGGAAAGGCTATTTCAGTTTTGAATACAGAGCTATCTACGGGGCATCTGATGGAAAGAAACCACCAGTAGATGGTATTTCATGGAATGAGAACTCAGAAAAAAGTTTTGGAGTCGAAATAGAGCACACTTTCTCAGGTATATATGCATTATATTATTATGATAGTTAAAGATCTGACCTTAAGGAAAGCAGTAACAAAATGGCACAGGATCCTAGTCATTGAAGACTGACAGAAGAGAAGATCATGAAGGTGAGTAATAGAGTCTATTAGGAGAAAGTAACAGTAGGTGGCCAATCCTTTCAACTGTTGTGACTAGATAGGATTAAAGAGAGGCTTTTGAAGTTGCATCACTGTTGATCTTTCCAAGAGCATTTTCTATAGGAATAGAAGACAAGTTCCAAGTAAGTTTGCACTGGGTCAGTGAATGCATAGAAAGAATGATAGTTCACTCTCTCATTAAATTCTGTGAAGAACATTCCACAAGAGGGGGCAGGATGGGGGATTATACACTTAGTTGGGATTTAGAGAGAGTATCTTTGTAGACTGAGAAGAGAGAACAAAAGAGAACATTAAAAACTTAAGGGCAGTTAAATAATAGGATATTAAGAAATGCAGCCAGAAGATCAACTTTGAAAGGATGAAGAGAGACTTGGGGGGCCATTAGTAGTTAACCACAAAACCTAAACGCTTATGTTAGGAAATGAAGCAGAAAGAGAGAAATCTGTTAAGAGAAAACGAGTGGAAAGTTGAAGAAATCTGCACTTGATAACCTTTGCTCTTCCATGAAGACGAGGATGGTGGAAACAGATTTTTAGCAATATCTTCTGATTTGAAACTCCAAAACTATAAAGTGGAAATTCTTGAAACTTTATCCTCATCCACCACTGCAATTAAAAGCATTGGTCCAGTTGACTGGTTTGAAAGGCCGTGTCTGGACACTACTACTAAGTAGGCTTGTCAGTTGGGGCACATTTTTGTGCATCAGCTCTCTCATATGTACGAGTATAAGGGGTTGGGATGAGATGATCTCTTAGGACCCTTCTTGGTTTTTTTTCTTAATAGACTGAGGAAAAAGTAGAGAGTGTTCCATATATCCTGTCTCCTCCCTGGGCACAGTTTCTCCAATTTTACTATCTTACATTCCTGTGGTACGTCTGTTAACAATGGATGAACGAATATTGGTACACATTATTATAACTAAAGTCTCCATGATTCTATGTTAGGCTTACTCTACAAGCTGCTCCTTGGCAACCCTATACGAGATCACTATGGGTTGGAATTGACTCGACAGCACTTAAAAATAGCCTTATGGAGTAGTTCTGGTGTGGCCCTGTGGCATACAGCACTGGACCGCAAAGGTTAGTTCAATGGCACTTGACAATAGCACTATGGGTTTGTTTTTTGTTATTTTTTTTTTTTTTCAAACTTTGTGAATTAAGTGAAGATTTACAGAGAAGATCATCAGTTTTGCCTTCAGCAAATCATATATACTTTGTTTCATCTCAATGTTTGCAATCCCCTCCATGTAATAACAGTTACCCCACTTCCTCCCTGTGGTACTTGTTTCCATTCCACCCTCTTTCCTATTCCTTCTCAACTTTGTCCTTAGGTAAATGTTGTCCCTTTTAATCTTGAATGGTTGACCATTCCATGGTGAGCATATTTCCTCCTTCCCCATACACCTATCTGGATTCCTGGTGTGGCGCTGTAAACCACAAGGCCACAACCCCATCAACAGCTCCTTGGAAATGCTGTACAGGGTTTTTGTGATTTGGAACTAACGTGATGACACTTTAACAACATGAATTTTTAATATCCCATTCGCTACTCACCCAAGTAAGCTGTAGAACATTGTCTTTGTGGACTGTGTTATGCCTATTGACCTTAGTGACCACTGAGACTGGTTCTGAGGTCCCAGGCCCAGCAACTTTGCCTTAAGATGTTTGGTAATATCTAAAGAATTTTCCTTATTTTACCCCATGTATACTCCTGGTGTGGCGCTGTGAGTTAATGCCCTGACTACAAAGTTGGTTTGAACCTGAAGGTCGTCGGAAGCTCTACACAGGGTCACTATGGGTTGGAACCGATTTAACAACAATATGCTCCACCACAGAGTCCTGATGTGGTGCTGTAGTATAAGCACCAGACTGCTAATCCCAAGGTCAGCGGTTCAAGTACACTAGCCTCTCGTAAGAAACCGTATACAGGGTCGCTATGAGTTAGAACCAACTTGACAGCACTTAACAACAGCATGCTCTACCACATTCATATATGTGTTTGTAACAAAGGTAAGTACTTACAAATATCCTCTGTCAAACCCTTAGATTGTGAGTTTACTCCCACACTCCTTTCCATACTTGTTCAGCCAGCCTACCAGTCCATGTATCTACCTGTAGAACACTGTTGTTCCAGGGTTGTGTATACTACAGTATTTACTTCTGTCCCCTTTAACACTTGCATTCCTCGCTGTGTCTTCACCTGTCTTCTTCATTCTTCTGTCATCCTCCCTCCCAGTCCCCTGAGTTAACATGTGTCTATTCTCTATCCTTGATAACCATCAAAGAATGTTTCTTTTAGTATGAAAACATTATCTTGAGATTTTCTCAATAGTGGACTTACACAATATTTGTCCTGTTGTGATTGACTAATTTCAACATAATGTCCTCCGGTTCATCCCATGTTTTGAGGTGTTAAGCAGATTCGTCATTATGATTTAAATGTTGCATAGCAGTCCATTGTGTATATGTACCAAAGTTGAGTTATCCATTCTCATTGATGGGCATTGAGGCTATCTCCCATCTTTTTTTTTCTTTTTAGTGTTCTGTTGTGGGGTTTTTTTCTCAACATTTTATTATGAATTGAGTGAAGGTTATAGACAAGATCATCAGTTGTACATTCAATAAATAATGCACTTTGATCTCAATGACTGCACTTCCTTCCGTGAAACAAGTTACCCCATTTCCTCCCTGTGGCTCTTACTTCCATTGCACTCACCTTCCTATCCCTTCTCACCTTTGATCTTAGGTACACATTGCCCCTTTGATTTTGAATGATTGACCATTCTGTCATTCATAGTGAGCATACCTTACTAATGTTGTTGTTCCCCCCTATATATACCTGTCTACTGCTTGGCTGAAAGTTGGGTCATGAGGGTGAGTTCCTTTACAAACACAAAGGGTGGTTTAGGGCCACCGTCTCAGATTCCTCCAGTCTCTTTCTGGCCATTAAGCCTGGTCCTTTTTTTAAATTTGAGTTTTGTTCCACATATCTATCTATTTGGGACCTTCTAATGCAATCCCTTCCTTGCTGAAAGTGAAGAGGACTTGAAACATTTACTTAATGAAGATCAAAGAGCACAGCCTTCAATATGGATTACATCTCAATGTCAAGAAAACAAAAATCCTCACCACTGGACCAATAAACAACATTCTTATCAATGGAGAAAAGATTGAAGTTGTCAAGGACTTCATTCTTCTTGGATCAACTATCAACACTCGCGGAAGCAGCAGTCGAGATCAGATGACGTATTGCATTGGGCAAATCTGCTGCACAGGAACTTTTTGAAGTATTGAAGAGCAGAGATGTCAGCTTGAGGATTAAGGTGTGCCTGACCCAGGCCATGGTGTTTTCAATAACCTCATATGGATGCAAAAGCTGGACAGTGAATAAGGAAGATAGTAGAAGAATTGATGCCTTTGAGTTGTGGTGTTGGAGGAGAATACTGAAAGTGCCATGGACTGCCCAAAGAACCAATAGATCTGTTTTGGAAGAAGTGCAGCCAGACTGCTCCTTGGAGGCCAGGATGGCTAAGCTTCGTCTCTCATACTTTGGACATATTATCCAGAGGAAACAGTCACTGGAGAAGGATGTCATGCTGGGTAAGGTGGAGTGTCAGAGAAAAAGAGGAAGACCCCTAACGAGATGGATTGGCCAGGTGGCATCATTGATGGACTCAAGTGTGGCAGCGGTAGTGAGGTTGGCCCAGGATTGGGCATTGTTTCATTCTGCTGTGCATGAGGTTGCTATGAGTCGGTTCCAACTCAATGGCAACTGACAACAACAACAAATGCAATCCCTTTCATAGCAGTTGGTAGTGATAGCTGGGAACCAGCTGGTTCTAGTCTCAGAGTCATGGCGACTGATGTTCACATGTTCCACTAGTCGGTTGGACTGGTTGACTCCAAGCATATTCAATTCTCACCGCTCTTCTTTCTTCGGCACATGGATAGACCAATAGCTGTACCTTAGTCAGCTGCTCATAAGTGTTTACTATTCTAGACTGCTCACCAAAGTAGGGTGTAGAACATTGTCTTTGTGGACTATCTTAGACCAATTGACTGTGGTGTCCCCTGAGACAATGGTCCTGATCCCCAGGCCCAGCTACTCATTGCTTTAAGACGTTTGATAGTATTTAAGAAGTGTTTATTTTGCCTACTGTATGCTCCACCACATTCATAGTTGTGTTCTCAGGAAAGGTAAATACTCATCTACCAATATCCTCTTTCAAATGCTTATATATATGTGGGATATATAAACATATACATACACTTCCCTCTTCCTCTCATACCCATTCAACATGTGTTTCTATCCATGTATCTACCCACAGAACGTTGTTCCAAAGTTGTATATATTACCCTTGTCTCAGTCTTTTTCCTATTGTGAACAGTGCTGCAATAAAAATGAAGGTGCATGTGTCTACTTGTGTCAAAGCTCTTCTTTCTTGGGCATATATACCAAGTAGAGAGATTGCTGGGCTATATGGTATTGGTATTTCAAACTTTTAGAGGAAGCGCCATACCATTTTCTACAGTGATTGCACCATTTTACAGTCCCACCAGCCATGTAGGAGGGTCCTGGTCTCTCCACACCCTAGCTAGCATTTGTTGTATTCTGGTTGTTTTGTTTTTCAAACTTTGCTGTTAATCCTGGGGTGAGATGATACTACATTGTTGTTTTGATCATATAACTTTATAATGGCTAAAGATCATAAACATGTCATCATATATTTGTTGACCATCTGAATGTCTTTTTTGGTGAAGTATCAATTTATACCTCTGCC
>NW_006408582.1:9316723-9318685 GCF_000296735.1 Chrysochloris asiatica | reverse complement strand
CCCCCTTCTTTCTTCTTCTAGTTGAGTTCTGATCATCCAGCCATTGAAGCCAGGTCAAGTGGGTACTATCTGCAAGTATGGGTGTTCTTGTGTATCTCTCCTCAGTTCATATCAGCTGGACGCTTCACTCTCCACTCTAGTCCTCTGTGGCCATGTCACTGTCTCTGGGCCCAGGAGTCCCCAGGTCTTGCCAAACTGCTGTCCATCCAGGTCTCCACCCGGGTTCACAGGGGTCTGTTGAATGTGGTTGGCCTTAGCTTGCAACTTCATTGCTGTTTTTCCCCCCAATTCCCCTTATCAGTGACCAGTGTGGTCACCAGCCGGACCATATGCCTGCTCATGTATTCCCTTTGAGTCTCAGTCTTGGAAGGGGGTTTGCTCTGAGGGGTCCCGACCATTTGCCTTGATGACTCCCAGGCAAACAGCTTACTTGTTCTTGTAGTAATCAATCAGACTGCCATTATTGTTTCAGATTTTTCCTCCCAGTCTTTCACAAAGTATCTTCTGTTCTTCTAGCCTCTTCAGTCTGGTCTACTTGTCCTTTCCAGTAGGAATTTCCTACCTGTCGGTTCTGGATGGGGTTCTGGATTCTACCAATGGTCTTGTGCAATGTAAAGGCTCCACAGGAAGCCTCTTTCACTGGATAACTTCTAGCCCCCTTTAAGGTATTCCAATCAGTTATAGGCTGAAGACAGACTTAGAAGCTTTCTGTAGTGATGATTCTAGCTATTCCTCCCCCCACCCCACACACACCTCAAGTGTTTATTTTACAATGGTAGGCAAAGGAAACCTCTTCAAACCATGCCTAAATCCCTGTATCCCAGAGCCCTTTTGTTCCAAGGTTATGCACACCTCATCATTTACTGCTGTCCCACTTAGCCCTTGCAAACCTGCCTAATTGTTCTCCCATCACTCTTGTTCTTCTTTTCCCCTCCCTCTTCTTGTGTTTTGCCCCCCACCCCCGCACCCAAGCTATCCTCTATCTATTCCTTACCCTGTGTTCTATCTTCCGCTCCATCCCTCCCCTTTTCTCATCCCATACATCCTGGTGATCAGCAAATATATATATATATATAATTTTTTTCTTTCCCCATTTAGAGTGGGTTCTTTTTCTTACTCTTTTATAATAATGGTCCTATACTTATTATTTCTTTTGTGACTGACTAATTTCACTCAACATAATGTCCGCAAGGTTGTTATGCAGTGGCTTACAGCTACCTTGTTGTTCTTCAAGGTAGCATAATATTCCATTGTGTGTATGTACTAAAGTTTGTTTATCCATTCTTCAATTGATAGGCATTTAGGCTGTCTCCATCTTTTTGTTATTGTAAATAGTGCTGCTATGAACATTGGTGTGTGTCTATCTACTCAAGTTATGGCTCATATTTCTTGTGGGTAAATACCAAGTGGAGGAATTGCTGAATCATAAGGTATTTCTATTTCCAACCTTCTGAGGAAGCGCCATATTGCTTTCCAGAGTGGTTGGACCACTTTGCCGTAATCCCATCAACAATGTAGGAGGGTCCTAGTCTCTTCTCATCCTTGCCAGCATTTATTGTCCTCTACTTTTTTGATCTATGCTGTTATTATCGGTGTGAGATGATACCTCGTTGTTTTGATTTGCATCTCTCTAATGGCTAGTGATCGTGAACATTTCTTCATATGCTTGTTGGCTGGCCAAATATCTTCCTTGGTGAAGTGTCTGTTCATGTCCTTTGCCCATTTTTTAATTGGATTATTTGTGTTTTTCTTGTAGAAGTGTTGTAGTTTCCTATCTATTTTAGAAATGAGTCCCTTGTCTGATGTGTCATTGCAAAAGATTTTTTCCCATTCTGTGGGTTCCCTTTTTACTCTTGGTGAAGTCTTTTGATGAACATAAGTTTTTAATTTTTAGTATGTCCCACTCATCTATTTTGTCTACTTTTGTTTGTGTACTTTTCAAAATGTTTGGTAGTCTGTGTA
>NW_006408582.1:9308901-9316028 GCF_000296735.1 Chrysochloris asiatica | reverse complement strand
TTTTCTTTGTATAGGTCCTTTGTTTCTCTGGTTATGTTTATTCCTAAATATTTCATCCTTTGGGCAGCTGTCTATAAATGGTATTTGTTTCCTAATGTCTTTTTCAGTGCTGTCATTGTTACTATAGAAGAATCCAACTGATTTTTGTATGTTGATCTTATACCCTGCCACTTTGCTGAATCTTCCAATGACATCAGCAATGATATCCCTCATTCCGTGTCCTCTTCTGAATCCAGTTTGAGTTTCTGTTAGTTCCTTGTCAATGTGTGGATGCAGCCAAATATCTTTATAGTTCTAGATTTTACATTCAGGTCTTTAATCCACATTGAGTTTGTTTTTGTATATGGTGTGAGATGTAAGTCTTGTGTCCCTGTTGTGCAAATGGGTTTCCAGTTTTGCCACCATCATTTATTGAAGAGACTATCTCTTCCCTCATTCATGTGTTTTAGTCGTTTGTCAAAGATCAGCGACTGTATGTGGATAGATTTACTTCTGGGTTCTCAATACACTTCCATTGATCTATGTATCTGTTGTGCTAGCACCAGCCTATATTGACCACTGAGAACTGTGTAGTAGATTTTGAGGTTAATAAATGACAGACCTCTAACTTTGTTGTTCTTAAGTAATGCTTTGCTTATCCAAGGTCTCTTTCCTTTCCATATGGAGTTACTGATCAATTTTTCCATCTCTTTAAAGAATGATGAAATCTGGATTGAGATTGCATTACACCTATAGATTGCTTTAGATAATGCTGCCATTTTCACAGTGTGAAAAGTCTTCCTATCCAGTGCATCATCATGTGCTTTTCTACCTTTTAAATCTATAATTTCTGTTAATAATAGTTCAGCCTAGAAAATTTACATTTGGGAGTGGAACAGGAAGTTGTGTGTTTCAAATGTCTGCTTTTGTAAGTGGACCAAGATGATGAGCCAGAATGTAGAAAAAAATAATAATTCTGGATTCAGGTGAATAAGATTCCAAATCACCAATGCTTAATCTTTAATAATCGGTAAGCCCCATTCTTGACATTTTAATTTTTGCCTGTTTTAGCCCTTGAATGATTTATTGTTTCTTTGTTCATTGGGAGATATGAAGTTCAATGTGTTACCACTTTTGTTGGGGATTTAGTGAATTTTTATTTGGTAATGGGTAGGGCTTATGAAGATAACTTTGCCCTTCATTTATAATTGCTTCTTATTGAGGATGGTAAAAATACAAATACAAAGATGCAATTAGCCTATATATTAAAATCAAGATAAAAAACAATTGTGGCAAAGACCTCATTTCTCCAGATGAGAAAACAGAAGGAGCTCATTAGAAGCTAATGGACAATAGCAATTCCTATAAATAACTGGAAACCGCTTTTTAGCTGAATTTCAAAGGGTTTTGAATGAGTGCTAATGGATGGTTCAGATGCTAATCTATTTCTTAGATTAGAAATGCAAGCTTGAAGTTTGCCAGATGAAATGAGTCTGGAAAGTTGGAGTGCAGAAATGAGGACTACAATTTGTCAGAAATTGTCTGATTACCACTTAATCAGAGATAGACATCCTCTGCAGCTTTTGCCATTGCTTGAAATGCTTTACAAAATGAGAAACAAAACAGTTGAAACCCTTTGTCTCTTCAACTTCAATGACTTTTACCTTAAAGGGTGGCATGTTGTCACTCCTATTCCTAACAGAAGTAAAGAAAAAGTTCTGGATTATAGATTTATTTAATAAAGGAAATAAGACTTTAAACAAGAAAAACAAACTCGAAAAATGATTGTGATGCACAACCAAGGTTTTATCCCCAACTTAGCATAGTGTTTGTCACACAGTGCACTGCACGCTCAGAGTAGTTATTCAATATGATTGAATTTTATTTTCACTATCAAAATAGTGGAGTCCTGTTGTGGCACTGTGGGTTAATGAGCCAGACTGCAAAGCCATTTGAACTTGCAAGGTCGGTGGTTCAAGCTCACCAGCTGCTCCTTGGAAACCCTATACAGGGTCGTTATGGGTCAGAACCAACTCGACAGCACTTAACAACATCAAAAAAAACCTAGTTTTGAGCTAGGTTTTTATTTTTGAGCTTCACAGCCCTTATTTTTTCAAATGGCAAATTTTTTAAAAGGCCCAGATGATGATGATGATGTCAGGTGCCATCGAGTCGGAACCGACTCATAGTGACCCCATGCACAGCAGAATGAAGCAATGTCCGATCCTGGGCCAACCTCACTACTGCTGCCACACTTGAGTCCATCAATGATGCCACCTGGCCAATCTATCTCGTTAGGGGTCTTCCTCTTTTTCTCTGACCCTCCACCTTACCTAGCATGACATCCTTCTCCAGCGACTGCTTCCTCCGGACAATATGTCCAAAGTATGAGAGACGAAGCTTAGCCATCCTGGCCTCCAAGGAAGATTCCTGAAAATAGGTCATTGTAACTATGCTCATTTTCTAGATGGCAGATTGTTTAAAAAAGAATGCACTAACAAAGCATCTGCATGTTTTGTTTTCTTATTATTAAATTTATTAGCAGTGTTTCTGGATTACTGAAACATAGTAAGATTACCCAGCCTTGTTTTGTTTTCTTCTTTTCTGTTACAGCAAAAATGTTTGTCTAGGTTTTAAAGTTCTAACTTCTAGGATTTGCACATTCAATTTTACATTGGTTTCCTCAGCAACTTTTTTGAAAATTTTATTGCGTTTTGGTGATAGGTTGATAATTTTCTTTTTTTGTTCAATGGCATTAATTACATTTAACACAATGTATCAACATTCTCTTTCCTTGTGTTCTGTTTGGTTAATTTCCAATACTTTATTTTACCTACCCCATTATAAAGGAGCTCTGGTAGTTTAGTGGTTACAAATCGGGCTGCTAACCTCAGGATCAGCAGTTCAAAACTACCAGCTGTTCCACGGGAGAAAGATGAGGCTTTCTGCTCCCATAATGATTTATAGCCTCAGGAACCCTGTACAGGGTCATTGTAAGTCGGAACCAACTCCACAGCATTACCCCAACCTTATAGTTTCATCTTTGATTTTGAGTAATTGTTGACTTTTTGGTCTCAGAGATGGTTTTTAAGTGAAACATTTATCTTATCAATAATATCTTCTCACCCCCAACCCCAGATTCTATTTTGGGCATCTGATGTGGTGCTGCAGGATCAGCACTGGACTGCCAAGTGGTTGGCAGTTCTAACCTACCAGCTGCTCCTTGGAAACCCCATACAGGATTGCTATGAGTTGGAACTGACTCAACAGCACTTAATAACAACAACAAAACCAGATTGAGTTTATTTTGTTGTTTTGAGAATGTTGTTGTTATTAGGTGCCGTCAAGTTGGTATTGACTCATAGTAAACTTATACACAGCAGAATGAAACACTGCTTGGCCTGGTGCCAACCTCATAATCATTTTTACACTTGAATCCATTGATGCTTCCACTGTGCCAATCCATCACTTTGGTGATCGTCCTCTTTTTCGCTGACCCTCCACTTTACCAACCATGATGTCTTTCTCCAGGGATTGGTCTTACCTGATAATATGTCTGAACTCTGACCATCGTGACTTCCAAGGAGCACTCTGACTGTACTTCTTCCAACACAGATTGGTTTGTTCTTTTGGCAGCCCATGGTACTTTTAATATTCTCCTCCAATACCATAACTCAAATGCATCAATTCTGCTATGGTCTTCCTTATTCATTGAGAATAGACCAAGCCAATAGTTTGTACAGATACAATTTAGAGACATGGATTTCATTCTTCTAGCTGTAAAACCATTCACACCCTCCTTTTCTCAGTTGTTTCTCCCTCTTAACATAAACCTGATACTGCTTTAGATTCTAATCTAATCATCTGAATTGGTGTTAATTTGATCCCATAGAAAAAGTTCTTTTTTTCCCATTTATTAGTTCTTTTTTTATTGTGAACTGGGTGATAGTTTACATGGGAGAACATTGGCTTTATACCGTCATTTCATTAGAATGATTAAAATCTCCTCCAGGTAATCATCATTCAACAGTATTTGCTTCCATTCCCTGGTTTTCTTTTCTTTTTTGGGTGTGTGTGTGTGTGTGTGTGAGGGTGGGGAGATATACACAAATACCCTTATGAATATATAATAATTTAAACCACCAAAGGGCATATTCTGCAAGCCTGCCACCTGGCTGCCAGTACTCAGTCCTTCTCTTTCCATGAGTCTAGAGTCCTCAGCTGCTCCCTCCCTCCATGTCCTCATCTCTGCCTCCATCTCTGGTGTTGCTGCTTCTCTGGAGAGGGTCCATATTTCTCAGCAACTATTAAAGTGATCTTCCAAAATTTCTGCCAATTCAAAATGCAATAACTTGTCAATTTTGTTTAAAATAAAATATTCTCAAATTTTTTATTAAGCACATACTGCTATTCAGCTATAATATAGCTTTTTATTTTTTTAAATTGTAATTGGGCAATTAGCTTAAAAAAATGACTTTCCACTATTTTGGAATATAATCTATTGAGATCAAGGAAGTTTGACAAGTTTGTATAGTACTATAATTCAGCAAAGAAATTAATTTCCTTACCAAAACCAAGACTCTGAAGAAGGTCTTCAAACAACCAGCTTCTTTTCTTTAAAAAAAAAAGTTTCCTGTAGTGTTTTCAGCCATGGCCATTAACTAGTAAGCTACTCAATAATTAGAATTAGGATAATAAAACCAACACCCAGACGTTAATCCAGGTATAATAGTATCCAATGTAGAATATACAAGACTGAAAATAGGGAACAAGCTATATCAATGTATAATGAAGACAACTATAACATAAAAAGAGGAAATAGTGTAGATGCCAAGTTTCCAAATGATGAGGGAGTAAAGTAGATTTCAAGATAAAAGAGACTGTTTTAAAATGGGAATAAATTAATAAATAACAGGCTAACCTCAAAGCAAATTAATACATGTTCTCATAAAAATATAATAGAGAAAATCATAATAATATACTAAACATTAAAACAACAGAAATAAGGAAAGTGACAAGAAAGCTCACAAACAAGATGAAGTCAGAAATGAAGACTATGTGGACCAAAGAAAACAGCACCACAAAAACACACAAAGCGAAATGACAGTAATCAGTTCTTACATACTGAATATTACACTGAATGTCAATGGAGAATGTTAATACCAAGAGCCAGAGAGTAGCAAAATGGGTAAGAAAATGGATAGGATCTTTCATTTTGCTGTCTACAAAAGACTCATCGTATATACAAAGATAAAAATAGACTAAAAATCAAAGAATGGAAAACAAAATGCATCCATCTAAGGATTCCTGGTGTGGCACTGTAGGATAAGTACTGGACTGTTAACCACAAGGTCAGTAATTCAAACCCACCAGTTGCTCCTTGGAAACCATATGCAGGGTTGCTGTGACTTGGAACCTACAGGATGGCACTTAACAACAATAACATCAGCAATCAAAAATGAGCACAGGTGCCAATATTAATTACTGATAAAGGGGGCTTTAGGGCAACAAGCTTAAGAGACCAAGAAGGATATTATATAATGATTAAAGGGTCAATTAAATGAAAGCATGTAACCATAATATCTATGCTCATAATGACAGACACTCAAAATACATAAGTCAAGGTTCAACAGAAATGAAGAAGGAATAGACAGCAATACAATAATAGTAGGAGGTTTTACTATGCAGCTTTTAAGGACAGAACTAGAAAAACCCCTCAAAACTTAACAAAGACACAGAAGAACTAAATACAATCAGCTAATTGACATCACAGACATATACAGACTCCTCAAACCAATTACAGAACAATATACATTCTTTTCCAGGTTCACATGAAAAATTCTCCAGAAGAGACCATATGCTATACCAAAGAGCATGCCTCAATAAATTTTAAAACATCAAAATATTACAAAGCATCTTTTCAGATTACAATGCTATAAAGTTAGAAATCAACAATAGGACTAACAGAAAAAAATCAAGTACATGGAATTGAGTAATACTCTGGTTAAAAATTACTGGATGATACAAGAAATAAATAATGAAATAAAAAATTTCCTTGAATCAAATGAGATGAAAACACAAGAAACTTCTGGGATACAGCAAAAGCAGTAGGGCAATTTATAGCAATAAACACACACACACAAATAAATAAATTTTTTAAATAATTAGAAACAGATCTAGTTCTATGATTTATAAGAATGTATACAAGCTAATGCCCTGTTGTTGGTTCTGACTCATACAGACCCTGTATAGGGTTTCTGAGGAGTAGCCAGTGGGTTTGAACCAATAACCATGCAGTTTAAACTGACCTTGTGGTCCAGCACTTACCCTACAGCGCCACTCCAGGACTCTAGTTAATGTTCTGTTGTTGTTGTTAAGCTCCATTGAGTCAGTTCTGACCTATAGCGACCCTGTATAGGGTTTCTGAGAAGTGGCTGGTGAGCTTGAACCACCGACCTTTTAGTTCAAACAGCTTTGCAGTCTTGTCACATTAACCCACAGTGCCACACCAGGACTCCAGTTAATGTTCTAGTCCCTGATACATTTATTTGCAGCAAGTATCACTACAGTGGCTTGCATATAAATATAGTTTATAGAATTTGACTTAGCTAACATTTGAGTATATGAAAAATATGAGTAACAAAGATAACATATATCAGATGATACCCTTTCTTCTGATTCTATTCTTACAACATTTAAAATATTTTCTCTTTTGTGAGACTAGGCATTTGGGCTTCTAGTGTTGCTGTGCTTTCACTTTAATTTCTTTCTCAGCCTGTCATGGTAGCACCACCTCTTCCCGTTGAATGAGCTTGAGCTAGTTTTTTGGGTTGACTGAATTGGAATTTTGTTGTTGAGTGCTGTCAAGTCGATTCTGACTCCTTGTGACCTGTACAGGGTTTGAACCGCCAAGCTTGTGGTTCTCAGTCCAGCGCTTATCCTAAAGCACCACACCAGGAGTCCGAAGTGGAATGTTGTTGTTGTTAGGTGCCATCGAGTTGGTATCAACTCATAGCGACCCTATTCACAACAGAACGAAACACTGCCCAGTCCTGGGCCAACCTCACAATTGTTGCCACGGTCAAGCCCATTGACGCTGCCACTTGGCCAATCCCTCTTGCTGGGGGTCTTCCTCTTTTTCTCTGACC
>NW_006408582.1:9303054-9303669 GCF_000296735.1 Chrysochloris asiatica | reverse complement strand
TTTCTTCATCTATATGGATGTTATTTATTGATCAACAGGGAAAATTTTGAATTTCTTTACATTGAGGTGCAACCCATACCCATACAGGGCTTACAGATTATAAATAATTGGTCCATATCATACAATTAATATATTACTAAGTTGGGAAGCCAATTCCAAGCAGAAAACATTTCCAGGGCATCAATGTCTCTCAAGCATCTGAGTTTCTTAATTTTTCAGAACAACAAAAAAACACTGAAGTATCAATTTATATTCTGAAAATCACAGCTTCCAATTGAAACATTAGACTTCTGTATTAATTAGTATATCTTGAAAATACTTGTCAATGCTTTTAATGGTAGATTTAAACATCGGATCAAACATAAGACTGTGTTGTCAGCATGGCATATTTGGTTCTATGCATATTTGGCAACATTAATAATCCTTTCATAAAGATTGCTTTTGCATTTCAGACAATCCATTTGGGCATCACTAGATGCCAACATTCTGAATAGATCTGAAAACGGAAATCTATACCCATTTCAACCATTTGTATAAGTTAATTTTCATATAATCTTTAAAAAGTGGTACAATGTTCCTGCCAAAGAATTTCTATTTTGGGGCAGTGTAAGTCAG
>NW_006408582.1:9300283-9301924 GCF_000296735.1 Chrysochloris asiatica | reverse complement strand
TACTTGGGTTTGATACATGTTAGTTGTGGGGTTTGGGCCATTTAATACTTCTCTTTCTGTACCTTAGTTCCCTCATTTGTAAGATGGGAAAATAATAGTACCTACCTTGCTTGTTGTTAAGTGCTGTTGAATTGGTTCCGATTCATAGTGATCCTGTATAGGGTTTTCGAGGAGCAGCTGATGAGTTTGAACCACTGATCTTTCAGTTCAAATTGACCTTGAGGTTGAGTGCTTATCCTGCGATGCCACACCAGGACTCCACAACTCCAGAGTTGTAATTAAATGAGGTTTTATATATTACATAAAATACATAGAATAATATCTGGCACATAAGGGCTATGTCAATATTTATAATTATACCTTGAATTAAATGAGATTGTTATTGCTAGATATTACTAAGTTGATTTCAATTAATAGCAACTCATGGCCAAACTTCGTCTCTCATACTTTGGACACATTGTCAGGAGGGACCAGCCGCTGGAGAAGGATATTATGTGTGATAAGGTGGAGGGTCAGAGAAAAAGAGGAAGATCCCCCAGTGAGATGGATTGGCCAAGTGGCAGTATCAATGGGCTCAAGCGTGGCAACAGTAGTGAGGTTGGCCCAGGATCGGGCAGTGTTTCGTTCTGCTGTGCATGAGGTCACTAGGGGTCGGTACCAACTCGATGGCACCTAACAACAACAACAATTAGAGTAGAACTGCTAGCTAGTGTTTGCTATTGTAAGCAGATCACCAGCTCTTTCTTCCACAGAGCCGCTGGGTAGATTCAAATAGCCAACCTTTTGGTTAGAAGCTGAGTGCTTACTTATTGTGCAACAAGAGCCCCTAGATATCCCAACTTACAACAATCCTATGTAGGGTTTCTGAAGCTATAAATCTTTATGGGAGCAGACAGCCTCATTTTCCCCCCAAGGAGTGGCTGGTGGGTTTGAACTGCTGACTTTCAGTTAGCCCAATGCTTAGCTCTCAGTGCCACCAGAGATCCCTCCCTTTATTTCACATCCATTTGATCTTGTTTTTTTTTACTATATGCTACTCTTTCATTTATGATTTTTTGGGATCTTAACCATACATGTGATATTATGGTCAGCACAATTTTACTTGCATGTGATAGTAATGATATTGTTAGATGATTTCCACAATCCATTTTGTCACCTTTCTTTGGAATGGGCACAAATATGGATCTCTTCCAGTTGGTTGGCCAGGTAGCTGTCTTCTAAATTTCTGCAGTGCAGCATTAGTTTGTTGAAATGTTTCCATTTGTATTCCGTAAATTCCTAGAGCCTTATTTTTTTGCCAATGCTGAAATCAGAGAATACCATAAAGATATTTTGACTATGCAAAGGCATTCAACTGTGTGAATCATAACAAACTATGGATAAGACGGTGAAGAATGGGACAGTGGGCATTCAAAAACACTTAATTGTGCTCATGGGGAACCTGTACACGGACCAAGAGGCAGTCATTAGAAGAGAACAAGGGGGTACTGAATGGTGTAAAATCAGGAACGTGTATGCTCAGATTGTATCCTTTACTATACTTATTCAATCTGTATGCTGAGTGAATAATTTGAAAAACTGAATTATATGAAGAATGTGGCATCAGGATTGGATGAAGACTCATTAACAACCTGCAGTAGG
>NW_006408582.1:9273164-9297858 GCF_000296735.1 Chrysochloris asiatica | reverse complement strand
CTTCTGTGGTCTTCCTTATTCACTGTCCAGCTTTCGCATGCATATGAGGTTATTGAAAATACCATGGCTTGGGTCAGGCACACCTTAGTCCTCAAGCTGATATCTTTGCTCTTCAACACTTTAAAAAGGTCTTGTACAGATGGGATAGGTGAGGTTTAAGATACCAGAGTAGCATGTTTCTGGTGATAATGAGACCCTAGAATGGAAGTGAAAGTCCCCTAAAGGAATATTGAGCTTATCCAGCTTGTCAGTGTTACTTGAGATGGAGAAAAAAACTGAGCAAATTATGACATCCGAAACTAAAATGATGGTGAGTGATTAGGGAATTTGCTGATGATAGAGATGCAGGGACAGTGAGGGTAGACAAGTGGACCAAGCAGTGATGGGCAATGAGCCAGTGACAGCCCCAATCCCTGGTCCAAGTATGGGAGACAGAATAACCTCTGCTGTCTCCCGAACATGAAGCAGTGAGTCAAGTTTCCACTTAGGTGAGGAGGGGGCACGCCTCAGTGAAGGTTCCAGGCAGTGTTTTTGGACAGTTTAGGAGAGGATGGGCTGGGCTGAGGCAGGGAGAAGGAGTTCAGAGAACAGGAAAGGGTCTGACTCTTGAGTAGAACGTTAAGGTGTAGGGAAGCATACAGGAATGAACTTTACTGGCGATAGTGTTTCTAATCTTTTTTATTATTATTATTTTTAAAGTTTTTATTGTGAATTAAGTGATTAGTTTACATGGGGGAGCATCAGTTTTGTTCTTGTTTCATTGCCATGATTACAATCTCCTCTGTGCATCATCATTCAACAGCATTTGCTTCTATTCCCTCTGTATTTATTTATTTTTTTTTTTGCAGGGGGAGGGTATACACAAAATCACTCAGGAATATATAATCATTTAAACAACCAAAGGACACATTCTGCAAGCCTGCCACCAGCACCTGGCTGCCAGCACACAACCTTTCTCTTTCCATGAGTCTAGAGTCCTCAGCTGCTCCTTCTCTCCATAGTGTTTCTCATCTTATATGCAGGAGTCAAAGGAGACCTGTGGGCATAAAAAGCAACACCATCCAAACGAATGTTTTTGTAGTATTGGACACAAATTTGACATCACTTCCTACATATAAAAAGAAGCCATATTTATTTTTTTATGTTTTAATAGTAACTATGCCTTTGAGTTGTGGTGTTGGAGGAGAATACTGAAAGTGCCACGGACTGCCAAAAGAACCAATAGATCTGTTTTGGAAGAAGTACAACCAGAGTGCTCCTTGGAGGCCAAGATGGCTAAGCTTCGTCTCTCCTACTTTGGACACATTGTCCGGAGAGAACAGTCGCTGGAGAAGGATGTCATGCTAGGTAAGGTGGAGGGTCAGAGAAAAAGAGGAAGACCCCCAACGAGATGGATTGGCCAGGTGGCATCATTGATGGCGTCAAGTGTGGCAGCGGTAGTGAGGTTGGCCCAGGATCGGACATTGCTTCGTTCTGCTATGCATGGGGTCGCTATGAGTCGGTTCTGACTCGATGGCACCTGACAACAACAATAACAATTTTTCAGTTGACTCTTCTATCTCCACCGGACCACAAATTCCTCCATAACATCTCAGTCTAGTTCACATCTTCCTAGTTGCTTTTGGTCAATAGAAATCCAACTAGCTTTAAATCTCCCATCTGCAGTTTGTTGTAAATGCCCAGTTTGTTACCTCTTTCATCTCCCTCCTCAGTTCATGACACTCCCTACTCATGTATCAGCCCTCACTCCTTTCCATTCAGAGGGTGGGGATGGGGGAGAATGGCATATGGCGGGAGTTATCTTGTATAACTTGCTGTCTGTAGAAGGTGGGAAACCCTGGCCTGTCTTTGGCTGGGTGTGATGCTAAAGACTTCTGCCATTGGACTCTCATTGCATAGATGATGGGTGAGGATTTCTTCAGGCGGTATTCATCAAGTATCTGTTTTTGTATTCACTGACTTCTCCAAGCCCCAGGGGACAGATATCAGAGTCTTCCAGAAACTCTCTCACCTTTTTCCTTTCCGTCTTGAGGGCAGCAATGGGGCCAACTGAAGATGGCCTTCAAGTGTCTCCTTCTTTAGGCCAGCCCAGTGTTGGAGAGGGAGGGATTCCCGGGGAGCCCCTTCCCTTGGCTGATGAAGCTTTCACACCACCAGCTCTGTACTCCTGAGCACTCCAGGGAGGCCCCATTTCTCTTCTTCTCCTTGACTTTTAACATAAAGTATTTCAGACATATAAAAAGATATATAAGGTAATACAGTTCTGGTAGTGTAGTGGTTACGAATTGGGCTGCAAACTGCAAGGTCAGCAGTTCGAAACTACCAGCTGTTCCGCGGGAGAAAGATGAGGCTTTCTGCTCCCAAAAAGATTTACAGCCTCGGAAACCATGTACAGGGTCGCTATGAGTAGAAACAGACTTCACATACATAAACATCACCACCACCACCGTATGTGATATTGTGGCATCCTGGTGTGGTGCTGTAGGCTAAGGCACTGGTCTGCAAAGTCGTTTGAACCACAAGGTCGGTGGTTCAAGCTCACCAGCCACTCCATGGAAACTTTATACAGGGTCGCTATGGGTCAGAACGACTTGATGGCAATTAATAACAACCCATGAAATTGTAGGAGAACTACATGACTGTCAACTGCAAGGTTGCTGGTTCAAACCCACCAGCTGCTCCTCAGAAACACTATATGGGATCATTGCAAGTCAGAACTGACTTGACAGCACTTAACAACTCAACACAATGAATACTACCAGACAATTTAAAGAATGAAAGACAATTTGTATATTACTTCATGCCTTTAAAAGACAACTGTACTGTTAATTTAGTAGGCTTTCAGGAGGGAGAAAAAATAGATGGTGTATTTGACCTGGCCTAGAAATCTCTATTTGATTTATTGAAAATTGTGGATGTAGAACTTTGATAAAAACAAAACTAAAAAAAAAAAGAAGGAAACTCAAATTTGTAAGCAACCAGGCAAGTTCCAATTGAATTAAGTATGAGTTATTGCTTAAAAAGAGGAGACCTGATATGGCATTCTAGGATCAGCACTGTACTGCTAACCCCAAAGTCGGCAGTTCAAACCCACCAGCTGCTCCATGGAATCCTGTATGGGGTCACTATGAGTGGGAAGCGACTTGAAGGCACTTAACAACAGCAACGTCGTTATTGCAGGATAGCTACAAGTTGGAACTGACTCAATGACACCTTGCAGCATGATATTGTTACAACAACAACACATCATTATTGAGAGGAGCCCTGGTAGCGTAGTGGATTACACAAACTGTTAACTGCAAGATCAGAAGTTCAAATCCACCAGCCACTCCTCAGGAAAAAGATGAGACTTTCCACTTCCATAAATATTTACAGCCTCAGAAACCCTATATATAGAGTTGCTATGTGTAGGAATTGACTTTATGGCACACAGCAACAAGTCATTATTGGTGGGGATGTAAACTCTTATAAATGCTGGCCAGAATGTGAACTGTAAGAACATTTTATGAAGACAATCTGGCATCACATCTTAACATTTAAAACACATGCATCCTTTGGCCTAATAATTTGTCATTTGGAATCTAGTCCATAAAGGAAAAGTCCAAAGTTTGGGATGATATGAGCACAAGAATGTTTATTACAGTGTTTACTGAGGCCTGAACTGGAAACAAGGGCAGGTGTGTTGATAGGGAATGTTTGAATGAACTCCAGTTCATCCACAATGTGAAAAGATATTAAACAGTCACTACAAAGAATAAATTAGGACCATATTTGATATCTTGGAATGAGTTCTGTATTTTCAGTGGAAAAAGTTTAAAATACTACTCATTCTTTAGGCAGGAGAAACTGTTGTTTATATATATAAATGTTGTGCTGTTGAGTCAGTTCCAACCCACCCCTGTATAGGGTTTCTGAGGAGCAGCTGGTGAGCTTGAACCACCGACCTTGTGGTTTAAAGCGACTTTGCAGTCCAGCGCATTAACCCACAGCGCCACACCAGGACTCCTTATATATAAATATGTATGTATATGTAGTTGTGTATGACATTATATAAGTGGGCTTCAAAAAATTCATAGAAAATTCCATAATGTTTCAATTTCATTTTCTATGAACTAGTTGACGGCCCTCTCATATGACTATAGATAAAAACGACTGAGGGGAGGTATGTGTGTTGTGGAAGACTGATTCAGGGCAAGGTGAGAGGAAAGAAGTTTAGGTGCCCCAACAGCATGTATGACATGATCCCATTTATATCCGCTTACATATTTGGGCATGTTGTAGATCAAATCGTGTCCCCAAAAGGTATGCTTAAGTTCCAACCCCTGTATTTCTAAAAGTTACCTCATTTAGAAATAGATGTCATTTGAGGCCATACTGTAATAGGAAAGGTCCTAACTCAGTCTGAGTAGACTCCTTATAAAAGAGAATGGTCACAGAGAAACAAACAGGGGAAGGACAGCTATGTGATGATGCATCTGTACATTATGGTACACCAGGCTAACACAGATGGGAGAGACAAGAAAGGATCTAACTTGAGAAGCTTCAGAGCAATCATGACCATGCTGACAGGTTGATGTGGCCTTCTGGCTTCCAGAACTATGAGACAATAAGTCTCTGTCTTTATAAACTATCCAGCTTGAGGTATTTTATTATGGTAGCCCTAGGAAACTAATACATGGCAGTTATTAACTTACTCAATTTCAGAAACAGAAAGGACTTCTGAGAGCATCCTATCAAAATGTGTATTTAAGGGCTTCAAGCGCTTAAATGTTTTGTCCAGATTCATACAGCTTAGTGGTGGAGACTAGATACCTGAAAATGAATGAGAAATTATCTATAATAAAATAACCAGTTACTGTGGAATCCTGGTGTGGTGCTGTAGGATAAACACTAGACCGCAAGGTCAATTTGAACCTTCCAGCTGCTCCTTGGAAACGCTATACAGGAATGGTATGAGTCGGACCCGACTCGACAGCACGTAACAGCAACATGAGATGGGCACTACTCTAAGTTCATTGCACGTACTCATATGTTTCACTGCACACGAGCATCCTATATGACAGATGAGGATGCTGAGCAGGGGGCTGAGACACAGATCAAGCTCATACTCAATGGTTCCAGAACTTATATCACTAACCACCATGCTGGGAAATCTGACTGACATAACTAAGCATCACCCAAGTCCACCCAAGTCCACCCCCCACCACCACTTCTGTCCAATCTATTCTGACTTATGGTGGTGGTGGCCGTGTGCCTTGGAGTCGGTTCCAACTCATAGCAACCCTGAACAGGGTTTCTGAGGCTTTAAATCTTTATGGGAGCAGAATGCCTCATCTTTCTTCTGCGGAACAACTGGTAGTTTCGAACTGCTCACCTTGCAGTTCACAGCCCGATTTGTAACCACTATGCTACCAGAGCTTTGGCCCTGTAAGACAGAGTAGAACTACCCCATATTTCATTTCCTAGGCTGTACTACTTACAAAGCATTCTGCCTTGTCTTTCTCCCGTGGTGGGATCGAACCACTGAGCTCTCGGTTAGCAGTCCAATGCTTAACCTATTATGCCACCAGGCCCCCTTCCTATCCCAGGAGAGTTTTTTAATAAAGTACAATGTTCACTTGATCATTTCAGTTGCAGCTTTAGTGTTCACGATGGGCTGGGTGAGTTTGTCTAGTTTAGGTCACTGTTAAGTGCCATCTCGTCCATTCCAACTCATGCGAACCCTGTATAAGGTTTCCAAGGAGTGGCTGGTGGGCTTGAACAGCGGACCTTGTGGTTAGCAGTCCAGTGCTGATCCTATAGGCCACTGTAGCCTTCTTGAAATTGAACTGTTATCCGATCAGGTTAGTCACTAAAAGGAAAAGGATTAAGTAAAGCTTGTTGTTGTGTGTCATGGAGTCAATTCTGACTCATAATGACCCTATTGGAGTTTCACCATTACCAAAACTTCTCTCCTTTTTAATGTAGCTTCTAAGAGCAGTAGATTAAAATGAGAATATACCTGCTTGAGTGAGTCAGTTCAGATCATTAATTGGTTGGTGCTGTTCAAAAAGTTAAAAAAAATATATTGAAAATGAGTCTTAGCATGGATAAGTGACTGCTAAGCACAAGATGATGGTTCAAACCCACTAGCCACTCCTTGGAAACCCTACACAGTATCGCTATGACTTACAGCCATCTCTATAACAATGTTCAAGAAAATGGGAACCCTGGTAATGTTAGTAGTTACCTGGTAAGGTTAGCACTCAGCTGCTAACCAAAAGGTCAATGATTTGACCCCACTAGCCACTTCATAGGAGAAAAATGTGACAGTTTGCTTCAATAAGGATTACAACCTTGGAAACCCTATGGGACAGTTTTTCTCTGCCCTATAGAGTGGCTAGGTATGACATTCCGCTTCCATAAAGTTTCAATTTTGTAAACCTTATGGGGCCAACAAGGTTGCTCCATACAATAAGCACTGGACTTTGAACCACAAGCCATGCAGTTCCAGCCTGCCAGCTGCTCTGTAGGAGAAACATGAGGCTTTCTGCTTCCGTGAAGATTTAAAGCCTGGGAAACCCAACACAGGGTTGCTATGAGTTGGAACGACTCCATGGCACTTAACAACAACATAGGGTGGCTATGAATCAGAAGCTACTTGATGGCAACAGGTGTTCATGAAAATGGGGCCCATCCCTAGTTTGGAAGTTCTCAGTTGCCCTCAGGTACTTTGGAATGGAATCAGGCAGAGTGGGCTTCCGACACTACTCAGTTTACTGCCCCCCAAGGATAGAGAGGAATTTGGTCTTTCTCTGTTTCCCTCCCCCACAAACTGGCTTTTGTAGGCTTTTCTTTTTTCCTTTAAAAACAAAAAAAAGTAAAACTAATCCTGGAGTCTATTCAAGCTATTGTCTTATGGTGGCTCCCATACTTGTTTCGTCTTTTAATGGCATTTTACTTTTATGTATTAAAAGCACCTAATCTTAGATCAAGTCCCTACACGCAGAGTCTGAGATGGAATTCTGGTGGATGTGATTTATTAAGAGTACTCTTTAAGAAAAGCCTGGGAAAGAAGGAAGCAAGATATACATGGAGAAGGGCGAGGATTGAGCAAGAGTGTGTTCTCAAGTAAAGTTTAAAACTCAAAACCCCAAAGCAGTTACTGTCAAATCCACTGTGACTCATGGCAACCCCGCATGTGTCAGAGTGGTACCAGTGCTTTGTGGGGTTTTTTGAGTGTTGATTGTCTTTCCTCTGAGGTGCCTCTGGGAGAACTTGAACATCCAATTTTTTGGTTAGCAGCTGAGCACATTAACCATTTGTACCACCCAGGGATTAAGTAATGCTTGTTCTGTGCCACTGAGTCAATTCTGACTCATAATGACCCTATATATGACTAAATACCCAATGTTATGTGGTCAAGCCCAACTCTTAACAGCTTTGTAGGACAGGGTAGACCTGCCTCAGGCTGGGTTTCCTAGGCTGCAATATTTACAGGGGCAGATTGCAAGGGCTTTCCCCCCATAGAGTTACTGGTGGATTCAAACCATGGTCCTGTGGAATCTAGTCCACAGGGAGAAGGCTGTGAACCTAAGCCCCACTGCAGAGCTGACCCACCTTGAGGCAAGTGGTCAGCCTACATCCCATAGCCATGGGTTCTTGGCTGTGAATGGCAAGCTGTCAGGACAGTTCTCCAGAGGAAGAGTAGCTGTGAGCCATCAGCCACCAGTACTTACCACGGTGGCTTGTAAAGGAGTGCTGGGTAGAACACCTCAGCATCCACGTCACACAGCGCAATATTATTCCCTGATGTCTTTCACAGTTTCCCAACAAATTTCCTATTCGCCTCTGCTTTGCACAATACAGTTACCAAATCAGTGTGTGTAGAAACCGTTTGGTGAAAGGGTTAGGCAAGACAAGAAGAGGTGACAGCCTAAGGAAACAAACTCCCAGTGGCTGTTTTATTTTGTCATAACCCACTTCATGCCTGACCCTGTTTCCATCACACTAATGTGAAAAATCCGAATGGGAGAAGAGGGCACTTGGAAAGCATCCCATCTATAGGTGAGGAAACTGACAGAGCCTTTTGGGACCGGGTTCAAAGGCACACAGTGAATCAGTGTGGACTTCAGGGCTAGAACGGAAGGGTCCTCAATGGAACACTGACTTACCCTTGCCTTCAGGATGACCTGGACTCACTGACTCAACATCCAAGGCCCTTCCCAGGCAGGCCCAGTCTATATGTCTAGCTGCCTCTCCCAGTACTGTCCTAGTAGAGCCTCCTTCTCCAACTAGGCTGGCTGATTGCCAGCTGTTGTTATTAAGTGTTGTCTAGTTGGTTCCAATTCATAGTGACCCTGTATAGGGCTTCTGAGGAGCAGCTGGCAAGTTTGAACTGCCAGTCCAGCGTGTTATCCTACAGCGCCACACCAGGACTCCTCAATTGTCAGCCAGAAATAAATTACTGGTCTGCCACAGCACTCAGTTTTCCTTACTCCCCAAATACCTCTGCTCCTTGTCCCCCAGTTTCCCCTATACGTCAAGGGTGAGCCCAGACTTCATAGCCTCCATGAAGCCTTCCCCGTCCACACTTATCCGTCTTTTAAATAAGTAATTCCCATCCTTGGTTGCATATTGCTGTTGTTGTTAAATGCTGTTGAGTCCATTTTGACTCATAGAGACTCTATATAGGGTCTCCAAGGAGTGGCTGTTGGGTTTGAACCACCAACCTTGTGATTAGCAATCTAGTTCTTATCCTACAGCGAGAGTTGTGGTGTTTCTGCCCAGCTGACAACTACCCCCCATTTCCCAGCATGGTGGTGATGGTAGCTGTGGGGACAGATGTCAGTGCTCCTGGTGCTGCTTGCTGGTGCCATAGGGCTAACATGCATCTTGTTCTTAAAATACTGTGGTTGTACATTTTGACCTATCTGGTGGTTCCCTGAGGGACCAGCACAAAGGCAAACTTCTTAATGTATCCTTCCCACACTCTGCTCCTAAGCTAGAGTTGTTTTCTGAGCAGTGGTAGCATCTGTTGAAAGACTTACTCATAGCCATACCCTATGCCCCGCTGGGGTGAGGGACAAGGATGGAGTAAGCAGATGAAAGAAGCCCAAAGCCCAAAGAGGAGGCAGGTTATTGAAGAATAAGAATTTAGAAGGGTTATTGAGTGTACTGGGGAAAACATATTATAATATACATACCAAGAGATGGAGGAACAAAGTTGGAGGACTCACAGGTTCCAATTTCAAACCTTAATAAAAAGTTACAGCAATCAAAACATTTGGTATTTGCATAAGGTTAGACATATTTGTTGTTGTTGTCAAGTGATGTTGAAAAAGCACTTAACTGAACCACTGACCTTGCAGTTGGCAGGTCAGTGCTGATCTTGTAACAAGAACATCAGTACTCCAGACAGACATAGTATTGTTGTTGTTATTGTTAAGTGCTGTCAAGTCAGTTCTGACTCATAGTGACCCTGTATAGGTTTTCTGACGAGCAGCTGGTGAACTTGAACCACTGACCTTGCAATCCAGTGAATTAATCCTCAGCGCCACACCAGGACTCTGGATAGACATATGGACAAATGAACTAGAATAAAAATTTCAGAAATAAACCCTTCTATCTATGGTCAATTGATTTCTTTAAAATATTTTATTGTCTTTTTGGTGAAAGTTTATATCATTTGACAATGTCCCCGCAAATTGTTCAGTGACTTTAGTTACACATACAACATGCCAGCCCTCTCTTTGATTGTGTTCTGTTTGTTTCCTTTCCAGTGGTCTAATTTCTGTGTCTCCTTATCTTGGCTTTTGAGAAATTGTTGACAGTTTAGTCTCATACTGGTGGTTTTAAAGTAGAGCACTGATCTTACAGGTAATAAATATCCTGTATTTCGTGGGCCACCCTCTTTGTTAAAAGGTGATCTCAGGCAGGGAGGAGGGCAAGAGTTAATGGTGGCAGAGGTAAGCACTTTTAAACACAATTCTGCAGTAACTGTGCTCTACAGGTAGACACAAGGGTAGACATGTAGGCTGAATGAGTGTGGAAGGGATACTGGGAGTATTCTTACAAATATATAAAGGTTTGACAGAGAATATTTGTACTTGGGTATTTACATTGGCTACAAATAACCATAAATGTGGTGGAGCATACAGGAGGCAAAGTTATGAAAACATCTTGTTGTTGTTATGTGCTGTGGAGTCGGTTCTGACTCATAGCGACCCTGAATAGGATTTCCGAGGCTGTAAATCTTTACGGGAGCAGAAAGCCTCATCTTTCTCCCACAGAATATCTGATAGTTTCGAACTGCTGACCTTGCAGCTCGCAGACCAATTCATAACCACTACACTACCAGAGGTCCTCCATGAAAACATCTTAGACATTGTTAAACACCTTGAGGGAATGAGTCACTGGGCCTGGGTGTTAGGCCCACAGTCTCAGGGGACACCATGATCAATCAACATAATGCTATACTCTTGTGAGTAGCAACTTGGCTTTCTATTATTATTATTAATAAATTTGCCACTTCAACCATTTTTTACATGTACAAGGGTGAGAAAAAATGATCTGCACCCTGATTATAATAAAACACCCATCTACGTCCATGGCTGATGACAACATTGAGCATGCACATGAAATGATTCTGTGGAATAGACAAGTGACAATGAATTACGTGGCAAATCATTTCTAAATCAGCCATGACTCTGTCTATGTAATAAAACACGAAAGACTTGGGGTTTGAAAAGTTTGTGAGAGATGGGCACTGAAACAACTCACAGAAGAGCATAAACAAAAGCGTTTGGACATCTACAAACAAAATTTGGACCAATACTCAAAAGAAGGTAAAAGTTTCTTTTTTAAAAAAGTTACTGGTGGCGAGACATGGATTCATCACTGAGAGTAAATGGTAATCACAGACCAAGAAAAAGTTCAAAAGTCAACTATCAGCAGAAAATTGATGCGTACAGTTTTCCAGGACTCTCAAGGGCCAGTATTGGAACACTATTATGAAAAAGATTCAACATTACAGTGAGATGGTCACTAAAAAGCTGAAGTCTAAACTTCATAATAAATGCAAAGGACTGCTATACAAGGACATTGTGATCTTGCATGACAATGCACGACCACACACCTCAGCCCACACTGTTGATGTGCTGCAAAAACTTAGTTTTGAGGTGTTAAAGCATCCTCCGTAAAGTCCTGATCTTGTTCCATCAGACTTTCACCTGCTTGGTCTCCTGAAAACAGCCCTTTAAGGATGAAGATCTACCTCTGATGAAGAAGTGAAGACAACAGTACATTCATGACTTGCAGCTCAGCCTAAAACATTTTTCAAATAAGGGAATATGAAAGCTTGTTGACAGATGGACAAAGTGTATTGAAAAGTAAGGAGATAACGTCAAAAAATGATGTATTTGTCTTTTCCAAAAGTTGATTAAAATAAAGTCTACAGACAGAATGTGAATAATTTTTGACTCACCCTCATACAATCCAGCTACAGCATCCACACTCCACATGTTGCACAACCATCACCACTATCCATTTCCAAATCTTTTTTTCTCCTTTCTTCCCCTTTTTTCTATCTTCCCTTTTTTTTCAAATTTTCAAAAAAGTTGTCCTAATGAAAAAATATGTATACATTTTTTCCCTTCCAGTATCTGAAAGAAAAAAAAAAGGAGAAAGCAATTTCATTTTTTTTTTTTCTTTTACCTTTTTGCTTTTCTTTCTTCCCTTTCCTTTTAACTGATTTCCCTGTCATCCAAGTTAGCATGTGTCTATATTCTACCCAGTGAATAAATCTCCCTTCCCTTCCACCCCTGGTAACCATCATAGAATGTTTATTGTAGAATGAAAACCTTTTCTTGACTTTTTACAGTAGTGGTCTCATACAATATCTATCCCTTTGCGACTGACTAATTTCATTCAGCTTAATGTCCTCCATGGTCCTCCACATTATGCGGTGTTTTGCAGATTCATTTTTATTCTTCAATGCTGTGTAAGATCCCATTGTGTGTATGCACTTAAGTTTATTCAACTATTCCTCTGCTGGTGGGCATCTAGGCTGACTCCATCTTTTTTTCTATTGTGAGTAAAGCTGCAATGAACATGGGTGTGCAAATATCTATTTGTGTCACGGCTTTTATTTCTTGAGGATATATACCACGTAGAGAGATTTCTGGGTCATATGGTATATCTGTTTACAACCTTCTGAGAAAGTGTCCTATTGTTTTCCACAGAGGTTGCACCGTGCTATAGTCCTACTAACAGTACTGTTGTTGTTGTTAATTACCATCAAGATGGTGCTGACTCATAGCGGCCCTATGCACAACAGATGGAAACACTGCCTGCTCTCATGTCATTCTAACATCTGCTGCTGTGTTTGAGTCCACTGCTGCTGTCACTGAGCAAATCCATCTCTTTGGGCATCGTTGTCTTTTTTGCTGACCTTCCACTTTACTGGTCCCTGATAATAACGTGCCCAAATTATGAGAGATGAAGTCTCACCATCCTGGCCTCTAAGAAGCATTCTGGCTGTGCTTCTTCCAACACAGATCTGTTTATTCTTCTGCCAGTCCATGGTACTTTTAGTATTCTTCACCAACACATAATTCAAATGCATCAGTTATTCTATGGTCTTCCTTATTCATTGTCCAACTTTCACATGCATATATGCCAGCAGGGTACACTCATGGTGGATAAATTTCATCTAAGCTTCCTGACTAAGACAAAAGAAAGGCAGACTACTTGTAAATGTCTAGTCACTGAAAACCTTATGAGTAGCAGTGGAATGTTGTCAGATAGCACCTGAATATTGAATATTGAAGCATGATGAATAGCACCAGAATAATGTCAGATACAGTGTCAGAAGATGAGCCCCTCAGGTTGGAAGGCAAAATATAACTGGGGAAGAGCTGCCTCCTCAAAGTAGAGTTGACAGTGATGATGCAAATGGAGTAAAGCTTTCAGGATGTTCATTTGCTGATGAGGCACAATTCAAAATGAGAAACAGCTGCAAACATTCATTAATAATGAGAACATGGAATGCAAAGTATGAATCTAGGAAAACTGGGAGTTGTCAAAAATGAAATGGAATTTGTAAAGATCGGTATCCTAGGCATTAGTGAGCTGAAATGGACTGGTATTCACCATTTTGAAACAGACAGTCACATGGCTTATGTGCTGGGAATGCCAAATTCAACAGGAATGGCATTACTTTCATCATCAAAAAGAGCATTTCAAGATCTATCTGAAAGTACTGTCTGTGATAGAATAATATCCATACGCCTGTGTGGAAGATAAGTTAATACAACTATTATTCAAATTTACACATCAATCACTGAAGTCAGTGATGATGAAACAAAAGAATTCTACCAACTTCTTTAGTCTGAAATTGATCAAATATGTAATCAGTTTGTATTGGTAATTACTGTTGATTAGAATGTGAAGGTTGGAAACAAAGGGAAGGATCAGTCATTGGAAAATACAGTCTTGGTGAGATGATAGAGTTTTGTAAGACCAATGACTTTTTCATTGCAAACACTTTAAAACAACATAGAAAATGATGATGTGCATGGATCTCACCAGATAGAATATACAGACATCAAATTGACTATATATGTTGGAGTTCTGGTGTGGTGCTGCAGGTTAATGTGCTGGACTGCAAGGTTGGTTTCAACCACATAGTTGGTGGTTTAAGCTTATCAGCCCCTCCTTGGAAGCTCCGTATAGGGTCACTATGAGTCAGAATCAATTTGACTGCACTTAACAATAGCAACAACATTTGTTGGGAGAGATGGTGGAAACGCTCCTCATCATTAGCCAAAACCAGGCCAGGGGCAGACTGTGGAAAGACCATTAATTATTCATGTACAAGTTTAGGCTGAAGCTGAAGAAAATTGAAACTAGTCCACGAGAGCCAAATAAGACCTTGAACATATCCAACCTGAGTTTAGAACTCATCTCAAGAACAGACTTGATGCAATAAACACTAATGATCAAAGATCAGAAGAGTTGTGGTATGACATCAAGAACATCATACAGAAAGACAACAAATGATCATTAAGAAGACAAGAAAGAAGGAAAAGATCAAAATGGATGTCATAAGACACGCTGAAACTTGCTCTCCAGCATAGAGATGCTAAAGCAAATGGCAGAAAGAGGAAGTAAAACAGTTGAACAGAAAATTTCAAAGGGCAGCTCAAGTTAAGTATTATAATGAAGTGTGCAAAGACCTGGAGTTAGAAAACCAAAAGGGAAGAAGAACACATTCAGCGTTTCTCAAACTGATTTCACCAAAGAAAAAATTCAAACTTCAACTTCAAATACTGAAGGATTCTGTGGGCAAAATATAGAATAATGCAGAAAGCCTCAAAAAAGATGGAAAAAATATACAGTCACTGTACCAAAAAGAAATCATTGATATTCAACCATTTTAGGAGATGACATATCATTTAGAGTCAATGGTACTGACAGAAGAAGTTCAAGGTGCACTGAAGGCATTGGCATACAACAAGGCTCTGGGAATTGATTGAACACAAATTGAAATATTTTAACAAACTGATGCAGCATTGGAGGCACTTACTCATCTACGCCAAGAAATCTGGAGACAGCTACCTGCGTTGGCAGAGATCCAGATTTGTGCCCATTACAAAGAAATGTGACTCAACAGAATGGGGAAATCATCATATAATATCAATGCAAGGAGGTCTCAGTCATCTATTTTGTCTTCTGTTTGTGTTTTTTTTGTTATGCCTGATAGTGTATTTATGCCACGTGTCAGAGCCCAACTTTGCACCTAAATTTTCACTAATGTTCTTTATATAGTTCTAGGCTTTGCATTCAGGTCTTTAAACTCCATGTTAAGTTCTTTTTTGTATATGGTGTGAAATATAGGTCTTGTTTCATTCTTCTGCAAATGGATTTCTAGTTTTATCAGAACCATTTGTTGAAGAGAGTACATCTTTCCCATTAAATGTGTTTTGATCTTTCGTCAAAGATCAACTGATCGTGAGTGGTTGGGTTCATAATTCTGTTCCATTAATTTAAGGTCTTTCATAGTATCAGTACCAGAGTGTTTTGATTACATTGGTTGTGCAGTAGGTTCTGAGATTGGAAAATGAGAGGCCCTTTATTTTGTTCTTTTTTTTTCAGTAGTAGTTTACTTATCCGACTTCTCTTTCCTTTCCATATAAACTTGGTGATTCGTTTTTCCATCTCTTTAGAGAATGGTTTTGGAACATAAGTTGGGATTGCATTATATCTAAAGATTCCTTTGGGTAAATGTTGACATTTTCACAATGTTAAGTCTTCCTATTCACAATTATGGTATATTCTTACATTTCTGTTGGTGTCTTTTGGTTTCTTGTAGTAGCGTTTCATAGTTTTCTTTGTTTAGGTCTTTGGTTTCTCAGTTGGATTTATACCTAAGTATTTAATCTATTGCCTAGAAACAACTTTTATGCCTTGACATGAAACCATCACATAATGCCACCCTTAAACTAAAACAATAGGCTGTTGCTATTAGAGTCATAGAGACCCTGTTTAGTGTTTCCAAGGAATGACAACTAGCTTTGAATTGCTGATTTTGCAGGTAGCAATACAGTGCTTACCCTACACACCTTAGTTCACCTGTAATTTGAGGTTGCAGGAAGAAGGGCTGCACATTTACCAGCATGTGTTCTCCTAGATAGGACTGACCTCTTGTCCTGTTAGACGTCTTTGTTTCCCTTTGTCAACATCACAGGTGAAGCACAAGGCTCTAGGTCTGGTGGGGGATTTTCTACCCACACACTACTCATTATGACCCTCTATAGGTTGAAGAGTAATATTAATAGTTCCATTAACAACATCAGCAGCAGCAACCAAATGATAATAATAACTATCCTTTATTGAGTGTTCTGTCTGCCAGGCCCTGCAGTTTCTCTTCCCAATCAGTATCTATTTACTCCTCCCAATAATCCTAAAAAGAAGGTATGATCGTGACACACAGATAAGCATACTGAAGTTCCAAGAGAGGTTGCCTAATTTGTCCAGGTTTACAAAACTAGTATGTGATCGATCTGTCCAGCTTGACCACTCTGAATTGAACCAGAAATGGGACAGCCTTAGGCAAAGATGAATGTTGCTTTGGTTCCTTTTCTTCATTCTCTGCACCACCTGTACCTTTCTTAAAATTCCTGGATATCACCTATATTCATTTTTGTTAATTCAAAAATAAAACTTAAGAAGTTTTTGTATACTGTAGTTTATTTTCTAAGTAATTAATTTAAAAATATATATTGTCTATAAACGTAATTACAGAGTTCCTAAATCAAGTTCTTTATTCAAATCATCTGTCACTTTTTGTCCTTTTTCTCTATGCCTAGTTAACATTCTTTTTAAAAATTCCTTAGCAGGTAGTTCTCATACTATTTCTGGTGTTGTATTTTCTAGTTCTGTATTTTGGTGACTTGTTTAAGGCACTTGTTTCTCTGTGTAAGCTGCAGTAGTTTCTCTGAGACAATGTGGTGCCATATTTACATTTAGTTGATGATTGCATAGTCTCAGGCACTCATGATCTGTCTCCTGGTGGATGTGGTAGAGACTAGAAGTGTGAACGCAGTTAGCTCTTTGTTCACTGTTTGTGTAGCGTAGCTCAGTGTGGGTTCACGGGCCTCTAGAAGCAGGGGTGCTATGCCCCATGCCAGACCCAGACAGAGCAGAGGATGCACAGGAGGTGTATGGACTAGATGCACCCCTGTTTACCAGGAGGTCATGGGGTCAAGGGAGAACTGTACCATCTTGCCACCAACCTCTAACCGTGTCCTATGCCCGCAGGTCACTGTGTCAACAGCCGTTCCATGCCAACCCACAGTCCACCAGTTTTTTGTTTTTTGTTTTGTCTCTCGCGGCTCCTGTTCAGCTTCCTCTCCCAGTCTGCCCTAAATCCACCTCTCTATCCCATCCTCTGGTGTTCAGGGCTCCAGGGTCACCATCTGTATCTGTTTCATTTGGATTTCCATGTCTTTGTTACAGAGGGTTTCTGTTTACTCCACCTTCTTGCCTCGGACCACTTGCACCAAAATTTTATAGGCAATCATTTTGGTGTCATCCCCTGTGACAGTGTTACCCAGTGCCAGCCATACCCTGTGGACTCCAGATTCCTCATGAGCACAATTAAGTGTTCCAGAATACTCATACTTTGCAATGTTGTCCATAGCTTGTCATGATCCACACAATCGAAAGCCTTTGCATAGTCAGTAAAGCACAGGTAAACATCTTTCTGATATTCTCTGCTTTCAGACAAGATCCATTGGACATCAGCAAAGATATCTCTCGTTCCACGGCCTCTTCTGAATCCAGCTTGAACCTCTGGAAATTCTCTGTCAATGTATGACTGTAGCTGTTTCTGTACTACCTTTAAGCAAAACTTTACTCTCATGGGATAGCAGAGTCTGACTACAGTTTTGGAAACCCAGTGGGGCAGTTCTACTCTGTCCTAAAGGGTTGCTATGTGTCCTAATGAATTCCATAACAAGGCTTATCACAGTAGATATTTTATTCCTTAGGCTTTTAAGGAATGACTTTCTTTTCCAAAATGCAAATTTCTACTTTTTCTTAGCTAGGCTTCTAGCAGAAGATGAAGGTTAGGCCCAAAGTAACCCTTTGGATTTATTTATCCCTTTTCTTCCTCTCCCTTAACATAAACATCTTTCCCTAAACGCCTCTTTTCAATCAAACCGTCTCTGTTTTCCTTTCTGCACCGAAATAACTGTAGTTGCCACAAGCGGATCTCAAAAAGGTCAAACCTAGGACATTACCTGTGCCTCAATATGTCTTCTGCTTTTGAGTAGAAGGGCTGTGGTATTAAGCCTGGATTTGAGGCTGATGGAACCTGGCGCCGGGGACCTCGGGCAAATTACTTCACGCGTCCAAGCTTTGATTCCCTCATCTGTATAAAAAGAGGATCGTAATATCGGTCTCACGGGGCTGTTTTGAGGCACAAATGAGATCACTTATAGGAAAGCATTTTATAAATCATAAAGTGCTAATAAGCACATGCGACTGTGTTTAGTACAACTTGCTATTTCCAGCTAGATGATTGATGTCTGGGACCCCATCCCCCATTTTCAGCACCTGGAGTTGTCCACCTACAAGTTTACCACGTACTAAGCACTCAATTAGACATCTCCTGCCACAGGTTTCCCCTAGGGAAGAAAGGCTGGGTGGGGAGGAGCGTGCTGATTGGCTAAGAAGGAGGTGGAATGAGCGGTGACGTGCACAGCCCCAGAGGGTGTTCAGGGTGCAGGATGGGGTGAGGTGAAGTGGGGAGGGGAGAGGGAGAAAGAAGGATGGAGAGGAGGAGATGGGCGTGGTAGTGAGGAAGAGAGTGGGAGAAGCGCTGAATGGGAAGGGGGACAAAATGGGCGGAGCAGAGAGGGACAGAGAGAGAAGAGCGGAGATACTAGCGAAGGGCGTGAGGAGGGGCATGCAGGTGAAAGGGATAAGTGTGTGTGTGTGTTTGTGGTGCGCCTCCTTGCTGCGGGGGCAGTGGCCTGGTGTGGGCCGGGATCTGCCGCGCCCCTCTACTCCAGCAAAGGAGAACGCCGCTGGTGAAGCACCAGGTCCATTAGGGGAAAGAGCAGGAACAGTGGGGACGGAGAGAGGTACGGGTTCCGGGAATAGGCTGGCAGGCACTGCTGGCCAGAGCACCGAGGCGCATCGGCCCTAGGGTGCCCGGCTGGCCCTCTGGTTTCCCAGAAGCCCCTGGGGCTTTGCTCTCGCGTGGTTGTCTAGTCGAGGCGCTGTCCGCTCACAGCATGTTCCTGGACATTTTCATTCTCCCTGGGTCGTTCTTCCTCCGGCACCCTGCCATCCCACGGCGCCCTGGGCCGGGTGGTTGTGGGGAGCCACTCAGTAACCTGTAGCGAAGACCTAGTGTGTACTCAGTACTGAGTCAGGTGAATGGATGTGAAACGTGAATACAAAGCAGACAGATATCCTGAAAGAGGGGATTGAAGAGTTTCCTGGGGGTGTCGTATGAGAGTGGAGAAAGGGCGAGCCTTGAAAGATGGGGGTCATCTGGCCAGGTGGAGATGGGTACCCCAAGCAGCAGGAATGAGGGACCTTTTCATCCAGCCCTCGGGAGAGCACGTCTTGTGGAGCCTGCTGGGTGTGAGGTGAGGCTTCTGCGCTGACCAATCTGAGGACCCCTGTCAAGGAAACTCTCTTAACCTCCATTTCCTCTTCTGTAAGTAGGGCAATAGCTCACAGTTTGCAATATATGTGAAATTTAGCACCCTACTGACATAATGCTGCTCCTTTCCCTCCTGGAAGGAGAAGGAAATAACCCCATGAGGCTTAGCTTGGCTGGGCACATTACAATGTTAAGAGTCAGGGAGTAAAATAGAATAGATGCCTGGTCTGGCTGGCTATCTATTCTGGACTACCATTCTCTAATACATTGGGTCTGCATAACATTTATGATCTCACATAGATAAATAAACAGAATTGAGAACCCAGAAGTACATCCATCCACATACAGTCAACTGATTACTGACAAAGGGCCCAAACATATTATTAAATAGTGGAAGAGATAGTCTCTTCAACAAATGGTACTAGCAAAACTGGAAATCCATTTGCAGAACAGTGAGACAAGACCCATATGTCACATCATATACAAAACAAACTCAACATGTATTAAAGACCTGAATGCAAAACCTAGAACTATAAAGATCATTAATAAAAAAATAAGGACAAAGTTAGGGGCTCTGATACATGGCATAGAGATCTATCAAACATAGCTGAAAACACATAAACAGCAGAAGACAAATAAATGACTAGGACTGCCTAAAGTTAGACATTTGTGTGCATCAAAAGAGTTCACCAAAAGAAAACCCACAGATTGGGAAAGAATTTTTGGCAATGACTTAACAGACAAGGAGCTACTGTTTAAACTTTATTGCACGCTTCAGCACTTCAATAATAAGAAGGCAAATAATCCAATTTGAAAATGGACAGAGGGCACTGCACTTCACCAAAGAAGACATTCAGGCAGCCAACAACATGAAGAACTGCTCACGATCATTAGCCATTTGTTATTGTTAAGTGCCATCAAATTGGATCTGATTCATAAACTCCTAGGGTTTCCGAGGAGTGGCTGGTGGGTTTGAATCATGGATCTTGTGGTTACCAGTCCAGTGCTTATCCTCTAGTACCACACCAGGGCTCCAATTTGTCATCTTTGTGTGCCATTGAGTTGGTTCCAATTCATAGTGATTCTGTATAGAATTTCCAAAGAGCAACTAGTGAGTTTGAACTGCCAACCCTTGGTTAGTGCTTATCTTACAGGACTCCAGGACTCCACTTAGTGGGATGCAAATAAAAATAACAATGAGATATCATTTTATCCTAACATTAATGGCAAAGTCCAAAAAGCAACAAATGCTGGAGAAGGTGTGGAGAGACTGGGACACTCCTACAGTGCTGGTGGGACTGTAAAATGGTGCAACCACTGTGGAAAATGGTTTGGCTTTTTCTCAGAAGGTTGGAAATAGAAATACCTTATGACCCAGCAATCTCTCTACCTGGTATGCATCCTCAAGAAATAAAAGCCATGACACAAATAGATATACACACACACCCATGGTCTTTACAACATTACTCACAATAACAAAAAAATGGAGACAGCCTAGATGCCCATCAGCAGAGGAATGGTTGAACAAACTTTGGTATGTACATACAATTAAATATTATGCAACATTGAAGAATAACCATGAATTGCAAAACACAACATAACATGAAGGCACCTGGAGGACATGATGCTAAGTGAAATTGGTTAATCTCACAGGGACAGATGTTGTATGAACCCACTACAGTAAAAAATCAAGAAAAGGGTTTTTATTCTATAATAAGCATTCTGGTGTGGTGCTGTGGGGTTAATGTGCCAGACTGCAAAGCTTTTTGAACTGCAAGGTCGCTGTTCAAGCTCACCTGCTGCTCCTTGGAAACCCTATACAGGGTCACTATGGGTCGGAACTGACTCAACGGCACTTAACAACAACAACAAGCATCCTATGATGGCTACCAGGGGTGGGAGGGAAGGAAGAATGATTCACTGAGTGAAGTGTAGACATGTACTAACTTGGGTGACGGGGAGGGCAGTTAATAAGAAAAGGAAGGAAAAAAGAAAGATTTATGGTCTCAAGGGAGTCTTACATATCAAACAGAGAACATCTACTGACATTGATGTCAGAATGGACAGACACATAAACATGCATTGGATGCCAGTGTCTCTTAGATAGCTGTAATTATCCGGATTATTCTCAGAATTCCTTCATTCGCAAGTCCATGTTGGGTTTAGGACACCAGCATTAATGGCAGAAATGTAACAGGGTTGAGAGCAGAGAACTGCCAAGGCAAAATAAGAGTGTCAACCAGTTCCTGTGGCAACAGTACAGCACAGACCAGTGTGATGTGCCTGAAGGCTTTGTGGAATTTTTGACTCCCTGACTCACTGAGGTGCTCTGTTAAGTCACGTCCATGACTCAGTTTCTCCATATGTAAATTGGGAGCATGGGTTCTGACTATTTAACTTACCATAGGGTTGTTATTCTTGTTTTTAAGGGCCATTGAGTCAGTTTGGACTCAGGATATCCCTGTACAGGGTCTTCAGGTGTAGTGTTAAAAAGATCTTCTTAAATTGATGCAGATAGTAGATGGGACTGTCACTTTTGTGGAATGCTTGTGGGTGTAAACTCCCAGTGAGGTCACTTCCCTGGCCTAGTTGAAGTAGCAAGGAGCCAAGAGACACCCTCAGGTAGGGTGGTGTCTGTGGATGGAGGAGGAGAACAGATGGGAGGCTGTGACTGGCTCTAAAGAGACGCGATTCCACAGGTGGGGAGTGTGGGTCTGGGAATGCCCTGGATGCTGGTCAGGGCAGATGAAGCTTCCCTTTGTGCTAAACATAGGACTGTGATTTTGGGAAGACCTTGAGTGATGAAATAGGGCTGACCCACAGAAGGTGACTGTACGTGCAAACAGGTGCACATCTCCTTCCCAAGTGTAGTAATCAGACAAGCCCTCCTGAATCTGGTCTAGCCTCCTTCCCTAGTTCAGTTGCGCTCTGCTTTGAAGACAGGCACATTCTTGGAGATGCTGTCTTTTCACATATCTTGTCTTACAAAAAAAGTGACTTTTAACGCTAGGAAGTAGTGGGGAGAACTTATTTCTAAACCTGGGTTTCAATTCTGAAAACCCAGTTTTGAACTAGGTAGGTGACCTGGGACATGTTCATTCTTGTTCTTCTTCTTTCTTTTAAAACAATTTTAAACTTGTAAAAAAAAAATGTTGCATGAACAATAATAATAGCATTCTTACCCCTGAACTACCTGAGTTATTTGCTGATCTGATGCCACATCGCGCCCTAAGACTTAAGCATTTATTTCCCACAAAGATCTTCTCCTACCTATGCATAACACAATCATCAAACTCAGGAAATTAACAATGAGATCGTATTACTATCTAATCTTCAGGTCTCTCACATGTTTTACCAGTTGTTTCAATAATGTCCTTTTTAGCAAAGTTTCCAATCCAGGACCACACATTGCAGACAGAGCTCTGTCTCCTTCAAATTGGAAAGAGCTCTCCAGTCATTTCTTGACTTTCAGAACCTTGACTCTTGTGAAGATTGTGGTTCTGTAGAATGCTCCTCAGTTTAGGTTTGGAGACATTTCCTCATGGATTTTTGGCAAGAACATCACAGAAGTAGTGCTATGTTGTTCTCATTTCATCTGGCCCAGTGGCACATGATTTCAATTTGACTTTCTGCTACAAAGTTGCCCTTTTTCTTTTCTAATTTTTAAGCATTTTGTGAATGAGGAGGTTCTTTGAAACTTTTCCTCATTAATTTATCGATACCAATGTGGCATCATGGATTCCTAGTTTATTCAATAGGTTAGAATCCATTTTTACTATTATTTCTTCTTAATTCTTAAATGGTCCTTGATTTGACCTCTGGAAACCCCTCTAAACTGGCTTCTATGTGTTTAGAAACATCCTCTTCATTCTTTGAACAATTTCTTAGTTATTTTAACTAAATATTTTATGTTAATCTTGTCCTTTCCCTGCCACAGCCATTTGTTCTGGGAGCATTAAGTCCTTTTAGTGGAGAATACATTTAGAAACCAATATTTGGGTGGCAAGTGTGCTCTATTATAATTGACATATTTCTGGTCCCAGCCTCAGTCAGTGGACAGAAAAAACGAAAGCCAAACTCACTACTAGGTTGATGCCAATTCACAGCGACTTTAAAGTAGAACTGTTCTATAGATTTCCGAGACTATATATCTTTAAGGGAGTTGACAGTCTCATCTTTCTCCTATGGATTGGCTGGTGGATTTGAGCCACTGATCTTTGTTTAACAGTCCAATGTTTAACTTGCTACACAACCTTTCAATGGACAGAGGCTACATGAATATGTTGTTGTTGTTAAGTACCGAGGAGTTGGTTCCGACTCATAGTGACCCTGCACAGGGTTTCCAAGGCTGTAAATCTTTACTGGAGCAGAATGCCTTATCTTTCTCCTGCGGAACCACTGGTAGTTTCGAACTGCTGACGTTGAGGTTGGCAGCCTGATTCGTAACCACTATGCTATCAGAGCTCTTTACATGAATATATTTACATCTATAAATATATGTTGATTTCTACTGCTATCTGTACTATTGCAAACTGGGTTCACTTGACACCTTCAGCTCCAGCCTAGCACCTCAGCATTCGTTCTACATCCTTTGTTTGTAACTCCATTCTCCAGCAATGAGAAATCGGGCTTGCATTATCTTTCATATGACTATTTATTTGATCAGTTTCTCCGCATATAACCAATCTCTTATTGGCCACTGCTGCCTCTCGCCCATACTCATTTCTGCTTACTTGGGTTTCAACACCCCTTCACACATAAAGTCTCCTTCTGGGAATCTGATACTCCATGCTGTCCACCTCCTATTTGGACCTGCTCTTCATTCCTACTTAGGTTCTGACAGCCACACATCACTATGTGCCCTCACTGATTTACATCCTGAGCAATCCTTCTACCCTCTCATGCAAACATCTTCACTTTGCTTGGTTTCCAAGACCCAATTCTAGTGTTCCTTCCCCCATGTGGACACCTACCTTGTTTGGCCTCACTAAAGGACTTTAGGAGAGAGTTGTTCAGGAAGAGAAGAGGAAGAACAGCGTTTTCGATCTTAAATCTCAGTTTCCTCATCATTGAAGTGAGCATAACAATGCCTCCCACCTAATATAATTTTGCCAGGTGATCTAAGTGAGGTAATGTGGGCAAAGTACTTCTTCCTCAGTACATGGTGATCACTCAGATTGTCAATGACGGCTTTTATTATCAAGAGCCTTGATGACATCAAGGTTAAGTGCTTGACTGATAATGGAAAGGTTGGAGGTTCAAACCCACAATTGGCTTCATGGGAGAAGGACCTCGATCTGATTCCATAGAGCCTAGAAAGCTCTATGGGGTAGTTCTTCTGTATCACATGAGGTCACTATGAGTTGAAACTGACTCAACGGCACTTAACAATGACACCGTTATTATAATAAATATACATTTCCATTTTCTTTTCTTTTAAATGTTTTATTGTGAATTATGTGATAGTTTACATGGGAGAACATTAGTTTTACATTCATTCTATCGTATATCGTCTCATTGCCATGGTTACAATCC
>NW_006408582.1:9254184-9270894 GCF_000296735.1 Chrysochloris asiatica | reverse complement strand
TACATTTCCATTTTTATTGCTTCATCTGATGGGATTATGTCACAGGACCTCTGAAAGAGAAGTAACACTGGGGGAGGGTGGAAACAGCAAGAATGGCAAATGTATCCAGATAGGAGGACTGTTGCCTCTTAAGAAAATGGAGATGGTGTTCTATCAACTAAGTTAGAATATGTAAGTACAGAAAAAAAAAAAAATGTGGACAATATCACATGAATCTGTTAATTATTTTTGGAAATTTTTGTTTTCCAAATTTTATTCAATGAGTATTTGTTATCCAAACTTAGAAAACAATGATTTTAAAAGGACCCTAGTTTGGAATTAATAAATAGAAAAAATCACTCTTAACCTGAGCAGTTTGTTGTGCTTTTTCCTTCTGTGTAGCAGGTTTGGGGGGAGTGTGGTGGCTCCATACAATAAGTACTGGACTGTAAACCACAAGGTCTGTTGTTCGAGCCTACCAGCCACTTTGTGGGAGAAAGATGAGGTTTTCTGTTCCCTCAAATATTTAAATAACCTCAGAAACCCTATATAGGATTGCTATGAGTTGGAACTGATTCAAAGGCACTTAACAACAACAACAATAGCAAGTTCTGGAGTCAAAGTGTTTGGATTCAAATCCTGGTTCTGCTATTTACCAGCTGGGCAAATTACTTAACTTTTCTGTGCTTTTGTTTTTTAATCCTGTATAAAGTAGGAGTCTTATAGTACCTAACTCATAGAGTTGCTAATAATTACATGAGGTTGTTGCTAAATGCCATTTAGTAGGTTCTGAGGAGCGGCTGTTGAGTTTGAAGCACCAACCTTGCTGTTAGTAGTCTAGTGCTTATCCCACCTCCCCACACCTTATAAAATGCCTAGCACAGCACTTAGCATATAGTAAGCACACAAAAGTGTTAGCTATTAATGTTATTACTATTTCGTGGGAAGGTTGGAATGTAATGAGGAATTTATCAGATGTCTCAGAGGAAAGAATTCCACCTCTGAATGACCTCAGCTATGTCTTTTCCTGGTTTAATGTCTTGTGACTTAGCCGGGTCAGGCAGCTGGGACTCCCATAGGGCAAAAATCTGAGGCAAGGGTTACAAACTAAGTCAGGGGGACATGTTTTCTTCCCTTCTTGAAAGGGATCCAAAGAGGTTAATTAACTAACTGACTCAGCAGCTTGCTATCAGGAGACCGTGACTGGCACCCACAGGACAAAAGTTAGAGCTGTCTAATTTGAGGTCTACTTTTTCATTCATTCAGTTAATTTCACACACATTTACTATACACTTGTTTTGTGTCAGACTGTGTCATAGACCATGGGATTGTTGTTGCTTTTGTTAGGTGCCATCAAGTCAATTTCAACTCATAGTGAGTCTGTGTAGGATTTCTGAGGCTGTAAATCTTTGTGGGAGCAGAAAGATTCATCTTTCTCCCGTAAAACAACTGGTGGGCTCGAACTGCCAACCTCGTGGTTACCAGTCCAGCACTTATCCTACAGAGCCAAGAGCACCCAAATTAAGAAATACATTAAACCCATTGCCATGGCACCAATTCCAACTCATTGCAACCCCATGTCTGCAGAGTAGAACTGTTCTATAGGATTTTCAAGACTGTGGCCCTTTGAAAGCAGATCCTCAGTATTTTCTTCCTAGGCATGTCTACGTGGGCTTGAACCAACCAGTTGGTTAGTAATCAAGCACTTAACCATTTATGCCAACCGGGGACTTGCTAATAAGGACTGGGAAGACAAAAACCATGCAATTCTATAGAGGTACAAGGCAGGGAACATAAGCCATTTTGGGCTATGTGTACAGTGGTAGGGGTCAGGTGAGCCCTCACTGAGGAGGTGACCTGAGCTCTCTTGGAAGACACGTGTTGCCAAGCAAAGAAGGTTGTGGGGAAGGGAGGAAGAGATGTGGATCAAAGCCTTTAGACAGAAGGGGAGAACCTGGGCTGAAACTCCGTGTGGAGGGGATTGTAATGGAATTTTGGGCACAAGGGGGCAGTAGAGAGACACAAGGTACAGGCTCAGGGACAAATGAATGTGGATTTGATTTTTAACCTGAAGTCAATAGAGACCTACTAATGGCAAACAGGGGGTTACCTCATGTGCATACTATAAAGATGCTCTGGTTCAACCTGGGGAATGAACTGGAAAGTAAAGTGCTGTTAAGAACCTAGATGATGGGGTGAGACAGGGTAGGGCATCAGCTCTGGTAGGAAAGTGGAGGGACTGACCCCAGTCAAAGCTGGAGTGTCACTTCCTAAGCCTCTTCCCTTCATCTTTACAACCAGGAGAGTTAGGAAATTTTGTCTAGCTTCACAGAAGAGGAAATGGAGACTCATCGAAATTAAGTAACTTGTTTGTGAGCGGCAGAGCTGGCCTTTCCAAGTTGAATGGGTTCCAAGTCTAGAGCCTATGCTGAGTCTAGGTGGCTGGAAAGGCCGTCCGCTCTCCCCCAACTGTGGTTTGTTCCATGATTTTCTTCCTTTGTGAGGTTGCAGGATATCATGAGAGTGTTAACAGAAGGCAGCATCAGCTGGGTAGTCAGGAAGGAAGGATTCCTGGAGGAGGTGACCTGAAGAATATGAAAGAGGAGGTAGGTAGTAAGGAAAGCAAGGTAGCGGGGCTTGAGAAGAGGAAGAATGTGTTCCTAGAATAGAGAGAAGAGCAGGAGCTACAAATGGGGGAAAAAACAGCGTGGCAGGTTCGAGGAACACAGGTTCAGAGTGGCTGTGGCATGGTGTGAGATGTGGTGTGTGGTTCAAGGTTTGTTTTATTAATTCACTCAACAGACAGACGCTGAATTTTAGTTAGCCATGTGCGGTCCAATAGAGGACCGCAATAGATGAAAAGGAGACCAGTACTATGAGCCCTACTGTTGACTGGATGATGAAATCATGCCCTGAAGACATCTGCTTATTGTGGTTACCATGGAAACATTATACTGCAGACCCAGAAGCTTGTACTTTAGCCCTTGTTATTAAAAGATGATCAGACTGAAGACCAGACACGGGGAGAGATTTGCTGCCTTTCCTACTGGCAGCTTGAAAAGCATTTTTTGTAGCTATAGATTGCCAATATTTAGTTAGGAAGGTATTGCTGCTGTTAGGTGCCATCGAGTCTCTTCTGACTCATATAGCGACTCTATGCGTAATGGAACAAAACACTGCCAGGTCATGCACCATCCTCACAAGTGTTATGTTTGACCCCATGTTGCAGCCACTGTGTCAATCCATCTCACTATAGGTCTTCCTCTTCCTCAGACCCTCCATTTTACCAAGCATGATGTCCTTCTCTAGGGACTGGTGCCTCCTGATAACATGTCTAAAGTACATGAGACAAAGTTTTGTCATCTTCACTTCTAAGGAACTTTCTGACTGTATTTCTTCCAAGACAAATTTGTTTATTCTTTAGATAGTCCATGATGCTTTCAATATTCTTTACCCACACCATATCTCAAATGCACCAGTTCTTCATCAATCTTCCTTACTCATTCATTGTTCAGCTGAAAGTACCATGGTTTAGGTCAGGCACACCTTAGTCCTCAAAGCAACATCTTTGCTCTTCAACACTTAAAGAGATTTTTTTTGCAGCAGATTTGCTTAATGCAATATGTCCTTTGATTTCTTGACTGATACTTTCCTAAGCATTGAGTGTGGATCCAAGTAAAATGAATCCTTGACAACTTCAGTTTTTTTCTCCATTATCATGATGTTGTTTATTTCTCCAGTTGTGAGAATTTTTGTTTTATTTACATTGAGTTATAATTCATTCTGGAAGATGTATTCGTCATCAGTGAATGCTTCAAGTCCTTTTGGCTTTTAGCAAACTTGTGTCATCTGCAAGGTTGTGAGTAAGTCTTCCTCCAATACTGATGCTGTGTTCTTCTTTATATAATCCTGCTTCTTGGAATTATTTGTTCTGGACACAGATGGTGACAGAATACAACCCTGATGCACACTTTTCCTGAGTTTACACCATGCAATATTCCCTTGTTTTGTTTAAATGACTGCCTCTTGGTCTATGTACAGGTTCTTTGTGAGCACAGTTAAATGCTTTGGAATTCGCATTCTTTGCAATCTTAGTTTATTATGATCAAATGCCTTTGCATAGTCAATAAAACACAAGTAAATATCTTTCTGATATTATTATTTGCTTTCAGCCAAGATCCATCTGATGTCAGCAATGATAACCCTTGTTCCATATCCTTTTCTGAAGCCCTAGCAGCATCCTACCGATGTATTGCTGTAGCTGTTTTTTTAAAAAATTGTCTTCAGTACTTGTGTGTGACATTAATTATATTGTTAAGTAATTTCCACATTCTATTGGTTCACCTTTCTTGGAATGGATATAAATATGAATCTCTTCCAGTGGGTTGTCCAGAGACCTGTCTTCCAGATTTCTTCGTATAGACTGGTGAGTGTTTTCACCACTGCATCAGTTTGTTGAAACTGATAATTGAAAATTTCACTTGGTCTCCACCAATTTCTGGAGCCTTGTTTTTTGCCGATACCTTCAGTACAGCTTGGCCTTTCTTCTACCTTCAATGGCATTGGTTCTTGATCATACGCAACCTCCTGAAATGATTGACCATCCATCATTTTTTCTGGTACAGTGATTTTGTATTCCTTCCATCTTCTTTTGATGCTCCCTGAATTGTTCAGTATTTTGTTCACAGAATCCTTCAATATTGCGTGTTGAGGCTTGAATGTTTTCTTTAGTTCTTTCAGCTTGAGAAATACTGAGTGTGTTCTTCTCTTCTGGTTTTTCTAACTCTAGGTGTTTTGAAGAAGATAGACACTTCTTTATAAACTTTGAATAAAAGGAAGGAAGAATATAGAGAGAAAATAATGATAATTTTTGCCTTTAAAGCCAACCAGAAGTACTAATTGTGCCCAAATGCTTTAAAGACTCATTCAAGGCAAAGCTCTCCTTTGCTCTTCTCCTGAACACAATCTGTTAAGATTGCACATGCTTCCAAACAGGGACAGTAATAATATCCACTTGTAGAGCATTTTTATTTACATAATTCTGATGCAATCCCAGATGTAGAAAAGAAGTTTTTGGCAGTCCATGGTACTTTCAATGTTCTTCGCCCACACCATATCTTAAATGCCTCAATTCTTCTCCAGTCTTCCTTATCCATTGAATGCACCAGTTTACCTTACGATGTTTCTCCTGGGGAATTAACTGGACTTCTAGATAGAGCTGCCAAAAGGCCAGCCAGTCTGCTCTACCATCCACAAGAATGTAGGCTCCATGACAGCACGAACGTCTGCCCATTTGATTAACTAGTGAATCCCTAGAACTTAGCCTAGCAGCAGAGGATGGGTGTCAAATAAATGAATCTGTCTCCTATTGGTCAGACGGACTTTGTGGTGTGACAAATTTTCCTATCTCAGTCAGTCAGGAAATGTTGAGGCCCTTGCACTAGAACCAGGTTTGGGAACTTGCCCAGCATCTGATTCCAAGGAGCTGTGTGACTTTGGCATCTTATTTGTTCTTCCTATTTCCTTATCTCTCAGATGAGGGCAATGACCCCTACTGGACTGATCTCCCCAGGCTTATGTAAATAAAGTGATCCATAAGTGGATGTTATGATTGTCCCTAGCCCTGACCTCTCCTTGCGGTTGCAGTCCTGTATTCTAAGTAGACTTCTACCTTCAGGGGCCAATTGTTGTTGAGTTGTTAACTGACTTCGAGTCCATTCTGACTCATAGTGACCGTGTATAGGGCTTCTGAGGAGCAGCTGGTGTGTTTGAACCGCCGACTTTGCGGTTCAAATGACCTTATCCTACAGTGCCACACCAGGCCAGTTAGAACTATCCAATTCCATGCAAGAAGGTCTCGCTCCTGAATTCCTAATTTTCTTGATGTATTGTTATTTCCTCTGTGTTGTATGCTTACAACTTGAGTCATCTCTGGATCTTCCTGCTCCTGGCATTCCCTTTCTTGCCCTACATCTAACTGCACCTCTCCTTTGGTGTCCCCTGTTTCCTCTGTCACCCCAACCCCCAACCCCTGCCACTGCCTGACCATTGCCAAAAGCCTTGGGTCCTTTTCTGCCTCATCACATCACTGTTGCCAGACACAGTGCTCGAAATGCAGCTCTGCCCTCACTGTGTCCCTTCTCAAAAATGACAGTGACTGACTGACCCTGGTGTTCTAGTCATGTTTCTCTAGAGAAACAGAACCAGACCTTTATCACTGACTCTATATAGGAGTCCTTGGGTAGCACAGTGCTGGAGCTCTGAAATACTAAACGAAAGGTTGGCAGTTCGAATTCATCCATTGCTGCCTTGGAAGTGATGCCTGACAGTATTTGTGAAAGGTCACAGCCTTGAAAACCCTATGGAGCAGTTCTACTCTGCATATTTGGGAGTTGCCATGAGCTGGAATAGACTCGACAGCAACAGTGTATGCATATGTTCCCACCCGTTGCTGTCCAGTTGATTCTGACTCAGAGTGTACTTCTAAAACAGAGGAGAACTGCCCCACAGGGCTTCCAAGGCTGTAATCTTTACAGACGCAGACTGCCACATCTTTCTTCTGCAGAGCTGCTGGTGGGTTTGAAACACTGACTTTTTGATTAACAGCCAAGTGCTTAACCACCAGAATTCCAAATATATATATATATATATACACGTGGAGTCGGTTCTGACTCATAGTGACCTTGGGTAAGGTTACCAAGGAGCAGCTGGTGAGCTTCAACCACCGACCTGGCAGTTCAAACCAACCTTGCAGTCCAGTGCATTAACCCACTGTAGGATAAATCCTGGATCATAAAGTCTATTTGAATTGCAAGATCAGCGATTCAAACCCACCAGCTGCTCCCAGAAACCCTCAGAAACAGGGTCGCTGTGAGTCAGAACTGACTTGGAGTCAACATATACATAGGGGCAGGGAGAGACAAAGACGGAGAGATATTGATTGGTTTACTTCAAGGGATTGGTTCACCCAACTGTGGAATGATTGGCTCACTCAATTCAAAACCCGTACGTCAGGTGACAGGCTTTCATACCAAATCTATATGTCAAGCGACATCAAAAGTGCAGAATGGAGAAAGAAATCAAATTTTGCTGAAATATTTATTTAGTCTGGAAGCAGTATATACCCTAAGGAAACTCCCTTCCCTGTAGACTGGCTGCATTATATTAGATGATATTATTGAAGATGATGATATTATACTACGTTATGGAAAAGACACTCATGTTTGGCTAGGCCCCTGGGAACCATAGCCTAGCCAAGCTGACAAATAAGATTGAGCATCACTTCTGGTTTTCAAGGCCCTCCCACACCTGGTCTGTTTCATCTAATATTACTATTGGCCCCCTGTGTATCCTGTCTTCCAGCTGCACTCAACTGCTTACCTAACCTGAACATAGCCTGAACATCCTTGCCTCTTTGTCTTTGCACGCATTGCTTCCACTGGCTAGTGCAATTGCCAGGACTCTCCTTTACTCCTTGTCTGGCCTCTGTGTTTACATTGTTCCTTTTCTCGTCCTCAAGCTTTCAAAAGGCACAGTCTGGGCTTTATTCTTTGTGTATCCCTGAGCACCTTGCCCTGTGACTGGCTCTGGATCAGAAGATGTACACAAATGTTTGGTAGTCACAAAACTGGGTGAGAATACATAGCCACTGGCTTCATTGCTTCTCCAGCTGAGAAGGAACTACTGACAAAGCTCTCCTTTCTCCTCCTGCCCTCTATGAATGATAAACTTTGGGTCATAGCCATCCTGCTTCTTCAGCATTTCTTTGTTCTAGAACAAGTGCAGCTGCCAAGAGCACAGAGGAAGGGAATGGAAGTTTACTTCAGCCAGGGCAGAAGGCCATAGCGGTTGCCTCTAGCACTGCCAGCCAAAGGTCTTTTCAATTAGAGGAGACATTGGCTCTGAACTGACTGGGCTTCCCGTCACCAATGGGTTCTCTCTTTAATGTCTCAGTTGGATTTGGCTGACTTGCAGCTTCCAGGGCATATAGCTGGCCCGTGAAGTGGCCTCGTCTTGGTAGATTTTCACAAGGCCATCCTGGGTGTGTGCACGCCTGTGCACCTGGCAGCTTCCCCTCTGGCTTACCTTCTCCTTAGAACCAGCAGGAGGACCTGGAGCCTAATTGAAAGCAGGCTAACTCGGGGGCTTTTCTGGAATAGGTAATATTATCATTATTCAATTCATTGGAATGAAGATGGTTTCCTAAATGTAATAGTCCAAATGTGATTTAAATTTTATATCTTTGCAATGGTTTTCATGTAAATTAGCTAATTAAAAATTCCTTTGTACTTGTTCTTTTTGGGCTGGAGCCCGTGGGTGGTGCAAATGGTTAATGCGCTCAACTGCTAACTGAAAACTTGGAGGTGTTTGGAAGAAATGTTTGGAGATCTATTGAAAAATCCACCACTGAAAACCCTGCTATGCATGGGGTCAACATGAGTCAGAGTTAACTACAGCAACTGTGTGTGTGTGTATTACATAGGCTGTTACTGTTGTTATGTGCCGTTGAGTCGGTTTCTACTCATAGTGACCCTGTACAGGGTTTCTGAGGAGCAACTGGTAAGAGTGAACCATCGACCTTGCAGTCCAGCACATTAATCCACAGTGCCACACGGCAAGACATTCTAGTTGGGAACACAAATTTTATTTCTAAGCAATAGTAGGTGTTGCCTGTAAGACATTAGACATAACAAGTCATTGTTACAGAAGTTCTAGGACATCAAGAGAGCTGGTTTCTGGGAAATCTTTTATTTTCCTGTTATAGGGAGCAGATACAGCAGACGCTGTTCTTCAGCCTTGAACAGAGATGTAGCAAGGGTTGGGCAGCAAGCCTTGAACTTGTAAACAGGAGTGAAAGTCCAGGATGAAAACCAAGATGGTGGTCCCTCTAACGTCATTGAGTGACTGAGCTAACTCTTTAGTATAGGTTTCTAGAGGAATACCTTCCTATAATCAATGGAGCTATATATTAGTATATGTACATCCTTCTCAAAGCATAGAGAAGAGCTGAAAGTCCCATGAGCACATGACTATTCTGTGTACTATTATGTAGTCAATAGTACACAGAATGGTTTCACCACCCTAAAAATCCTTATTCGTTCCTTTCCCCTCCCCTGAATCCTTGACAACCACAGATAAGTTTTCTGTCCCTGTAGCTTTGCTTTTTCCCAAATGTCATATAGTTGGATGTACATGACATGTTAGGTGCTGTCCCCATTCACAATATAATGAAACACTGTCCAGTCATGCGCTAACCTCACAATCGTTCCTAGGCTCAGGCCCATTGTTATTGCCACTCTGTCACTCTATCTTATTAGGGTTGTTACTCTTTTTCACTGACCCTCCACTTTACCAAGCATAATGTCCTTCTGCAGGAACTGGTATCTCCTGATAATATGTCGGAAGTATGAGAGACAAAATCTGGATATTCTGGTTTCTAAGGAGCTTTCTGGTTGCACTTCTTCCAACAAAGATTTATTTGTTCTTTTGGCAGTCCATGGTACTTTTAATAATCTCTTCCAACACCATAAATCAAATGCATCAATTCTTCTATGGTCTTCATTATTCATTGTTCAACTTTCATATGCATATGAGACTATTGAAAATACTGTGGTTTGTATCAGGGGCACCTTAGTCCTTTAACGTACATCTTTGCTCCTGAGCACTTTAAAGAGGTCTTATGTAGCACATTTATCTAATGCAATATGTTGTTTGATTTCTTGACACATGCTTCCATGACTGTTGATGGTTGAACTGAACAAAATGAAATCTTTGACAAATTCAATCCATTAATCTTGATGTTATTTATTGGTCCAGTGGTGAGGATTTTTGTATTCTTTACAATGAGGTGCAACCCATACCAAAGGTTGTGGTCTTTGATCTTCATTAGTAAGTATTTTAAGTCTCTTCACTTTCAGCAAGCAAGGTGGTATTATTTGCGTATTTCAGGTTGTTATGAGTCTTCCTCTAACTCTGATGCCATGTTCTTCTTCATATAATCCAGCTTCTCCAATTATTTGCTCAGCATACAGATTGAATAAATATGGTGAAAGAATACAACCCTGACACACACCTTTCCTGATTTTAAACCATTCAGTGTCCGATTTTTCTGTTATGACAACAGCATCATGATCTATGTACAGGTTCCTCATGAGCACAATTAATAGTTCCAGATTACTCATGCTCTACAATGTTGTCCATAGCTTGTCATGAGCTACACAGTCAAAAGCCTTTGTATAGTCAGTAAAGCACAGGTAAACATCTTTCTGATATTCTCTGCTTTCAGCCAAGATCCATCTGATGTCAGCAATGACATCCCTCTTTCATGTTCGTCTGAATCTGAACCTCTGGCAGCTCCCTGTCAATGTACTGTTGCTGACATTTTTAAATGATCTTTAGCAAAATTTTACTTGCATGCAACATTAATGATATTGTCCAATGATTTCCACATTCTGTTGTGTCACTACTCTTTGGAATGGACACAGATATGGATCTCTTCCAATAAGCTGGACAGGCAACTCTCTCCCAAATTTCTTTGCATAGAAGTGTGAGTATCTCCAGTGCTACATCATTTTGTTGGAAGATTTCAATTTATATTCCCTAAATTCCCGGAGACTTGTTCTTTGGCAATGCCTTCAGTGTACCTTGGGATTCTTCCTTCAGTATCATTGGCTTTTTGGTTGTCTGCTGCCTCTTCAAATGGTTGGACATTGAACATCTCTTTTTGGTACAGTGACTCAGTATATTCCTTCCATCGTTTTTTGATGCTTTCTATATCATTCAACATTTTGCCCATAGAATCCTTTAATATTGCAAGTTGAGGGTTGAATTTTTTCTTCAGCTCCTTCAGCTTGAGAAATGCTGAGTGTGTTCTTCCCTTTTGGCTTTCTAACTCCAGATGTTTGCACAATGAATTATAATATTTGACTTTGTCTTCTTGAGCTGCCCTTTGAAATTTCTATTCAGCTCATTTACCTTGTCATGTCTTCCATTTGCTTTAACATCTCTACACCAGAGAGCAAGTTTCAGAGTCTCTTCTGACATCATTTTGTTTTTTTCCCCTTCTTTCTTGGCTTCTTTATGACCTTTTTCTTTCTTCCTGTATCATGTTCTTGATGTTATCCCACAACTCTTTTGGTCTTTGGTTTTTAGTGTCTAATGCATCAAATCTGTTCTTCAAATGATCTCTAAATTCAAGTAGGTATGTTCAAGGTCAAATTCTGGCTCTCGTGAACTTGTTTTAATTTTCTTCAGCTTCAGCCTGAATTTGTATATGAGTAATTGATGGTCTGTACCACAATCTGCCCCTGGCCTTGTTTTGGCTAATGATTTGGAACTTTTTTACCATCTTTTTTTCACAGATATAATCAATTTGATTTCTGTGTATTCCATCTGGTAAGGTCCATATGTAGAATCATCTTTAATGTTGTTTTAAAAAGGTATTTGCAATGAAGAAGTCATTGGTTTTACAAAATTCTATAGTGTTACCTTCACCATTGTTTCTATCACTGAGGCTTTATTTCCCTATGACTAATCCTTCCACGTTGTTACCAACCTTTGACTTACAGTCACCAGTAACTATTGATACATCTTTATTGCATTTTTGATCAATTTCAGACTGAAGAATTTGGTAGAATTCTTTAATTTCATCATCAGTAGCTTTAGTTGTTGGTGTATAAATTTGAATAATAATTGTACTAACTGATCTTTCTTATAGGTATATGAACATTATCCTATCACAGACAGCATTGTATTTCATGACTGATCTTGATGTATTCTTTTGATGATGAGTGTGACTCTTCAATTTGTCTTTCCTGGCATAGTAAACCATATGATTGTCAGATTCAAAATGGCCAAATATCAGGCCATTTCAGCTCACTAATGCCTAAGATATCAAGTACTTCCAATTTTCCTAGATTCATACTTTGTATATTTCATGTTCTGGTTATTAATAGATGTTTACAGCCATTTCTTCTCATTTTGGGTTGTGACCCATCAACAAATGAAGGTCCTGAAAGCTTTACTCCATTGTTGCTATCATAGTCATCTCTATTTTTAGGAGGCAGGTCTTCCCCAGTTGTATTTGGAGTGCCTTCCAGCCTGAGGGGCTCATCTTCCAGCACTAGATTTGATAATATTCTCGTGCATACAGGTGGGAAATTATTAGAAAACAGGCACCTCCAGGGACTGAAGGTTGGAACTTGGAAGCATCCCCAATCAGAGCTGGCAGGAGGAGAGGAAGATGGACAAAGCTAGTACCTAGTCATGGCATTTTTCTATTTTTAAAAAACATTCCCCTCTTTTTCCACTAATAAAATTTCACAAATAGTACCTATCATTTTGTGATGTGCATAGATGAAGAGAAATGATTCCAACGATTAACTTAAAATCCACCACAAAGCTGAGACCGGGTCTTGGCCACCCGGGTGGTGTAGACTCAATCTGTCTGGTAGGAAAAGGGGGAATAGTTCCTTCGGGTCTGCTGTGATGGAAACAAAGGTAACTGCACATCAGGGTTGGGGTCTCTGAGTAGGGGTGCTGATAGAGAATATGAAAGCTTGAGTTCTACTCTATCTCTGCCATAGTCACCTGGGCAGCCTCCTGGGGACCCCTCCTTCCAAGCCCTCCTGATCTTCTAAGTCTACAGACCTTTCTCAAGACCAAGTAAAAATTTCTAAATCCTTATATATAACAGCTCTGTTTCTTCAGTCATCAGTTCACACCTCCTACTCCCCTATCAATGCTTCTTCTTCCACCTCCAGCCTGTCTATTTAATACTCCCGATATAACTGTGTGGAGCCCTCCTCAGAACTTCTAGGGCAAAATTCTCGACAGGTCTAGATAGTAAACATTTGAGGCTTGCGCACCATACAGTCTCTGTCTAATAACTCCAACCTGCAATTGTAGCTCTAAAGCAGTCACAAATACTAAGTAAACAATGACCATGGCTATGTTACAATAAAGCCTTACCTAAAGACACTGAATTTTGAATTTCATACCATTTTCATATAGGACAAAATATTCCTTTGATTTTTTTTCAAAATGTAGAAATCATTCTTAGCTCATGGACCATACAAAAATAGATGGCAGGGCATGTCTTAATTATCTAACAGAAATACCACAAGTAGATGATATTGTTGTTGTTAAGTGCTGTCAATCTAGTTCCAACCCATAGCAACCCTGTCTAGGGTATCCGAGGAGCAGCTGATGAGCTTGAACCATTGACCTTGTGGTTCAAACTGACTTTGCAGTCCAGAGTATTAGCCTACAGCGCCACACCAGGAGGACATTAACAATCAAAAATGTATTCTTTCACAGCTTAGACTTGTCTCCTTTCAACATCTGTAGGCACTTGAAGATCTTGATTTGTCTTGGCATCAATCTTTCCCTGAATATAGGAGTGTCACAGTACCACAGTACCACTACCCCGGGTCCAAAGGACACACTTCACTCCTGTCTCTTCTTTCTTGATGGTAGTTCCCTCTGAACTCTGCTTGCCTCAAAAGCGACTGATTCAAGATACAACCTAGTCCTGTAGATAGTATCAGCCTCATTAACATCATAGAAGTGATGATTTACAACACATAGGATGATTGTATCCGATTAGCCTAGGGGAAGTGGCTACATTATATTGTATCTCAACATGGGGGTTGTTGTTGTTATTAGGTGCTTTTGTGTCAGTTCCAACTCATAGAGACCCTAGGTACAAATAAAGGAAACTCTGCCTGGTCCTGGTCTATTTTCACAATTGTTACATTTGAGCCAATTTTTGTGACTGTGTCCTTCCAATTTGAGGGACTCATCTTCTAGCACTATACTTGACAATATTCTGCCGCTCTGGTAGTGTAGTGGTTACGAGTTGAGCTACTAGACTACCAGCCGTAGAGTAAGATGAGGCTTTCTGCTCCCGTAAAGCTTACAGCCTCAGAAACCCTATACAGGGTTGTTATGAGTCGGAACTGACTCCACGACACACCACCACCACCATTCATAAAACAAATTTACAAGACTGAAAATAGGAAATCAGAGATAACAATTTACAAAGTAAAAAGAAGGAAGAGTGTGGTTACAGAACTTCCAATGGTGAGGAAGTCAAGTACATTTCAACATTTAACAGATTGTTTTAATCTTGAGAAGAAATTAATAAATTACAGGATAAATTATGAATAAACTTCATCAATATAAAAAAGTTAAATAAAATTTTTTTTAGTAAGCATTAAAACAACAGCAGTGAAGAAAATGGCAAGAGAACTCATAGACAAAATGAACTCAACATGGAAAATTGTGGTGCAAAAAAACCCATCAGTACCACCAAAATAAAACAAAACCCAAAAAACGCACAATAAAGTAACAGCAATTAATTCATGTTGTTGTTGTTGTTAAGTGCCGTCAAGTCGGTTCTGACTCATAGGGACCCTGTACAGGGTTTCCGAGGCTGTAAATCTTTATGAGAGCAGAAAGCCTCATCTTTCTCCCATGGAACAGCTGGTAGTTTCGAACTGCTGACCCTGAGGTTAGTAGCCCAATTCTGAACCACTACGCTACCAGAGCTCCATAATCAATTCATACCTACCAATAATTACACTGAATACAAATGGTTTAAATGTAGCAGCCAAGAAACAGAGTAGCAGAATGAATAAGAAAACAGGGTCCATCAATTTGTGGTCTACAAGAGATACATCTTACACACAAAAATGCACATAGACTAAAAGTTTTTAAATGGGAAAAATATAGGAAGCAAATATATGTGCCCCATCAGTTATGCTGTTGGGAAGTAGCTCAAAATAGGGAAAAACAGCTGCAGGCATCTGTTACTAATTGGAACATGGAATGTATGAATGTATGACTCTAGGAAAATTGGACGTTGTCAGAAATGAAATGGAACATAGAAAGATTGATTGATATCCTAGGCATTGTTATTGTTGCTGTTAAGTGATGTCAAGTCAATTCTGACTCATAGTGACACTTTCTGAGTTGTGGCTGGTATGTTTGAACTGACCTTGTGGTTGAGTGCTTATCCTACAGTGCCACACCATTAGTGAGCAAGGTCTGCACTGGGGGTGGATAAGAGTGGGAGTTGGTCACAACTCTGGTCACCAGGGGAGTGTGAGGAAAAAGAAAGAACCACACATTTCCCATCAACAGTGAATCTGTTCCACCAGGCCACCTTCTGTTGCCAAAGCTGCTCACAAAGGTTCAAGGTAGTCACAACATATTTGGCGTCCCTTTCACCAGTCAGTCTCCCTCTCTTGCCTTCCCTGCTCAACTTCTCTCAGCAAGTTCTCAATCTACATCTTTAGCCTTTTCCTGAAGTTCAGAGTTTCAGGATTTTCATCTGTGTCTGTTTCATTTAGTCTCTGTATCTTTGTTGTGGTGTGACACTGTAGGATAAGCACTGGACTGTTAACAACAGTTCAAACCCACCAGCAAATCCTTGGAAACCCTATACAGGTTTACTATGGGTCGGAACGGACTCAATGGCACTTAATAAACTAGCAAAATCTTTGTTGTAGAGGATTAGTGTAGTGCATGTGCCTAGTCCACCATCTTGCCAGAAGTCCCAGTTGGGAGTTTTTAAATGACCTGATTAATTTCCTCTTTTGTTATAGGTATGTTCAAGTTTTCTGCTTCAGTGTATGTTAGTTTAGGTAGTTTGTGTGCTTCTAGAATTTTGTCCATTTCTTCTAGATTTTCAGATTTGGTGGAGTGCAGTTCTTCCTAGTATTCTATTGTTATCCTTTTTATTTTTGTTGGTTCTGTTGTGATGTTGCTCATATAATTTTTTATTCTTGTTATTTGTACCTTCTCCTTCTTTTCTTTTGTCAGATTTGCCAATGGTTTGTTGATTTTATTACACCTTTCAAAGAGCCAACTTCTTGTCTTAATACTTTCCATTGTTTTTCAAATTCATTTATTTCTGATCTTATCTTTAATTTTTTCTTTTCTTCTAGTAGCTTTATTTGCTGCTCTTTTTCTAATTGTTCAAGATGTTGCATCAAGGTGTTGATTTTGGTTCTTGCTTCTTTTTGGATGTGTGTTTATTGCTATAAATTGCCCTATATGTACTGCTTTTACTATGTTCAGAGGTTTTGTTATGTTGTGCTTTCATTCTCATTTGATTCAAGGAATTAAAAAAATTCCTTGAATCAAATGAATTGTTCTATTACATCGCTTTTAAACAGGTGCTATTCAATTTCTGTGAACTTGGCTTTTTTTCTTTGATCTTCCTATTATTGATTTCCAGCTTTATAATATTATGATCTGAGACTATGCATTGTAGTACTTTGATGTTTTTAAATTTATTGAGGTTTACCTTTCAGCATAAAAATGTTGTGTTCTGGAGAATGTTCCATGTGTACTGGAAAATAATGTGTATTGTGCTGTTGTTGGATTGATACTGTATAAAAGTCTATGAGATCAAGGTTCTTCTGTGTTTTTGTTGAGTATCTTCTAATTATTCTGTCCTTCATTAAAGGTAGTGTATATTAAAATCTCCTACTATTATTGTAAGGAGCTCTGGTAGTGTAAGGAGCTCTGGTAGCGTAGTGGTTACAAATCAGGCTGTGAACCACAAGGTCAGCAGTTTGAAACTACCAGCTGTTCCGCGGGAGAAAGATGAGGCTTTCTGCTCCCGTAAAGATTTACCGCCTTGGAAACCCTGTACAGGATCACTATGAGTCAGAACCGACTCCTCGGCACGTAACTGCCAAAACCATGGTCTCCTGGTGTGGT